>NC_059106.1:172782587-173101587 GCF_020740685.1 Jaculus jaculus | reverse complement strand
GTTCTATGGAATTTCTAGTAGTGAAGGCACATCACAAGTCAGACTTATAACTATTTTCATTCCTTACTGATGTTTTAATATAGTTTTGGGAGGAATTAAAAATGAGAACTGGGCTTTTTTTGTTTGTTTGTTTTTGAGATAAGGTCTCACTCTAGCCCAGGCTGATAATATTAATAATAATAATAAAATAAATCTTCCTTAATGTGTCCAATTTTAGTTGACCTTACAGTTCTGTGTCAGCCCATCAGTACTTGGACATAAGTTACTGCGTAGTGCAGGCAGCTACTGGCCGGGCTCGCCTGGACTTTGTATCCAGTCACCACTTTCCATGAATGCAGTGTGGTGTACCCAAGTAAAAAACCAAGAGAAGCACAAGCTATATAAATGAAGAAATCTTTATAAGCCATATAGTTAAATATTTCATTATTCATTAAGGCAGATGAACTCTCATATGGACAATTTAAGACCTTGAAAGAAAAAAATACTTTCTCACATATTAAAAAAGAAGTAATTTATAACATTACTGAGAGAAATAAAAAAATTTAGATGAATAATTTGTAGTCTTACAAGTGCTTTGATTTTCAATCTTTTTTTTTTTTTTTTTGCTTTTCTTCCCCCCTCCCCAAGGTCAAGTTTTGCTCTATTCCAAGCTGACCTGGAATTCACAATGTAGTCCCAGGCTGGTTTTGAACTCACAGCACTCCTCCTACCTCTGCCTCCTGAGTGATGAGATTAGAGGCGTGAGCCACCACACCTGGCTCTTTTTTTTTTCTTTTCTATGATTGTCTGTATCCACCTGCAGCTTTTCACAAATGCAATGATGTAGTTTTATAATGTAATAAAGTATATGAGGATTTTTACTTTCCTGACTGACTTCGTGTTTCGCTGTATCGTTGGCGTGGTGGTGCAGGGCAGGAGCACGCTTCCCGCAGCTTCCCAGTGACCGTCCGGTCGTGCGCGGTCAGCCAGCGTGGGGCAGCGAGGCTCGGGGAGTGTACACAGTCTGTGTTGTGATCAGCTCCCGTTGACTTCTTACTGCTGGATTTAGAAATTACGTGTCGTCATAGGTGCGCATGTTTAGGACTGTCTGCTATCTGTATAACATCGTGGAACATCTCTGGGCTGAAATTGGGGACTGCTGTCACTCACAGAGGCCATTAGTTCAG
The DNA here is from genome assembly GCF_020740685.1 of Jaculus jaculus. Taxonomy (NCBI): domain Eukaryota; kingdom Metazoa; phylum Chordata; class Mammalia; order Rodentia; family Dipodidae; genus Jaculus; species Jaculus jaculus. The sequence goes on along the minus strand of NC_059106.1, from coordinate 173,100,421 downwards.
CTCATCGTATTGTTAGAAAATTGTTTTCTCTTACTTACGAATAATGCTGCAGAGATGATGTACTCAGGTATATAGTATTTTCTCCCCTCGTATTTGGATTCTTCGCTCATAAATTAGAAATTAGTATATTGTGCTAAACTAGAAAGTATTTTGCCCTTGAAATCCCTTTTCCTTTTAATACACAAATGTAACCTTGTAACTTTTATGTGCATTGCTAAGTGTAATTGCTTCCTTATAATTAATTCTACAAAGTAGAGCGGGTCTCAGAAAGCACAAACTTATATTCACCGTGTGCAGTTTTTTCCTTAAATGCTCAACAGCGCTGGATCTAATGCCGCTGTTCTCGCCCTGTCACTTCACTGTTGCAGTCACGCCGCAGTGTGCGCGCGTGCGGGCGCGTGTGCACACTCAAACATGCGTGTGTGCACGCTTGGCAAACAAAAGAATTTAGAAAAAGAATAGAAAGTCAAGGAAATCTCATATACAGGTAACATGAGAGATAATTACAAATATATTTGTTCAGGGTGGGAAACTCAGGGCAGGGTAGTGTGGAATCCAAAGGAGGAGAGAACTTCCTGGCCAGCAGAAACGGGTGCTTTCTAGTTACAGTAGAGTGCTCACGTTTTTTTAATCTTTTTGTGGCACCTTCTGAACATTTTATTTTTTATTATTGACAACTTCCATAATTGTAGACAATAAGCCATGACAACTCCTTCCCCCTCACTTTCCCCTTTATAACTCCTCTTCATCCCATTCTCTACACTGCTCAACCACTCTGTTTATTTTGTTTTATTATTTTTTTTATTGACAACTTCCATGATTGTAAACAATATCCCATGATAATTCCCTCGCTCCCTGCACTTTTCCCTTTGAAACTCCCCTCTCCATCATATCCCCTCCCCCTGTCAATCAGTCTCTCTTTTATTTTGATGTCATCATCTTTTCCTCCTATTATGATGGTCTTGAGTAGGTAGTGTCAGACACTGTGAGGTCATGGATATCCAGGCCATTTTGTGTCTGGAGGAGCACGTTGTAAGGAGTCCTGCCCTTCCTTTGGCTCTTACCTTCTTCCCGCCACCTCTTCTGCAATGGACCCTGAGCCTTGGAAGGTGTGATCGAGAATGCAGGGCTAGAGTGCTCACTTCTGGTAGAGTCTGCAGGACTCCCATTCAGCTTTAACACAAAGTTGTTTTAATAAATTACCGTTTGGTTATAATGTGTATTTGTTAGGTTGCAAACAGAGTATAATACACACATTATGACTATTTTCTTTTTAGGTGTGCTGGTGACATAAGCTTGGTATTTATAGTCTGTATTCACTCTCTGAAAGTGTGCATGCTTAACTGAAACTGGATATATTTTGTTTCCTGGATAAACTCTTTTTATTGCTGGGGTTCTGTACTTGCGGCGCCTGTAGGTAGGCAGCCCTTTTGCCTGTCTACACACCTCTCTCCTCAACAGCATTGTATCGGTTCTGGTTGTCAGGAATTGGGGGCTGGGCCTTCGGGAAGGCCATGGTTTAAAGTCAAAAAGATAGATTATGACTCTACTATGCATGACTATAATTGGGTACCAAGGAGGAATGCTGAAATGAGTCACGCTTGAACTTGTTCTCAAAGGTGTAGAGTCCCGAAGAGAGAGGCATGGGTAGAGAAGTGAGAGTGCGGGGAGCTGTGACTCCCTAGGACTGGGGAGTGACGTGAGAGAGCAGGTTTCACCACGTGGTGCACTGTGATCTGCCAGCTGCTTAAGATCTCAGTTCTCTTTTCCCTGGTTTTCACTGGACACTAGAGTGTGTGTCAGATACGCGTCTTTCATGTGACTCCCTGGGTTGTGGTGGGCGTATCTTGACAGCTGTACTTTGAGTTCTTTGAGGGCAGGTACTACGATGCATTTGTTTCCTCTGTCACAATAGAATGCGTAGCAGGCACTAAAAAAGATTTTTTTTTCGAGTAATAGCTTTGTTTGAAATGTTGTAAATTTTCAACACTAACTAAAATTCTGTGTCTGCCCCTAGGTATTTTTGCACCTCTTTCAAAGATAAGCAAGGCGAAGGACGGGAAGAAGAGCGCAGCACACGCGCCTTCCGCTCGCCCCGCGCCTCTCCTCCGGCCGCACAGGCCCGAAGTGGCCCACGTCCCGTCTAAAGTGAACTCTGGTGGGTCAAACCAGGGGCTCGGTGATCTTCTCCATTCTTTTGTTTTCTCTGTGGGGTCTTCGAACTGCTCCCTATTTTTGGTCAGCCTACAGCCAAAGCTGAATTTCAGAAAACTGCATCCTTGTGATTGTAGCCTCAATCATGATCAGTGGCTTGGATTCCTTACAAGGACGCTTCTGCTTGGTCCCTTCCTTGTCTTTCCTTCTGTCTGCGTGCCTGGAGCCCCGTCATCCACCCGCATAGCCGCAGGACTTGCCTCCGAAAGGTCGTGGCGCTCTGCTCTCCGGGCTCCTCTCCTCCCCAGTGCAGTGACTGCATGCGAGCTCACCCCGCTCTGGGACGGCCAGGGCCCTCCTGACTCCGGTGCCCTCCTGTGTCTGCGTGTCCCTGCCCTCTGCACTCACGGGCTTACCCCACACTTGGCCACACTCTGCGCGTCGGGGTGTGACTTCGGCCTCGGTGTTCCTCTTCTCCTGCACACTGTGCCGCTCTCCAGAGACCGCTCCCCCAGCTCCGCCCGCTTTAATTCCCTTATTCTCTAAGTGCTGCCCAGGCGTTACTTGTTCGCTCGCCCGCTGCCTGCTTCATTTGGGCACATCACATCTTTGGTTCTCGCAGTGGAACATTAGATGGGGATGGGCTGGAAGAGTATTTTATATACTGCAGCGAGTAGTACTAGGCAGAACGGCGGTCAGCAGCCTGCCCACTCATCAGAAGCTGCACAGAAAGGTTGAGAAGATTGTGTCTGAAAATATGGTTTCCCTTTCTGTAGTGCTTCACGTGGCTGTCAGAATCTCCTGTAGTTAATATTGTGCCTCAGAGTTGCTCTGACACATCTCAGCACCGAGGACAGAGGAAAGCCTCCTATCCTAAAGATTGTCTTGCCCATCTTTTGCCCTTATAAATTATACTTTCTTTGTAAAGTTTACAACAAGTTGTTGTTTCTTTTAAAAAGAATTTGTTGAGGTTTAAGTGGGTGTTATATTTAAACTTTTAATCAGTTCGAGAAGAACTGACATCTTTGCATTTATGAGAGAAAGAGAGAGAGAGAGGGAGAGAGAGAATGGGCACATCAGGGCCTCTAGCTGCTGCAAATGAACTCTAGACACATATGCCACCTTGTTAATTATGTGCTTGGAATATTTTTCTGTTTAATTAGATAATTAAAAGATCTTGGTATGATTACACATTTATTTTATTAGAGAACCTATTTGTTGGATCTGTTCTCAGGTAGCTCATACCTGGGACACACTAAGCAAGTGCATTCACTATCAAAGTCAATGCTTCCTACTTTTTAGAACTTTGCAGTGGGTGTAAAGTTGGGGTTCTTGGGCTGGAGAGATGGCTTAGTAGTTAAGGCAATGCCTGCAAACCCAAAGGACCAAGGTTTGATTTCTCATTACCCACATAAAGCCAGATGCACAAGATTGATGCATGCATCTGGAGTTCATTTGCAGTGGATAGAGGTCCTGACATGCCCATTCTCTCTCTATCTGCCTCTTTCTCTCTCTCAAATAAATAAATAAAATAACTTTATTAAAAAGTTGGGGTTCTTAGTTATACTGTGAGTATATTCTTTTCTTTCTCCTTTATTTTTATTTTATTTGTGTCAGGGATTTAAGGATGCAAATGAGATGATGACTTCTACTGTCTGTCTATCTTTGAAAGGATTACCCAGCATGTTCTTAAATGTGGAGAAGATGTACATGATGAAGGATGCATGTACTTTAAAAAGAAAAAATTTTGGGCTGGAGGGATTTCTTAGTGGTTAGGATGCTTGCCTGCAAAGCAAAGGACCCAGGTTTGATTCCCTATGACCCACGTAAGCCAGATGCACAAAGTGACACACCATCTGGAGTTCATTTTCAGTGGCTGGAAGCCCTGGTTCCCCCATTCTCTCTCTCAAATAAATTGTTTTCTAAAAAGTAAAATTTCCTGCTAATTTTTTTAAAAATGAAATTATGTTTTGTTCAAAGAGTCTTGTTTCTGTGTCCTAGGATTGATGACATCAAAAAAAGAGAGTGCTTCGGAATCCACACTTTCATTGCCACCTAGTGAAGAACTGAAAGCAGTGGCAGAGAAAGATGGTAATGTAACTGACAGCTTTTGCTTTTCACAACTGCATTCATCAATGGAACTTTCATGTAACACAGTGCAGAACTAATTCATATGGGGGTGAAGTTTCGAAGTTGGCAAGGGAAAAGCCATCATTGTAAAAATTGCCTTTGAAAATTTCCTAGTTTTCAAGTTCAGTTTATAATAAAAGTACATACTTAAAAGTATATACGTAGCCCTGCACTGTGGTCCTTATGCATGCTCAGAGAGGTATGTGACTGGATGACGAGAAGGCGTGAATGGTGTCCCATGGTGGGGAGAGCTTGGCCTTATCTATCACCTCATGTGTTTTAAGGTGACTAAGTTCCGTATTAAAACATTTTGAGGGCTGGAGAGATGGCTTAGCAGTTAAGCGCTTGCCTGTGAAGCCTAAGGACCCCGGTTCGAGGCTCGGTTCCCTAGGTCCCACGTTAGCCAGATGCACAAGGGGGCACACACGTCTGGAGTTCGTTTGCAGAGACTGGAAGCCCTGGCGCGCCCATTCTCTCTCTCTCCCTCTACCTGTCTTTCTCTCTGTGTCTGTCACTCTCAAATAAATAAATAAAAAAAATTTAAAACACAGTAGAAGCATACATATATTGTAAACAAGAAGGGCTTCGGTTATAACTACCCCTAAGGAGAGAGGTGAGGGATATGGTTAGAATATGCTGATGTACTCCTCCATATAAGAGTGCCATGTTACACTGTGAACCCTCAAAATCCAATATATTTTATGTGTAAACATCAGCATATTTGGATGGAATCAGCATTTAATTTGACACTGGCTAATCCACAGTTGAAGTTGAGTGAAGTCTTCCAGCAGGATTTGCTCAGCAAAGCCTCTTAGTCCTCCCTTTGTTTTTGTTCTCCCCACTTTAAGTGTGCCTCTCCTTCCCCGTTGCAGTTACCCAGCGCACGTCGGTCAGCAGCTCTTCCTCCATGTCTTCTCTGGAGCACAGGCAGAGCTGCCCTGAGAAACCGAGTGGCCACAGCAAGAAGACCCTGAGAAAAAGCCCCTCTCTCCCCTCCAGAGCCACTGCCGGTATCTATGGCTTTTTCAGCCGGGCTTTCTTGGTGTTTTTTATCTTGGTTTGTTTGTAAGTAGATTTGCTCTTTTAAAAGTGTTGAAGCAACCCTTTACTTCAGTCTGATTGAAGTTGCTCTTTTCCCTGCCTCCCCTGAGCCTTAAGCCAGGACCCTGTTTTGCCATTGTTGCATTGACTTTCATCTACTTTATTTGTTTTAAAAAATATTTTATTTTTATATATGGGGGGGGCAAGGAGATGGGGGGGAAATAGGAGCTCCAGGGCCTCTAGCCACTGCAAACAAACTCCAGACGCATGTGCCCCCTTGTGCATCTGGCTTACGCGAGCCTGGGTCCTTTGGCTTTGCAGACAAGCGCTTTAACCGCTAAGCCATATCTCCAGCCCTTGTCTAGTTTATTCTTGGTGGCTCTGTCCCATCTGAATTCCCTTTGTGTCTTAGTTTTTTCACGTGCCATATTCATGTTGAAAAATGATATTTAAAAAGCTGGTGGTTATCTGAACTATGCAGGGAAGGCTCGAAGGGTCCCTTTCAGCATGTCGGTGACAGCCTGCTTCTCAGGTGGCCTTAGTCGGCCGAGGGTCCTGCACAGTCCCCCCCCGTCCACTTCCCTTCAGTTATGTGTGGGGGTTGCGTAAGACACTGCCAAGGTTCTGGTTGAAGCCCGTGGGCTGTGTCTAGTCCAGTTGTGTGCACATCATAAACTTGTGCAGAAAGCAAGTAGAGCCACGCTGGCACAAGTAGTTCTGAGGAAGCTCGTGGCCCTTACCAGTGTCTTTTCCTCAAGTTTTTAATATTTGCACTGAATCAGTATTTTATTATAGAAAATAAATGCCCCCCAAATATAACAGACCTAAGAGTGAGGACCCTAAAAGTGAGGATCCTACAAGTCTGACCCGGAAGCACTTACCTGCAGTGTTTCTCTGAGAATCTCCTTCTTCCCTGCCCCAGCGAATTTCTGTGATGCATGGGGAGCAGAATGGAAACAGTGCTGTGACCACCACACAGCTCTCCTGCTCTTACATTTAAGATCCCTTTGTTTGGAACTTGGGCTCTTACCATTCACTTTATTTTAAAATGTACATGTGGGGTTTGAATTAAATTTTATACTTTTATAATGAGCAGTTCCAGTTTGTCTATGTACATACCATTTTTCCCTTTTATACATCTCAGGGTTATGTCAAACTAAATAATGCAGATAAAAACAATGATCAAAAAAACTGGGCGTGGTGGTGCCCATAGTGAATTCCAGGTCAGCCTGAGCTAGAGTAAGACCCTACCTCAAAAAAACAAAACTTAAAAAACCAATGATCAGCTTGAGAAAGGGGCTTTCACGGGGGTGGGGGATTGGGAGGGTGAGTGTGTGTTGGGGTGTGGTTCATGGTTTTGACTCCTGGAGACATTTCATTAACTTCCAGAGTGATGAGATAGACTTTTCTGTAGATATGAACTGTAGAGAGCAGAGAATGTGAAGATGGCCAACAGCTGGAGGCTCGGGGTGGGTGGAGAAAGGGTTAAGGGAGGGGGATGGAGGGAGGAAGCGTGTGTTCTGGGCCTTGGCCTCACTGTCTCCCACTGTGGAAGTTGCTTCTCTGGACCACTGTCTCCAGGAGCAGGGCCTGAGGAGCTCATGATTCGGTGTTAACGTAGGTGTGGCTTCCCGAGCTGGAACGCCACATCTTGCCAGTCACTGCCACTTTTATGAAAAGCGCACTGCACTGTAACCCTTGCAGAGCCATAGAACGGCAGTGTGAGGAGGACTGGGCTCTGTAGCGTGCCCTTGTATCCAGACCTTCTTCACACAGGGCCACGGTTGACCTGCCTTCCCTCCTAGGTTCTCACTTAGGGCTTTCTGGGCCTTCCCAGATGGTGTATTCAATTACAATGCCACGGTACCTGTGGGTCAAGGCCTTCTAACTGCCATATTTGAACAGTTGCATTTAAGACGGTATTTAACAGTGGGCATCTTGGGGTTTCATTTTGCATCAAGGTGAGAGGGAATGGTTTTGTTCTTAATTGTGAAAGCAGTTTGGGGTATTTGAGATCAGACATTGGTTCAGTACCTTTCCCACAATGCTTGGGACAAGAAGGGTTTTGAATTGCAGACTTTCTGGGTTTTGGAATGTCTGCATGGACTTGCTAGCTGATCATTTCTAATCTGAAGCTAGCATTTTGAGCACCTGTTCCCAGGAGGTGCCAGATTTGGAGCACTTCACATTTTGCATTGTTCTGATTAGGGACACTCCACCTGCAGCAGTTTCACTTCGGCACGTTCCCGTGTGTATTACCTATTGTGTCCAGGTGAACAAGAAGCTCCGTGTTTTACTTGAATAAGGGTGGCCCACTGGCCAAGACTGACCTCCTGCCGGTCTTTGTCAAGTCTATTGGGATGCATGCATGACCTTCGTCCCTGTGTGTGGGCCTGTGTCTGCATCATGCTTCAGCGTCGCGGGTGTCCACTGTCACAGGCGGCAGAGCTTGCGGCCTACCGCAGTTAGCTGCTCTTCTTCCCGTGAGACACCTGACCGCTGCTGTGGCAGAGCCAGCCCTCCCTGACTGCTGATTCTTCACCAGGAGCCGCTGAGTGTCTCCGGAAGCCATCCTGTCTGTAAATGACATGCAGCAAAAGGCACTGAGCGCCTGAAGCTCTGATTAGCTAAACGAGGACTTAGGATACAGAGTGACTGCTTTTAATAGCTCACGTGCGTTTGGAATTTTTCCTTCCTGTGTCTTCTCGCCTCTCTCCTGCCCATCTCCCCTGCCCCCCCCCCCCGCACTTCAACAGGTTTGAGTTCTTCAGCAACGTCTGCAGCAAATAGCAGTCGGCAAGGAGAGCTTCGCCTCGGAGACAGAGTGCTGGTGGTAGGCCAGAGAGTTGGGACCATCAAGTTCTTTGGAACGACAAACTTTGCTCCAGGTAAACTCACTCACATGCTCTTCATTCAGTTTGAAGTGTTCAGGCTACAGAATGTTCAGCATCTCAGAGGGGAGTGAAGTCGAGTCGCAGAGCCATTCTGAATCCTCAGTGCTTGTGGGCAACAGCACCGGCAAGGGACACGTGACTGGGTGATGTGTTCAGGCTGCCCAAGCTGACCAGCTCCTGGCAGTTGTGTTTTCACGTGTCTAACGTTACATTAGTTGTCATTCCCCAGTTCATTCTGTCTCACCACTGGTTGTGCAGGGTGAGGAGGGTCAGGTGTTTCTGATGATCATCCTTGAAGTGAGTAAGCGAGTGATCAGCTGAGTGTGCAGCTTTCCTTGAGGGGCTTGGAGAAGAGCAAGGAAGATAAAAAGTTTTCATGGGCCATGAGAGTCTTTTTTAAAAATAAAATACATGCTTATGAATTTATATATTCATCTTAATCTACTTAATAGTGTGTCATCAAAAGTAAAGATTATTTTCTTTTGCATTTTCAAACCTTGTAATTGTAAAGTGAAGCCAGTTGCAGGAAACCATTTGTGTTTTAATAGCAGTACTCTCTTTTAACACATGGTGGCGTTGCAGCATGTTAGGAACTTGTTACCTGCACAGTTGATTTAAAAAAAGTTTGTAGGGTACCATTCAATCAAGAACCACCAAGGAGGTGAGATTTTCCTCTATTGCAAGCTGCAAATTACTTACCACGGTTTCATAGATGTTGTTGGAAGACATAAAACTTCTTGGCCAAGAGATGAAGGACTTCAGAGCTCACAATACTAGCAGTAGCTAGAGTCTGGGCTTCTGCATAGATCCCACGGGCTGGAGCAGTGAGGCCCTGACCTGAGAGGCCTGCACACCCAGCACCTCATGTTCCAGGACAGGAGACAGAGCTTGGTGCTTAGCATGAAGCCTTCTACTCTGCAGGGAGACACCTCTGTTCTCCAGGGCTGCCCTCTATGCAGACACCCACAGAAAGAGAACCTGGAGAAAGTTGTCGGGGCCCTGTGGACAGACGCCAGAAAGGGCTTGGCAACTTGCCTCTCAGTACACTATTATTTGCACAGATGGCTCCCACAGGTCTCCCCCAGAGTCTCACACTGGGCAAGATGTACTTAACATAGTTCTCAGATGAAAACCTTAGAAGCCACAGGTAAGGCCAGGTGCATGCCTTTATTCCCAGCACTTAGGAGGCTGAGATCCTCATGAGTTTGAGGCCAGCCTGGGCTACAGAGTAAGTTTCAGGTCAGACTGGGAATTTGGGCTAGAGTAAGATCTTCACAAAACAGAACAAAATAAACATGCAAAAAAAAAAAAAAAAAACCAGCCAGGCATGGTGGCGCACCCCTTTAATCCCAGCACTCAGGAGGCAGATGTAGGAGGACCACCATGAGTTCAAGGCCACCCTGAGACTCCATAGCGAATTCCCAGTCAGCCTGGGCTAGAGTGAGACCCTACCTCGAAAAAACCAAAAACAAAAACCAGAAGCTCCCTTTCTTCATCTATATTAAGGAAGACTAGGGTGGTTTGATGCTTTTGGTACAATTCATTCTTTTAGATTGCCTTCTAACATTTAGAAACTTAAGAAACAATAAGCAAATATAATGAAAGTTGGAAAGTCTTGTGTTAAAAAGTCATCCTGGGGCTGGAGAGATGGCTTAGTGGCTAAGTACTTGCCTGTGAAGCCTAAGGACCTTGGTTCGAGGCTCTGTTCCCCAGGACCCACGTTAGCCAGATGCCCAAGGGGATGCATGTGTCTGGAGTTCGTTTGCAGTGGCTGGCGGCCCTGGCGTGCCCATTTACTCACTCTCTCTATATCTACCTCTTTCTGTGTCTCTTGCTCTCAAATAAGTAAAAATAAACAAAAAAGTCATCTTGCCCTTAGAGATGGCTTAGCAGTTAAGTCATTTGCCTGCAAAGCCAAGGACCTTGGTTCGATTCCCCAGGACCCACGTAAACTAGATGCACATGCGTCTGGAGTTCATTCGTAATGTCTAGAGGCCCATTCTCAATCTCTCTCTCTCTCTCTGTGTCTGTGTGTGTCTGCTTCTTTCCCTCTCTCGCTTTCTCAAATAAATAAATAAGTTTTTTCAAAAGTCATCCTGCCCTTAAAGGAAGTGGCAGCACATTTTTTTGGCATCTAAATTTAGATCATTTCTTCAGAACAGTGGCAACATGTAGGCTTTTATAGGTTCTAATATCCATACCTGAAAGAGGTCATGCTTGCTACTCCAACACTTTTTGTCAATGCTACCTTATAAAGACAATTAATCCTTAAATAGGAAGATCTTCATGCCACAACACTGGGGACTATATGAAGCACATACCCCAGTGTCTAGAAGTAGGATCAAGTCATCTTTTTGAGCACGAGAAGAAAAAAGGGTTAAGGAATTCTTCTAGGCTGGCTTTTCATTCCTGATCTTAGCCAAAAGGCTGAGAAGTGATTAGGCTGGGTTTTTCAGGATCCTATGATTGACTGTAAACAAGCAAATTGAAAATAACAATATTTCTGTATTACAGTCTATAGTATGTTTCTTGATTTTTTTGCTCCTTTTCTATTTGATATTGATCGCAGGAGACTAAATACAATCACTACTGTACTGTTTTATTATGTATATCATTTTTTAACCACCACACTGCTGTTTTAAATTTATTTAATTAATTTGTTAGAGAGAGAGAGAGAGAGAGAGAGAGAGAGAGGGAGGGAGGGAGGGAGGGAATATATGGACATGTCAGGGCCTCAGCCACTGCAAACAAACTTCAGGCACTTGTGCCATTTTGTGTGTCTGGCTTTATGTAGGTCCTGGGGAATCAAACCTGGGTCTTTTGGCTTTGCAGGAAAGTGCCTTAACCACTAAGCCATTTCTGCAGCCCTTTTAAGTATATATATATTTTAATTGAGAACCGTATCGTATGAACATATTGCCTAATGGTCATATTCCCATCTGGTTATATTCTCATGTTCCCTCTCCCTGCCCCCATTACACTGAAGTGTACTGTTTTCTTAAACTACAAATAAATGACCCAATAGGCACTTGTAGCTGGTCTGGGGTGCCCTCCACTTTGGAATCCTTGCGTTAGGAGTGTGTCCATTTGCCTTACGTTGGTGGAAACACAGCATGGAGGCTTCTGTTTTTATCCCTCTGGATCCTCATTCTCTTCAGAGAGAGCCCTTGAGATGCTAAAAGTCTTTAAGAAAAATTTCCCTATTAGCTAACCTAAGTCTTTTTGTTCCGTTAAGAAAGCCAAGCAGCCTCACCATGGTGCCCGGTGGTGTCTGTCCTTGTCATCCTTGTCCTTGTCTAATTATTTAACAGCTGCTTGTGGAGGCTTTCATATTTGGAGAGTGCGATGGAGAGTGTGTGCCCACTGTAGGATTTATGTAGCTCTGTGCTATATCATGCTTCTCTCTCTGAGACAGCACGTTACAGTCAAGGGCAGTTTCTTTTTTATTATAGTTTTAAGATATGTTTTGGTTGTACTCTGCTTGCAAAATAGCTAATCCTTTGCAAGTTTGAGTTTGTATATTTTATTTTCCTCCCTTAATGTACCGCTGTGCAATTATGCTGGTAAAATGTTTTTTTTCCCACTTTTCAAATTTTCAAGTTTTATTTTATGATTTTCATCATTTGAAAGCTTAATGATCTCGATCTTCTATCATTTCGGTCATTTGTGAAGATGTTAAGCCATCCAGACTTTGAGTTCATATAATTGCACAATTTTGAATAAAGTGCAGATGCCTTTAAAACGCGTTCTTCGTGTCCCAGGGCATTGGTACGGCATAGAGCTTGAGAAACCCCATGGCAAGAATGACGGCTCAGTGGGAGGTGTGCAGTACTTCAAGTGTTCACCGAGATACGGAATATTTGCTCCCCCGTCCAGGGTGCAAAGGTGAGAGGACAATTTCTGTGTCTTTATGTGAACATTGTGTAGTTTTCAGGGGCACACAGAGACCCCAGTTGTATGTGGGAGCTAAGCAACATGCCTTCTTTCACAGGGTTAATCAACCACCTTCCTCACAGGGAAGGCTCATAGAAAGCTAAATTTGCCTTGCTGAGGATTTGCAATTTTAAAAACCTCCTTTTCTCCTCATTTGCAAACCCTTGAGTATGTGTAGGCTGTTAGAACTGGCGTTTGCAGCTAAGAACAGTGAGAGTAGCAAGCTTAATCTGTCATGCAAACAAAAGTAACAATGCTCTCTGATCGCCTCAGTCCCATCCTAACTACATTGAATTTCCTGCCAGCAGGCACCCATTCATTCTCCTACAAACCTAATGGAACCAAAATGGCTTTTCCCTCTGATTTCTTTCATTTTCAAAAAATAGATAGGCAGTAGATCTTTGGGGGAAGTGAGGTTTCAAGGATTTACACATAATAAACCTTCCTAGTGTTTCTTCGTGAGACAGTATACTTGCGTACACCTTACTCTGGTTTATAAAGCAGGTTGAACCAACATAGGTCCTCATGAACTGCCAGGGGAAATGTGAAGTTCATCTCGCTATGTGCTGGAAGGAGCTTGTCAGAGGCGAGGGTATTTGCTGGTCTTTCAGCAAGAGCTAGCATGCATGGTGTAACCGCACCCGTCAGCCGAGAACCCCAGCCTCACTCTGGGGGTCTCGACTCCTTCCCTAATGACCAGACTGTGGCTGCTTCTGGGCAAGCCAAGGCTTTCATTTTACATCTTATTTCTGCCTCTGCATCCTTTCCTTATTGAATAGCTATATATGCTTTGTGAATTAATTTCTTTCACACTGTATATGATATCATTGTCTTTTTTGATAATCAGTCGCTCAGCTTACAGAGCTTTTTGTGTCTTTATGGAAATGTTATTTTCCTTAATCCTGGTAACTCATTGGCCAGGAAGCTACAAAATCACAGTGGGTATACAAGTCTTTATTGAGGGTTTCCTGAGCTAAGCTCTGCACTGGGCATGTTAGCTACAGATGCCCTTGCTCCCACAGACCTAGGGAGCCATGAGCTACGATCATTCCCATTTTACAGAAACAGGTTTCAAGAGAAAAACAAGCTCATCTGAAGTCATGTTGGTTGTTTGTTAATGGAGAAACTGGAGTCAGCCCAGTGTTTTCTTTTCTTTTATTCCGCCCCTGTCCCCGCGCACCAGAGTCTACCCTTTGAGGTTCTCTGTTCTGTTTGTCTAGTAGTCGCTTATCTTAATGCAGAAAAGCAGCTGCGTCTGTCTAGTGAACAGGACGTGTCTGCCCTGGACTCCAGGGTCACACTGTGTCCGCGTCTGCGGAGGGGGGAGGGGAGGCCCTGTCCTGACTCCTGATCCGCAGACAGCAGTGGGTCCCCCTGCTTGTCTTCCTCCCTCTCCTCGGTGGCCGGTGACCGCACCTGGCAAATGGCTGACGTGGACTAAGTCCAGTGGACTCATCTCTCAGGCTTCTGGCCCCTGCCACGTGGTTCATCTCCCTTGGCACGTCCAGGCGCGCGGTCTTGTGTCTGCTTCACGTTCGGTTACGAAGAGCAGTACTGGGGCGCGTTTTCGGCACAGGAACCAGTGCTCAGGTCTGATCCCAGCCTGGTGTTTGCTGGGCTCCAGAAGCCTCTCCAAAGCCACCTGCTGCCCGTAGCTGCATCCTTCTCCTTGCCTGTTTGCAGAACACCTTTTGAACATGTGGCACGTTTTGCTTGCGGTCTGTTTGGTCTTCTTTAAGGTAGAGCGCTTGAAAGCAACCTCCATTGCTTAAAAGAAACGGATGGCTCTGTCGAAACGAACCACTGTCTCCATCCAGATGTCTTCCTGTCAGCTTCTGATTGTCTCATTCATCGTCATCAAATACTATTAAGTGTCTTTTAGCACTTTGTGCTGTTCTAAGCATTTTATAAGCAAATAAAACAAACACGGTCTCTGATTTTGAGTTCTAGTGTAAACCATTTTGAGCTCTTCAGAATCTCCCACTGATCTTCACGATCAACTTTTAAATCAGACTCAGTGATCAGTCTGCCCTTTCTCACCTTCAGATGGTAGCTGGCTTTTCTTTCTTTTTATTTGATTTACTTGCACATGCATGTATGCACATGCACATGTGTGCACACACAGGCTCGTGTGCCATCATCTCTTTCTGCCACAAATGAATGCCTATTGGCTTTACATGCGTGGCTGGGGAACTAACAGATCCTGAAGGACAAGGTCCTCATCCTTTCTGATCCCCTCCCACACATAATGGATCCTGTAGACAAGTTCTATTCTCAATTGTGACCACTAGGTACTTATTTATTTTTCTTTCTTTTTTTTTTTTAAATATTTTACTTATTTATTTGAGAGTGACAGAAGGAAAGAGTGAGAAAGAGGCAGAGAGAGGAGAGGCAGATAGAGGGAATGGGCGCACCAGGGCCTCCAGCCACTTCAAACAAACTCCAGACGCGTGCGCCACCTTGTGCATCTGGTTTATGTGGGTCCTGGAGAACTGAGCCTCGAACCAGGATCCTTAGGCTTCACAGGCAAGTGCTTAACCGCTAAGCCATCTCTCCAGCCCATGAGCTACTTATTTCTGATGAGCTGAAGGCTGCTAGGAGTTCCTCTCCTGTGTCCATCACCGCTCATTCCAGCTCCCGTCCTGCTCCTCAAGCCCTGTCCTTCGTGTCGATCCATCTCCTGTGGACTGTGGCATGTTGTGAGTCCTGTAAGACTGGTGCGCGTGAGCTGCACGATGAGCCTGCAAGCGCTGCGAGAGTGGCCGGGTTTCTTGATGGAAATGAGCTGTGTTGGAGGAGGTGATTGACAAATGGAGGCCCTGCAGATTTAGGTCAGTAAACAGTTGAAAGAAAATGAGGCTGTCAGGATTGGCTTTTAAAAATAAAGAATGATTTGAATATCAAAAAATGAAAAGTAACCCACTAGGAAGGTGACCTTTAAGACTATGCTTAGAGTCAAATATAAAGGGCCTTGAATTGTATTAGACAGAGTTTTATCAGAAAAATTATGTAATATAAAAATCCAGCCAGTATCTTTCTTTCTAATTTAATAATGAGTAACGTTTTTACAATTTTTTAAGGTGGACTGAGATGGGGAGGGGGGGTTACCAGAGCAGGGGCCTGGCAGTTTAGAAGTGACCAGCTAAAAAACAGAGTATTTTTACAATTTTAATTTAACATTTGTTAAATTTAATAAATTAAATGAATTTATTTTCATATCGTTTGGTTTTACTTTTGAAAATAAAGTTCCAAAGAGAAGTCAGGAGTCAGGTCCTATTTCACGTGAACTTATTTTGACTCCTACACTGCCCATCCTTGACAGCAGGTTCTCTTCATCTGCTTGTGGCCTATCTCCTGTGCTGGACCGAGCTCACTCCTGCCTCATACGGGTGCTCAGAAAATGTGGCTTGAATGAATGAAATTCCAGAGAGCAGTTGGTGTGAGAGCAGAGGATGCGAGCATATCTTAGAACCACTGCTTCTAATGAGCTCTATCTTGTTTGTCTTATTCATAGACTGTCAGATTCCCTGGATACACTTTCAGAAATTTCTTCAAATAAACAGAATCATTCTTATCCTGGTAAGTTGACACAGTTTCATGTTTTCAACAAGCATTTGTTTGCTTTCCTTTATTTAAAAAAATTTATGAAAAAAAATATATGCACACACACATTCACAAAAGAATCTGAAATTCATCCATGTAGAGTCGATCCATTTGCTGCCTCCCAGCTGTGTGTGGCGCCCCGATGACTCCTGTACTCACCTCACCCTCTGCCTGCCTGCGTGTAGAGCCAAGGGCTAAGCCTTGAATTGTGTATTATTCCCTTGATCTGTTACATATTTTGTCACCCATTTATAGATGTACCAATAAATGATATGTTTAGCTTATTTGCTATTTTGTTTTCATTAGCATTACATTGAAATATGTTGACTGATTCTAGAATTGTTGGTAACTTGGGTTGCATCATATTTTTTTTCTTTCTTTCTTTTTTTTTTCCCCAAGGGAGGGTCTCACTCTACCCCAGGCTGACCTGGAATTCACTGTGTAGTCTCAGGGTGGCTTCAAACTCATGGCGATCCTACCTCTGCCACCTAAGTGCTGAGATTAAAGGCGTGCATCAGTATGCCTGGCTCCACATTGTTTGTTTGTTTTATTATTGCTAACTATGCTCTTGTAATCATAGGTAGACCTTTCCTAGAGCTGTCAAGCATGTCTTCTACATCCTCACTCTTCTGGGGGAATGCTAGGTGCTTGCTCTGCTCACTTCCATCAGGGCCAGGCGGGGCTTGCTGTTCCTCCTTACCTCACCAAAAGTAGTCTGTAGGCCTAGAAGTCTAGTCTAAGGGGTTTAAACAGTATCTAGTTTGAGGTGTTAAACAATAGCTGGTCTGAGGTTTAAACACTATCTGGTCTGAGGGATTAAACAGTATCTAGTGTAAGGTATTAAACAGTATCTAGTCTGAGGGATTAAACAGTATTCAGTCTGAGGCTTAAACAGTATCTAGTCTGAGGATTTAAACAGTGCCTAATCTGAGAGTTTAATTAGTATCTAGTCTAGGGAGTAAATAGTATCTTAGTCTGGAGAATTAAACATCTTGTCCTAGGGATTAAACAGCATCTCTTTACAGGTCCAGTTTATGTTTTCCAGATTCCAGTTGAAGCTGAGATGACTGTCGTTTATAGGTCATGTACATTTCTTTTGTGAGGAACCTCTTGCCCACTTTTCTGTTGTGTTACACTTTTTCCTTATTAGTTTCTGTAGATTTACTCATGTACTTTGGGTGTTGCTCTGCCAATTTTTTGTGTGGTGAACACATGTGTACGTACATGTATGGGGCACGTACATGTGCGAAGCGGTCACAGGACAGTCTTGGGTGTTGTTCCTCGAGTGTGTTGACCACCCCTCTTTAAAGCAATATTTATTTTTATTGCTGATGAAATTTAATATTTAATTTACTAGAAAACTTGAAACAATAAGGTGAATTTCAGTGAAGCTTATTAGTATGTATCCATTGATTTTATAGTTGCACTTTATGTATATTATTACAGGTTATACACATTTTATGTTTATTGTTACTATCGCCAAGAAGACGTTTCATATGGATACATCATGTGTTGGTAGTCTCTTTTCCCTCATCCCTGCCCCCATACCGTTGGGGATGCTCCTCAGTGGGGTTGCAGGTATTCCCCATGGGGCTGTAGGTTATGCATTGTGGGAGCAGCAGTCAGGTATTTTGGGGGGGGTGGAGGGAGTGCTTCTGGGCATGACATCTCAACCTACAGCTCTTAAAATCTTTTTGCCCCCTCTTCGGTAGATTATACACTTTTATCCCCTTGTCCCAATTCCTG
Source organism: Jaculus jaculus (assembly GCF_020740685.1). Classification (NCBI taxonomy): domain Eukaryota; kingdom Metazoa; phylum Chordata; class Mammalia; order Rodentia; family Dipodidae; genus Jaculus; species Jaculus jaculus. The sequence continues at coordinate 173,082,920 of NC_059106.1, read as the reverse complement.
TCGCTGTGGGGTCCTCCTTCATGAGTTTATTGTTTTCATTTTGGGGACCCAAAGGCTTCAGTCAGCCCCTGTGGGATAGTAGGGGACTGTGCCTCGGGGTATTCCTACCCATTCGGGTCCACCTCGTTTGGCCTGGAGCTCACCAGTTCAGCTAGACTCACCAGCCAGAAGGCCCTAGAGATATATTTGTCTCTCTGTCCTCAGTGATGGCCTAGAGACATGCTGCCGCCCTCAACATTTCATGTACGTTCAGGAGATGAACTCCGATGCTCATCCTTGGGTGACACTTGACCCCAATTTTGTCATTTTACGTGTCATAAATACCTTGTCAGTGGGTGACATCTCCTTACCTTTTCCATGAACAGATATCTTTAACTTTTAAGTCGTCAAAAGAACAAACTATTTTATGGTTTATATTTTTGTTTTAATAACTCTTTCCTGGGACTGAAGAGATGGCTCAGTAGTTAAGGTGCTTGCCTGCAAAGCCTAATGACCCAGGGTTCAATTCCCCAGTACCCACATAAAGCCAGATGCACATGGTGGCACATGCATCTGGAGCTCATTTGCAGTGGCTGGAGGCCCTGGTCCACCCATTCTCTGTCTCCCTCCCTCTAATAAAAAAATAAAGAAAATATTAAAATAGAAAATTTCTTCAAAGCTCTTTCCTATATTGCTTTTATTCTCATTTTTGACTAGATTAGACTTTTATAACCAAAAGCTACTTATAGGGTATTCTTATGAGGTAGAAAAGGGAGATCTGGCCGAGTACAATTAAGGGTGGAGACTGGAAAAGCACCCTAGTATTTCAGACTTTTTATTAATATTGCGTAGGTATCATCTGCGGGTTCTACTCAAGCTCCTTGTGTGCCAACTCTTCTCTTTTCTTGTTCTGAAGCTATTATAATACAGGGTCATTTGCTCTCAGTGGTTTGTTTCCAAATGCAGTCTAATTTTGCCAATGTAATGTTGGTATTTAAGTATATCTTAATGGGTGGTAACTGTATATCACATGATAACCTTTTAAATTGGAATATTAACTCAAATATGGACGTAAAGTCCACAGAGTTTTTAGAGTTTCTTGGCCCATGGACATATTAACTAAAATGCTCAACAGCAACAACAACAAACGCGAGTTTATCTTCCTTGGCCGTGCTGGAGACGGAGCCCAGGGCTTTGAGCCTTCGAGCAGCACTGGGCCGCCCACTGTGCTAGACCAGCCCTGAGTTTCCTCTCGTGTGGGCAGCGACGATGTTTTCATCGACAAGTTCCCAGTATCGCTTTCTAAGTTTCTTCTTTTGTGTCTCCACTTGTCAGTTTACCTGGAATTGATTTTATGGTAAGGGCTGAGTTTAATTTTCTTTTCCACATGTAGACAACCATTTGTGTAAGTTATTTGTAAAATACCAGTCCTTTGTGGAGGTTGACTCTGTCATTTGTGTGTATGTATCTCAACAGTTTCTGAAGGCTGGTGGAGATTGCTTCATGACCTGTGGGTTGATGCCGCTCTAGGCGGGTGTGTTGTTTGGACTTGACCTTGCTGGGTGACGCGTGGTCTGTGAGCTTGCTGGCGCTGCCCTGGCTTGGAGACGGCAGTGTTCCTCTCATGGTCATCTCCATCGCTTCTGTAAAGACGCGTGTCACCCTGGATGAGAGCGCACCCTTGTGACCTCATCTTACCTTCACAACTTCATGAAAGCCCCATCTCTCAGCACAGTGACCTTCTGCAGTACTTGAAGTGAGGATTCAGGAGGAGGTTTTGGGGGGAAATTTTCCAGCCCCGAATGGATATGTGTCTTTCTATGTTCTTGCTTTCCACCCCTGCATCTTCTTGGTCAGTTCTCTGGTCACCCTTTTGCCCAGTTAAATTGTGTTTGTTATTTTCCTTATTGTTGGGCTCTTGTATATTTTGAATGATAGACCTTTTTTCAGGACTGTGTTTTGGAAATACTTTCTGCAGGCCTGTGGCTTGCTTCTTCATTCCCTGTTATCAGTGTCCTTCACAGCAGAAGTTTGTGACGTTAATGAAGGCCAGCTCAGCGGCTTTGCTCCCATAGAGCCTGGGCCGTCTCCAACCTACCTTCCAGGAGTTTGACACTTCCATGCTCGACATGTAGTTCTCATCTGCTTTGAATTAACTTTTGTTAAAGGTGTAAGGTCTGCCTCTAGCTTTGCTGTCTTGCTTGTATATCCAGCTGTTTCAGCATCGTTTGTTGAAAAAGAACTCTCTTGCCTCTGTTGACCTGTTGGCTGTGTGGTTCCGTCTGTGGGCTTTCCGTCCTGTTCCCTGAGCGCTGCCGGATGCGGCAGCTTCACAGCAGTTCCTCAAGCTGATGCCCTCCTCCGACTGTCCTCTGGTACCGTGTCAGGTCTTCCGGGCCCTTCGCCTTTCTGTGCAGACTTTATCATTTTGTTGAAGCACACATAATGCATGATGGTTTTTTTTTTTTTTTTTTTTTTTTGTGGTAGGGTCTCACTGTAGCCCAGGCTGACCTGGAATTTACTATGCAGTCTCAAGGTGGCCTCGAATTCATGGTGATCCTCCTACCTCTGCCTCCCGAGTGCTGGGATTCAAGGTGTGAGCCACCACACCCAGCTTCATGCTGGGTTTTTCGTGGCGATTGCCTTGAATGTATAGATCAGGCTGGGAAGAACTGACATCTTAATACTCAGTCTGTCTGTGAACATGGGCCACCTCCTGTTCACTTACTGTGGTTTCCCCTACCCACGGCTTCACTTTCTGTGGGATTGGTTATAGATACAGCTATGATCTGAACATATTGAGTGGAAATTTTCTGAAATAAACAACGTACGTGTTTTAAGTAATACAGCATTCTTATGTGGAGTCGCCCTGTTGTCCAGTGTGTCAAGCCCTGTGTGCCACCTTCTTGTTGGTCGTTTAGTATCTTTTGGTCCTCAGATCACCTGTGTTGTGTGTGTTGGGGGAACACTAATTTTACTTAGGAACGGCCACAGGGCACAATCATAGTCATACCGGAAATTCACATATTTTGAAGACAAACTATCAGACGATCCTTTGAATGAGAAGCGAAGGCATATCATAAGTGCGCATATAGCAGACAAAATTTCCTGGGCTCAGTACTGTGCAAGTCTCAGGGGTCCACTAGTGGTTTTGGAACATATCTCATGTGGATGAGAGGGAGACTGCTGTATATTTTCTGGCTTCTTTTATTAAACTTTGTATGTTCCTCATATAGACTTTTAATATGTTTTGTATATTTATTTATTTTTAAAAACTTGGGCTGGAGAGATGGCTTAGCAGTTAAGGTGCTTGCCTCCAAAGCCTAAGGACCCAGGTTCGATTCTCCAAGTCCCACATAAGCCAGATGCACATGGTGGTACATGTGTATGGAGTTCGTTTGCTGTGGCTAGAGGCCCAGGCGAGCCCATTCTTTCTTTCTATCTCCTTCTCCCTCTCTGTCTCCAATAAAGAAATAAAAATAAACCAGAAAAAATTAAAAAATATTTATTTATTTGAGAGAGAGAAAGAAGCAGAGAGAGGGAGAGAGAGAATGGGCATGCCAGGGCCTCTAGCCACTGCAAATAAATTCCAGATGCATGCACCCCTTTGTGCATCTGGCTTATGTGGGTCCTGGGGAATTGAACCAAGGTCCTTTGCCTTTGAAGGCAAATGCCTTAACCACTAAGCCATCTCTCCAGTCCCTGTTTTGTATATTTATATATTTATTTTTGGTGTTAATGTAATTTTTTAAAACTTTTTTCTTTCCTTTTCTTGTGCCTCTCCTTGCTTTCCTCTCCCCTCACCTCCTGAAAGAGTCCCATTATGTAGTCCATGCTGGCCTCAACATCACAGTTCTCCTATTGCAGCCTCTCATATGCTGAGTTGTAGGATTGAGCCACCAGGCTGTGCTTGATACTGCTTTTATAATAATCCCTTTAACCTTATACCAGCTTTGTTTTGGTTAATATTTACCCAGTGTTTCTTTCCTGTCTATTGACGTATGTCTTAAATACTGTAGTTTTACTTTAAAAAAAAATAACACCTGATAGTCCTTGTCTTTTAACTGGAGAGTCTCACCCATTTTGGCTTTATTGATCTATAACATTCAATGTAATCTCCACTTATAATTTATTGTGATATTGGGTTTATTGATAATGATATTCTTTATGCTTTTATTTGCCTTCTCTTCAGTTTTTGGTACATTGTAAGTGGAAGTTCTTTCTTGACTTTACTATGGTTATACTCTCACTGTGTGTTTTTCCATGCCATCTACTCTCCCTTCTCATATAAAAGTTGCCCTGGGAATATACTTCTTAGTAATTAGTCTAGGTTATTGCATAAAGCTTACAGTTAATCATTCCTACCCACCCCAGATAATAGTGAACCCTTAGAAGTTGAGCAGTCTTGTTTCTCTTCTCTTTTCTTCACAAACTTAGCATTATCATAATACTTTTGTGTAGTAAAACTTGCTTAACTTGCATGTTTAGCAATGCCTTTTCTCATCAATTGTCATAATTTATACTTTGCTTGTGCCTCATGTAGGCTCACTCAGTTATTTTGTCCTGGGATGGTTTTACTGGGTGTAGAATTATAGGTTGAGGTTTGAAAAGATTTTTTCCTGCACAGTGAATTTTAGGCTGGAAAAGATTTTCTCCTGTACTCTGCCATCTTTTCAGTTGCTCTCTAGCTTCTCTCACTGATGGGAGTTAGGAGCTTCTTTATCCATGTCGCCGTCCTTCCTTCGTGCTGTGTGGCTGCGTTAGGATGTGTGTAGGCAGAGGCTTCCTTGTTCCTCCTTTCAGAGGGCATGGCTCCTCTGGGATCGGGAAGTTTGCACCTCATCAACTCTACCAAATTCTTACCCATTACACTGTGCTCCTTGCTCTTTCCTGTCTCTGTGTGGCATTCTGATTAGTTGTATGTTGAACTCTGCATTCTCTTTCCCATGCTTCTCTTATACTTGTCATAGTGTCCTTGTGGATTGCATGTTAGATGTTCTCAGAGTTTTACCTCTGCCTCTTCTTTTTCTTGTCCTCCTCCTCCTCATTTTTCGAGGTAGGGTCTCACTGTAGCCCAGGTGGACCTGGAATTCACTATGGAGTCTCAGGGTGGCCTTGAACTTACGGTGATCCTCCTATCTGAGTGCTGGGATGAAAGGCATGTGCCACTATGCCCAGCTTTTACCTCTGCTTCTTGATTCTGTCTTCAGCTATGTTTATTCTGCTTAATCAACTCAGAATTTATTCTAAAAATTTCTTTCTTTTGGGCTGGAGAAATGGCTTAGTGGCTAAGCACTTGCCTGTGAAGCCTAAGGACCCAGGTTTGAGGCTCGATTCCCCAAGACCCACATTAGCCAGATGCACAAGGGAGCACATGTGTCTGGAGTTCATTTACAGTGGTTGGAGGGCCCTGGCATGCCCATTCTCTCTCTCTCTATCTGTCTGCCTTTTTCTCTCTGTCTGTCACTCTCAAATAAATAAAAAATAAAAAAAATTCTTTCTTTCATTTCTTCCTTCTTCCTCTCCCCTCTCCTTCCTTCCTTCTCTGTTTCTTCTCTCACTTCCTACCTTCCTTTTCTTTTGAGAGGGTCTCTAGCCCAGAATTCTTCAAATTTACTATATATCTGAGAATGACCTTGAGGTCCTTATCATCCCACCTCTACCTCCAAACTACTAGGTGTGTGCCACCATGCCAGTTCAGTTCCTGCAGGGCTAGGCCTACAGGTGTGTGCCACCATGCCAGTTCAGTTCCTGCAGGGCTAGGCTTACAGGTGTGTGCCACCATGCCACCATGCCAGTTCCTGCAGGGCTAGGGATTTACTCAGGGCTTTGCGCATGCCAGGCAAACACTCTAGTAACTGAGACACACCTCCAGCCTTAATTTCTGTTTTTCTTTTGTAAATCTCATGACAGTCAGTTATTCTTCTTTTATGTCTTTTATTATTCTTTTATGTCTCTAAACATTTAGATATAATCCATTATTTGGTGTTAACTAATTCATTGTCTAAAGTCTTTGTGAATTTGAGTCAGTCATCTATTTCTGTTGAGCCTAGCTTATAAATTTTGTAATCTATTATTGTGAGATGCTTTTTTATAACTAAGAATGTTGAAGATGAGAATTCTTGGAAGCCTGGGTTGATGCCTGTAGACATTATATTTACTTCTGCTACTTGCCTAGAAGTATTCCCAACCAGGGAATACTTTATCTTCTCTGCAGGGCTTTTTAATATTACACAGAAAGCATGAGTTTGTTCATGGTCATAGACTCCTAGAGTAGCAACTGTAATCGTTTGTGATCCATCCTTCTGTAGTCATGAGGGTGATCCAAACTTATGTAGTCATGAGGGTGATCCATCCTTCGGTAGATGTGAGGGTGATCCATCCTTCTGTAGTCATGAGAGTGATCCATCCTTCTGTAGTCATGAGGGTGATCCATCCTTCTGTAGTCATGAGGGTGATCCATCTTTCTGTAGACATAAGGGTGACCCATCTTTCTGTAGACATGAGGGTGACCCATCCTTCTGTAGACATGAGGGTGATCCATCCTTCTGTAGACATGAGGGTGATCATCCTCTGTAGTCATGAGGGTGATCCATACTTCTGTAGTCATGAAGGTGATGCATCCTTCTGTGGACATGAGGGTGACCCATCCTTCTGTAGACATGAGGGTGATCGATCCTTCTGTAGTCATGAGGGTGACCCATCCTTCTGTAGTCATGAGGGCGATCCATCCTTCTGTAGACATGAGGGTGATCATCCTTCTGTAGTCATGAGGGTGATCATCCTTCTGTAGACATGAAGGTGACCCATCCTTCTGTAGTCATGAGGGTGATCCATCCTTCTGTAGACATGAGGGTGACCCATCCTTCTGTAGACATGAGGGTGATCCATCCTTCTGTAGTCATGAGGGTGATCATCCTTCTGTAGACATGAGGGTGATCCAGTCTTCTGTAGACATGAAGGCGATCCATCCTTCTGTAGACATGAGGGTGATCCATACTTCTGTAGTCATGACGGTGATCCAGTCTTCTGTGGACATGAGGGTGATTCATCCTTCTGTCAACATGAGGGTGTTCTATCTTTCTGTAGTCATGAGGGTGATCCAGTCTTATGAATTACGAGGTGATCCAGTCACTCTCTTGTCTTCATCAGACATGGTTTATTTTCTCATCTAGACTGACATGGAGCAGGCATTTCCTCCCCAGAGCTCTCTGTGAGAGTCCCTTTGGAAAAGTCCATGCTGCTTGCTTCCTTTTCTGTATCCTGTGCAGCCAGTGTACTGTGAGCCTAAGGCCTAGGATTGAGTAGAAATCTGGTATGAATGATGCTCAGTTCCTGTGCTGCAGGTTACCTCACCTGGCTTCTAGTTTTGTTTTAATCTTGTTGAAATTGAGGTTTTTTAAAGGCTGGTGATTCATCTCAGTGCTAGCGTGTATACCTACCTTATAAGGCCTCTGGTTTGATCCTTCCAGTGCACTAAGAATTTATCAGCTCAACAGTGCAGTTTTAAAAGTTACAGTTGTTCGGGGGCTGGAGAGATGGCTTAGCCGATAAGCGCTTGCCTGTGAAGCCTAAGGACCCCAGTTCAAGGCTCAATTCCCTAGGACCCATGTTAGCCAGATGCACAAGGGGGCACACCTGGAGTTCATTTGCAGTGGCATGCCCATTCTCCCTCTCTCTATCCACCTCTTTCTCTCTTTGTCACTCTCAAATAAATAAATAAAAATGAACAAAAAAATTAAAAAAGGTTATAGTTCTAAATTTTAGTTGCTTCAGTCTGGAGATTTGTTCTTCCATCTAGAAATCCTATTCCTCTTAAAAACATTTACTTTTCTTGAAGTCCTTTTTTTTCAATTCCATTATTTGGATATGGCAAAGATAATGAGCATTGCAGTTTATTGTTCAATTTTCTAGACATGGAGAATCTTTAATGATACTGTCTTTACAAGCATTTTTTCATATGCTGTTCAAGATTGTGATAGTCATCATATGTAGCCATAAGCCTTATTAGCTATACTTCAGGATCATTTTACTTTCAAGAAATAATTTACAGAAAACCCTGCAAAGCCAGGTGATGATTGTAATTGACTGGTGTATGAGCAGAGCTTGCTCAGAAAGGACAAGGTGAAAGGTTGTCCAGAACCCAAACCTGGAATGTTCTGTGCAAGTCGTTGCCTTCCTTTTTCGAAAGATATTTGAAGTACTCAAACCTTTGCAGAAGAAATAATAAGAAGTTTTCAGTTTTCAGGACTAAGAAGTGTGGTTTGCTGTTCGTCTTCTTACGTGGCCTTTCTGTGCAGGTTTCAGGAGAAGTTTCAGCACGGCGTCTGCTTCTTCCCAGAAAGAGATTGACAGGAGAAACGCCTTTGCCAAGTGAGTATTGAGAAGAGGTGGAAGAACGTCCTTCGCGATGAGCATGCCGGGATTCTGTGACAGAAGAAAAGTGGATTTTGTATCTTGTGTGCTGCTCGGTGGAATTTTAATGTGTGAGAGCGAAGGTGTGATTGGTGCATTGAGTACTTCCTCCCCAATTTACAAGTTCAATTAAAAATGTCACACATGACTAAAAAGAGTGCAGTGCATAGTTTCTCTTCTAAGAGGTTAGTAGTGTTAATAAAAAAAAATGGAGGAATCGATACTTTGTGTTCTCATTGAGTAGGGTGGATAGATTTTAAACTCTTATTTACTGACTTAGATTTGTTTTAATATGCTTAGGGATACATGAAAACATGTCAGGCCTGCTGCGTATGGTAGTCTGAAAGATCTATTTTTCAAATGCTCCCTCTTCCCTTTGCAGAGTGTAACACTGCTCCAAACCATCGCCCATTCTCAAAGTTTTGAAGTTGGTCTGTTCGTTTGAGTAGCTGGCAGAGTTTGAGGGCAGTAACTTTATGCTCCAGTTTATTGGAGGTACTCAAACGTTCTTGGGCAGAATGGGAGACATTGCTGAGAAGAGGCAACCAGGAGAATATGAAGGATTCTGAAGGGAGAGCAGTGGGAATCGGTGCAAGGGGAACAGCTCAGAGAAGAGGAGGGAAACCACGAAGCCCCTGGAAGGGTGTGAGGGCGGGGAAGCTGACCTGCAGATGGACAGACAGATAGCAAGCCCCATTAGTCTACTACAGAAGTAAAGAAATGAAGCTTTGCTAGTACTTATGGATCGAGTCTAGAACCTGTTTAAAATATAATCAATTTTTTTGTTTTTTGTTTTTCGAGGTAGGATCTCACTCTAGCTCAGGCTGACCTGGAATTCACTCTGTAGTCTCAGAGTGGCCTCGAACTCATGGCAATCCTCCTACCTCTGCCTCGGAGCGCTGGGATTAAAGGCATGCATCACCATGCCCGGCTGTATAATCAATCTTAAATGATTCATGCATACAGAGCATATGACCAAAATGTTAGGCACTCAAGTTCTGATGAAGTAAGTATTTTGATGTCTTCATATTTTCCTCCCATTACGATGGTCTTGTGAAGGTAGTGCCAGGCACTGTGAGGCCATTTTGTGTCTGGAAGAGTAGATTGTAAGTTGTTCTACCCTTCCTTTGGCTCTTACATTCTTCCTGCCACCTTTTCCGCAATGGACCCTGAGCCTTGGAAGGTAGGATAGAGAGTTTTCAGTGCTAAGCACTCCTCTGTCACTTGTTTCCAGCACTGTGATGCCTTCTGAATCATCCCAGAGGTCACAGCTATCTGAAAAGAGAAGCTTCTCTAACCAAAAGTGAGAGTAGCATTAACATATGGATATGAACATTAAGACACGTGCTTATCCAGGCAGCTTGATGTGCATAATCTATGCGTGTAGCCAGACACCAGCAGACGTGACACCACTAGGAGTCATGACTCCCCCGTCCTAAGTTTTCAGTATCAGGCGCGAATTCCCGCCTGTGGAGCTGGCCTCCAGTCCAATTAGAGAACCGTTGGTTTTCCCCATACAGATATGCCACTAACACCCATTGGCTCATTTGGCCTGGCTAGCCCAACCTAAGGCTTGCAGTGTCCACTGTTTTTTTTTTTTTTTAATCTCCACTAATGACTTCTGTCTCCCATGGAGATGCATGCAGTGTAGCTTTATCCAGATTTCTGTCATCCGGTCTACAGGAAGGAGGTTTTCAGCTCAGCTTCAGCAGGATTTCTCAGGACCTTGCTGCCCAGACATGTGGAGTTTTTAACTTTTTCACACAGGCTCTCATGTAGTCCAAGCTGGCCTGGATCTCACCACAAAGCCCAGGCTTCTGGCTGCTGAGATTACCATACCCAACTCCTTATTTTTATTTTATTTATTTATTTTTGAGGTAGGGTCTCACTCTAGCCCAGGCTGACCTGGAATTCACTCTGTATTCTCAGGTTAGCCTCAAACTCATGGCGATCCTCCTACCTCTGCCTCTCAAGTGCTGGGATTAAAGGCGTGCACCACCATGCCCAGCCATCATTTCATTTATTTTTTAAGGAGAGAGAGGGAGAGAGAGAGAAAGAAGAAGAGAGTTGCCACGCCAGGGGCCTCCAGCCACTGCAATTGAACTCCAGACATTTGCACCACCTTGTAAGCATGTGCAATCTTGAACACTTGAGTCACCTTGTATGTCTGGTTTATGTGGGACCTGTAGATTCAAACATGGGTCCTTAGGCTTCTGAGGGAAATACTTTAACCGCTAAGCCATCTCTTCAGCTCCTCATTTTCATTTTGTTTTTTCGAGGTAGGGTTTCCCTCTAGTCCAGGCTGTCCTGGAATTAACTGTGTAGTCTCAGGGTGGCCTCAAACCCTCAGTGATCCTCCTACCTCTGCCTCTCAAGTGCTGGAATTAAAGGCGTGCGCCACCACGCCCAGCCTCATTTTAATTTTTAAGACAAGGTCTTATTGTATATCTCAGACTGCCTGGAACTCATTGAATAGCTCAGGCCGACCTTGAACTCACGATCTTTCTGTGTCAGACTTCTGAGTGCCAGAATTAGATGGGTGTCTCATCACACCTGGCTCAAAAAACATTTTTAATTAAAATTCTCTCACTCATTGTCAGGAGTTGCTTAGAATCCACTCAAGAACCCCAGCTTCCTAACTATAAAATCAAAGTCCTCTTGCTTTTTCTTATTGGGTGGCCAACAGGAATGAGTAAGATATGCTTGTGATAGTATATTTAAAAATATGGAGAATGAAGAAAATGTAAAGCAAGTAGGACTCAGATTTTGTTGCTAGTAAGAGCCCATGTTGTTTGGGTAGCGGGGTTGGTACCTCATGTCTGTTAGTCAATGGGGAGAAACAGTTCTCTTTTTTTGATGTGTGTGTGTGTGTGTGTGTGTGTGTGTGTGTGTGTGTGTGTGTTTGTGTAGGCCAGAGATAGATGTCAGGTGTCCTAAGTCACTCTCCACTTCATTGTTTTGAGAGTCTCTCACTGGACCTAGAGCTGGCTAAATGAGCTAACCAGTAAGCCCCAGGGATCCACCTTCCTCTGCTTCCCCTCTGTGGGATTACAGGCTTGAACCACCACCTCCGGCACTTTTACGTGGGTGCCGGGCAGCTGAGCTCAGGTCCTCATGCTCATGTGGCAAGTGTTTTTCCCACGGAGCCAGCTTCCTGCCCGGAGAAAAGTTTCTTTAGGAGGCAAAGTGCCCTGGCACTGAGAGTGGATCATTTCAAGTAGCCTTGGTGTTTTCCACATGACCTCATGGAAGGTCTCTGATCAGAAGGCAACAAGATCCACAGGATGTTTCTATTGTGAGTGTCAGGATCAGACAGTAGAGAGAGCCCCGTGAGACGGCGTGGACAGTGGAGGGCACTGAGTACAGTACAGACTGTGGGAAAGCTATGGGGGATAGTATGGATAGTGGGGGGCACTGGGTGCAGTATAGACTTGGGGGAAGGTACAGGGGACAGTATGGGCAGTGGAAGATGTCAGAAGGAGTGTGGGTAGTGGAGGAAGCTATGGGGGACAGTATGGACAACGGAGAGCACTGGGAGACAGTATGACCAGTGGAAGAAGCTATAGGAGGAGACAGTGTGGACAGTGGATGAAGTTACAGAGATGGACAGAGGAGGAAGCTATGGGGACAGTGTGGACAATGGAGGAAGCTATGGAGTCCAGTGTGGGCAGTGAAGACAGCAATGGGGCAGTGTGGACATTCTAGGGAGCTGGACCGGCCTGGGTTGAATTCACTGGTGAGCCTCAGATAGTGTTTTTGCAAGTCAGGTGGGCAGAGGATGCATTATGGAACATTGTAAGAAATGTGTGTGGGGAAAAGGTAAGGATGACTGTTGTGGGCAGACAGAGCCCTCTAATGCTGGTAGGAGAGGGTACAAATCAAGCTCATGGGTGGCAGAGAACTCTATGTGTCTACATTATCTAAATTTGTTTTTCAAGGCTGGCGTTTGTAAAGTTATTTTCATGTAAGGAAGCATGTTAAAGTGAATAAAAAGTAATTTTAATTTACTACATCGAAATGCTAGTTTCCTTTGGTTACTTTATCATCAGTATTAATAGTGCTTAAATCATTATGAGTGTATTTTTCTAATTGTTCTTTTACTGAAATCATGTCTCTATAATTGTAAATTTCAAATGAAATCTTAAATCTAGATCAGGTTAATGTTTAGTCAAAGGAGAAAACTTCTTTTTAGAAATGTTAAAAGCGTGTGTGTGTGTGTGTGTGTGTGTGTGTGTATTTTTTTTTGAGGCAAGCCCAACAGACTGGCCTTTTTTTTTATAAAAAAAATTCCAGACAGACAGAGAGAGAATTGGCATGCTAGGGTCTCCAGCCATTATAATCAAACTCTACTGCTAAGCCATTTCTTCAGCCCATAATGTATATTTCTGTTTTCTTTTTCTTTCTTTCTTTCCTTTTCTTTTTTGGTTTTTCAAGGCAGAGTCTCACTTAGTCCAGGCTGACCTGGAATTCACTATGTAGTCTCAGGGTGGCTTGAAACTCATGGCAATCCTCCTACCTCTGCCTCCTGAGTGCTGGGATTAAAGGTATGCACCACCATGCATGGCTAAAATATATTTTTATTTTTTATTTACTTTTTATTTTTTGGTTTTTTTTTTTGCTTTTTCTTTTTTTGGCTTTAATTTTTTTAAAATTTTTATTAACATTTTCCATGATTATAAAATATATCCCATGGTAATTCCCTCCCTCCCCACCCCCACACTTTCCCATTTGAAATTCCATTCTCCATCATATTATATTTTTTGGTTTTTTGAGGTAGGGTCTCACTCTAGCCCAGGCTGACCTGGAATTCACTATGGAGTCTCAGGGTGGCCCCCGAACTCACAGCAATCTTTCTACCTCTGCCTCCCAAGTGCTAGGATTAAAAGCGTGCTCCACCATGCCCGGCTTAAAAGTATATTTTTCTTTTTGTTTCTATTTCATTAATTTCTGCCCTAATCTTTATTATTTCTTCCCGTCTACTAATTTTTGGTTTGCCTTGTTCTTCTTTTTCCAAGGCTTTAAGGCAAAGCATTAGGTCGTTTACTTGCGACCTTTCTAATTTCTTAATATAGGCACTTAAGGCTATAAATTTACCTCTTAGAACTGCCTTCATTGTGTCCCAGAGATTTTGGTATGTTGTGTTCTCATTATCATTTGACTCTATAAATTTTTTGATTTCCTTTTTGATTTCTTCATTGACCCACTCATCATTTAGTAGTGTATTGTTTAGTTTCCATGATTTTGTGTATGCTCTATAGCCTTTCTTGCTACTGATTTGTAGTTTAATTCCATTGTGGTCAGATAGAATGCAAGGAATTATTTCAATTTTCCTGAATTTGTTAAGATTTGCTTTATGTCCTAATATATGGTCTATTTTAGAGAATGTTCCATGTGCTGCTGAAAAGAATGTATATTCTGCAGCCTTTGGATGAAATGTCCTGTATATATCTGTTAGGTCCATTCCTTCTATGACCTCATTTAGTCCAGATGCCTCTCTGTTTATTCTTTCCCTGGATGACCTGTCAATTGATGAGAGTGGGGTGTTAAAGTCACCAACCACCACTGTGTTTGGTGTTATCTGTGACCTTAGTTCTAATAGTGTTTGTTTGACGAATTTGGGAGCCCCCATGTTAGGTGCATATATGTTTAGGATTGTAATGTCCTCCTGTTGGAGTGTGCCCTTAATCAATATAAAGTGACCTTCCTTATCTTTCTTGACTAACGTCGGACTAAAGTCTACCCTGTCTGATATTAGGATAGCAACCCCTGCTTGTTTTCTAGGCCCATTTGCTTGAAACACCGTCTTCCAACCTTTCACCCTAAGATAATGTCTATCCTTTGTAGAAAGGTGAGTTTCTTGGAGACAACAAATTGTAGGATCCTGCTTTTTAACCCAGTCTGCAAATCTATGTCTTTTTGTTGGGGCATTGAGACTGTTGATATTAAGAGATATTATTGAAAGGTGTGTATTTATGTTTGCCATTTTTGTGTGTGTGTGTGTGTGTTACTGGTTCTATCTGTGCTCTCTTCTGTTAACTGGTATTTGAGTATAGCTTGTTTTTTCTAGGTTCCTTATATGTGTGCTTTTCCTTTTGTTCAGCATGGAGGATTTAAAAGTATATTTTTAATACTGCTATTTAGATTTTTTTTCTTTGTATTTTTGAGGTAGGGTCTCACTCTAGCTCAGGCTGATGTGAAATTCCCTATGTAGTCTCAGGGTGGCCTGGACCTCATGGAGATCCTCCTACCTCTGCCTCCCGAGTGCTGAGATTAAAGGTGTGCGCCACCACGCCCGATTAGAATTTTTAAGATATGAAGTTGTGGTCATCAAATATCGTCTTGTGAATTAGAACAATGAATTTGAGTCTGGCAACAGAAATGGAAAAGTCGAATCGTGTGGCGTTGATACCTAAGGGCTGTTCTCGCTCTCTCCCCTCTGGACAGGTCAAGGACTGCTCTGCGCCGTAGCTGGAGCAGTGCCACGACAGCAGGTGGCCTCGAGGGGACTGCAAAGCTTCGCGAGGGCTCTCAGGTCCTGCTCACGAGCTCTAATGAGATGGCTACTGTTAGGTACGTGGGCCCCACGGACTTTGCTTCAGGTATCTGGCTTGGACTGGAGCTCCGGAGTGCCAAGGGGAAGAACGACGGCTCTGTGGGTGACAAACGCTACTTCACCTGTAAGCCAGATCGTGGGGTGTTGGTTAGACCGAGCAGAGTGACCTGTCGGGGGGTTAGTGGATCGAAGCTCGTGGGTGAGAGTTGCTGAGTTACACTTCTGAAATACTGAGCTTATATGCGTGTGTGTGCATAGATGTCTATGTATGTATATATCCATGACAAAGGCTTATTTTATTTAGCTGTTATTTAAAACTTGATATGTCGCATATAGCTATTTCATAAGATATAACAATTCAGACTCAAAGGCCACAAATATGAGATCTAGTGATCGTGATTCATTTGAAAACAATTTGAAAATAAGCACTTTTAGGCACACAAAGTGGTACATGCGTCTGGAATTTGTTTGCAGTGGCAAGAGGCCCTGGTGTGCCCATTCTACCCCCACCCCCCAACTGTCTCTGCTTGCAAATAAAATAAAATTAGTAGCTGGGCGTGGTAGCGCACACCTTTAATCCCAGCACTTGGGAGGCAGAGGTAGGAGGATCGCTGTGAGTTCAAGGCCAGCCTGAGACTACAGAGTGAATTTCAGGTCAGCCTGGGCTAGAGTGAGACTCTACCTCAAAAAACCAAAAAATAAAAGCAATAAATAAATTTTTTTTTTTTAAAAAAAGCACTTTTAAAGGCTTTTAAAACTTCAGATCTGGAGAAAGTTCTGGGTCTCAGAGAAAGGATGTGCCACTAGGTGATGAACTGATCCTCACTTGCTCATTGTTTCAGTTTTGCACATAATGTGGGTTTCATAGTGCCATCGATGTGAAAGTTTTCACTTGCTTTGGTTAACCTAATCTTCACATGGCCTTTTATTCTGTCCAAATGTCATTTTAATATTTTTTTTTTCTATTTGTGCTTTACTTACTACAAAGTACCCTAAGAGAACAGTGGCGGAGGACTGGCATGTTCTTATATTTTTGGTACAGTAGCTTGCCTCTTCGGGAGAGGCTCATGTCAAGCTCTAGGACCTGGGAGGTGGGAGGCTTCAGAGCTGTCGTGGCTCCGGCTTCTCCTGTGATTCGGCCTTTTGCCAAATACGGAAGTGGAGTTCGTCTTACCAGAGCCAAGAGCTAGCTGGTTAGCAGAGCTGAGAATGAGCTTGAGCCTCGGTGCCCTCTGTGTGCTACAAAGGACTGTAAGGAAGGCTTATGAACTCCAGTCAGACTTTCGTTTGCACTTCTTCCTCGGATGTATCTAAAACACATGCGAAGCACTTTTAACTACAATGCACTTTCATCGTTTTGGAGGAGAATTTGTCATCCACTTCTCCTGAGATATGGAAACAGTTTTTAAAGTTCTTAACCGAAGAATGCAAGGTTGAGATGTATTAGAAGAGTGTCTTAGTTATTCATTTAAATGTCTGTGGTTTCTGGGCCTTGTGCTGTGTTTGTTGCTCGTGGGCCCGGGCTGGTGTCTCCTGTGGCTGCTGTTGCACGTTCCCATTCGTCACAGCGCCCAGCTCGTTCTGGAGCTGCAGAACGTCCCTGTGCTCTTATCTCCTGTTGTGAATACTTGTGAAACCAACGCTTGTCTTGTGGGTATGCATTGAAGTTTGTGCTGTATATGTGTAAAGACTTATTCTTTATTGTCAATGCATAGACTTAAAATACCATAGAAATATTGGACGCTTGCTGTATGAGATTAAAAATATCCTTCAGAATGGAACTTGCTCTGTGCTTAGAAATATTATATGCTCAACTATTTTGCAATATACTATTTTAAATCTAAATTCTGTCACTTTGTTGCCTTTTTTTTTAAAAGAAAAGTGTCATACTTCAAATAGAGTTATTTTCCTGAAATACATTTGCAAACTAAGGGTGGTTCATAATCAGGGAATATTTTTATTGGTTGAAGAAAATGGCTGCTGCAATTCAAAAGTGAACTTATTTTGTATAAAATCTGTTTATACCTTAACATGAAATCCATAAATATACAGAACTTGAGTGTCTACAGTTCATCCTGCTCAATACGAAACATTGCATGTTAGAAACAGTAATGGCATCACTGAACTTACTCGGGAGGTAAAAGAACCAATTGTTATCTTCATTTTCAGATCAGGGTCATTCAATCCATGTAACTTGTTTGCTTACATATATGATATATGCAAATTAGGTGTTTTCATTTGTGCTTTGTTTATTAAATGTCACTCCAGTTCACTTCTTGAACATAAATAAAAGGGAGGCTGTTTGGATTTGGAATGGTATCGTGTCATTTTCCCTATCTGCAGCTCTCCTTCTCTCAGTGACTCTGATCCCATGTGCTCTGAACTGTCCCTGCTCCCATCGCCAGCACATTACTAGCTTGCATTAGTGCTATTCACATAAAGAATCTTCACTGTCTTGTGATTTAGAAATATTTTATTCATTTCTTCATTTGAGAGAGAGAGAAAGAGGCAGAGAGAGCCGGGGAGAGAGAGGAGAGAGAGAATGGGTATATGGGCATGGTAGAGTCTCTAGCCACTGCAAATGAACCCCAGACGCATGCGCCACCTTGTGCATCTAGCATACGTGGGTCCTGAGGAATCAAACCTGGGTTCTTTGGCTTTGTAGGCAAGCGCCTTAACCACTAAGCCATCTCTCCAGCCCCTGTCTTGTGCTTTTTATCAATGAGAAGCATTTCCACCTTAGCAACCCTTATTCAGGATTGCTTTGCTGAGCAGTCACTTAAGGATGTATTTCTACATTCTCGTCAGGCTGCTTAACCTTTCTTTACACAGGTTGGATTTCATTTAACTAGACAAGGTTGAATCACTGAATTTAAGGAAAAAAAAAGTACTCCATTTTAAGAGTTTCAAAAATGTTTGGATACAAGTGATTCTGAAGGTAGACCACGAGGGTGTGCTGTGTGTGAGCCCATGTCTCTCCTCGGCGCTCGCCACCCTCACTCAGACACAGCTGTTCTGGCTCCTTGTCCTCGGTAAGTGCTCAGGAATGCCTATGGAAGGAACAGAGGCACTGGCCGTTGATGGTTGAAATATCAATGCTGCCCAGCCAGCATCAGAGAGCTGACCTAGAGAAGCTCGTCATGGGGCAAGGACATTTTACTAGGTAAGGGAGGGAAGAGGGCAAGAAGAGTTTCAGCACAGCACCCTGCCCAGCATTTCTCTGGAAGAGAGAAAGGCAGGGGATGAAAAGATCCTGGTGGGAAAGAGAGGAAAGGGAGAGAGCATGGTAGATGGTCACTAAGATGATGCCTGTCTGCTTTGCCAGGGCTGGCTCTGAGTTTCTGTTTTGATATCACAGGAATTTAGAGAACCTGATCTGTGTGTGGTCTCATGGAGAGGAAGTGACCTGGGTCCTACTGACGTGTCCATGACATTGGTCTCTGGTCCCAAATATTTTCATTTTAGAGTTTGATTTGAGGCTATCTATTTAGATGGTGTGCTCATGTCATTTAAATAATATCAAGCAACGGCTAGAAACAGAATGTGTCAGGAATCATTTTACATTGAGAAGCAGAATGTAGAACTGTAACTGCTCACTGGGTATTTGTTCTCTAAGTGACTGACTTAGAGGCACGTGTCATCGTCTTGCAAGAGAGCAGAGTTTATTTAAGAAATCGTCACGCTCTTTGCTTCGCCACGCTTACAAATACACAGTTAGAACAAAATTATCACACATTTGAGTAATTATTTATTAATATCCCTTGGTACATAGGCTTTTACCAACAGCTCAGAGAAGCTGCTTGAATACACAATAGACATCCCCAACAAAGCCAGTGAGTAGGCTGACCAAGATGACCTTGGAGGACATAGCCAGGTTTTATTACAGTGGAGCAGGTTGTCTTTGCGCACACAAGAGAGTTTTCTATCAGAATCCTGGTGAATGCTCCTCATACCACAGGACAAAAGTGCGTTACAGTTAGTCAGACGGGCACATGCTAACCAGCATGAGTATCGTTTCATTATGTTTGATAGAAATGAAACTGTCTTTCTGTTATATAGCTCTCCCTAGAGGGGAGCAGCACCAAGAGGTGGGGGAAGTGCTTTCCCGCTTAGTCTTTTATTTTTATTTTTTTAAATTTTTATTTATTTATTTGAGAGAGACAGACACAGAGAGAAAGACAGATAGAGGGAGAGAGAGAGAGTGGGCGCGCCAGGGCTTCCAGCCTCTGCAAACGAACTCCAGACGCGTGCGCCCCCTTGTGCATCTGGCTAACGTGGGACCTGGGGAACCGAGCCTCGAACCGGGGTCCTTAGGCTTCACAGGCGAGCGCTTAACCGCTAAGCCATCTCTCCAGCCCCCGCTTAGTCTTTTAAAGATGTCCCCCAGTGAATGGAGTTTTCACAGTGACAAGTCGCCAGCAAGCCCGGCACCGACTTCCTGCCCCTTTCCAGCAGGGAAGTGTGGCTGTGGTGTGCTGAGGAGGGGTCGGTGTCCCCAGTCACGTGAAGGTGCTTTAAGCACTTTGAGCTGTTAGCACGAAGTACAATGCGTCCTTAGTGGTCACCAGTATCATCTCCAGCGTGTTCGCGACTCTGGCTCAAGTTCAGATAAAGGAGTCTGGTGCAATATCGATAATTTCATGCATATATGCCCCAAGTTTGGTCTCAGGATTGGGTATTTATTCAGCATTGTTTTAACTGGTTAAAGTAAGGAGCCTAAGAAATCTATCTGTCCTGTTCTGAATTTGAATTTTTAGCATTTCTACCGCGCAGGAGGCTTGAATGTCCAAGTGCTACCTGTCTTGACCAGTGTCAGTCTTCCAAGGTGAGGCTCTGTCGGTTCCAGCCTCAGTGTGCTCTTTCTGGCTTTGCTCAAAGCAGGCTTGCCTCACTGAAGACTGATCTAGTAATTATTTTTCACATAACACATCAAATAAGACGGACACAAACTCACAAACTGAATCATGTTAGAATTACACGCACAACTTCAAGCCATCGCTATTCTTTCTCCACTTCCGAAGTCCATTGCATACCCCAGCCAACACTCTCAGTGACACTGGCCCCTGATAGTTCTTGTCCTGAAGGGCTGGCATTGCTAGCCCAAGTCTTAAGGGCAGGGTCTTGCTTTATGGACAAAACAGAGCATTTGAAAGCAGAACCGAGCACAGCCATAGATTGGCCAGCTTTCCCCAAACCTGCCGGGGAGCATGGATTTCTAACAATTCCAATAGATCATGCAGAGGAGTAAAGATACTGTAATGCTCTCAAGCACTGCTTTTTTTTTTTTTCTTTCTTTCTTGACAGAAATAGACATTAGGGAATTCACAGCTAGCCCGAGATGTGTGCTCTTGTTTTATGCTCCCATTGTGACAAAGGAAAATCCCATGTCATGTTCAGCTTTTGTTTCTTTTATCACCAGCACCAGCTGCTGACCGGTGTGTTCACAGGGAATCAGTAGTAAGCTGTAGGAAGTTTACCTGTAGGCCTAACAATCTTATCTCTGCGGGGTATTTGAGTTGGTTATCTTTTGGGAGTCTCACTCTCCAGATCTGTGATAAAGCTAAATCATTCAGAACAGGCAAAATTAACTACCCAATGCCAGTGGGCTATCTCTCCTCCTGTGAAAGGAGGGATTCCCTCTGGTCATTTGGAGACAAGACTCCTAAGTGACTCTCCTATTGCCACAGCAGCTGGGCAACATCTGTGGATGCATACCTCCCAGGCCCAGCATCTGGTCCATTCTGGGCTTTGCCCCTCTCTGGGTACAAATTGACAGCAGGCGTCTCATCACATACCAAGTTTAGGGTTTTGCTTTGGCCAATCAGGCTGCAGTTGCAGCAAATGTGAGACGTAAGCAGCATGACAGAGGGCGTGGTGGCCATCGCAGGCGTGGTTCACCACCCGTCCACTTCGCTTCTGCAGGAAGCCATCCTGACTCCCTTCCCTTTGCTGTGATAAACTTTACGGTTTGTTATGGAGAGTTTTGACTGGGAAGGAACAGTGCGTGGACTCTGAGCCCGCCAGTCTACTTTTCTGTCAGGTGACGCACACATTGTGTCACTGGGATTGAGCACAGCACTCTTTGGCTTTGTCTTCCTGTGAGTTACTAGTCAGGGTCAAGGTCACATACAAAAGTGTGTCCTGCTGATTATGGGCTGGCTGTTGGGTTTTATCATAGGTGAAGTCTTACAGAATTGCACACCTTGTAGCTGAAGGGGCCTGTGAGAGCAAATCCTTCATTTTTATGGCTTTTTAAACCTTTTCCTTTTTGAGATGGTCTTGTTATGTAGTCCATGCTGGCCTTGACTTCATGATTTTCCTGCCTCAGCCTCTCAAGTGCTGGGATTAAAGGCGTGCGCCACCACGACCGGCTTCCCTTCATTTTTAACTGGGGAACATGAGAATGCCAGTCACCTGAGTCTTGGAGGTAGGTGATGGCAGCCCAAAGCCCAGTCCCTAAGCTCCTGCCTCATCCGCTCACTGTTTCTAAAGTAACCAACAAATGACCATCGCTGGAGTTTTACCCATCTGGCATTCACCTCTGATGGCAGGTGGCCTTTCACAATGGAAATGTTTTAGGGAGTGCTGACACCCTACTTGCTAAGGCTTATGTGAGTTAGTTTAGTAAGATTTTACCCTTTAAACTGACAGCACTTGGGATGAGACTAGCAGAGGGACATTTAGAGAGAGACAAGAAGATAATTGTGAGTGTTTACAGAGAGACCCACTTCTTTGTAGGCCGGTGGAGTGGGGAGAGCCTGAGGCTGTGTAAAAGGCTCTGAGAGGAGGTCGTGGCAAGGCACTGGAAACGGGCTTTGGTTGTCACAGTGACCTGAGGTCAGACAGGCAGTGTCATCATGTGAGGATGGCCCACTGTTTTACATGCATCAACTGCTGCAGTATGGCTCTAGATGGCTGCCTTTGGCCATGGAGCTTCCCTCCTGCCCTGCCCATTGCATGTGGTAATATGTCCCTGTCACAATTCTCAGGTGTTTCAAACTTGCTACCCTATAGCTCTGTACTCAGAGTGCATTAAAAGTTAAATATACATGGTTTAGGATGTCTGATGAAAATAGAATCATAGGAACTGCCTGTCTCTTCTTTGGCAGCCTCATCATGCCAGGGCATCATGTGGAGGACTTGGGGACACTGGCTTGTTTTTGTGTTCACATGACATAGGAACCATCTACTGCCATGAAATTAGCAGTCAGTTTGTGGGTTCTTTGGAGAGTCATTTAAAAAGTCATCAACTAAAGACAGGCTGACAACCTGCTTCATGCGGCTTTATGAACCTTGCCATGGGATGCCGGATATTTAGAGCAGTCTGAATTCAGATACATCTTGTTCACAATGTAAAGCTCATAGGGATTTGAATTCTGCTACAGTACTGGAGAAAATCTATTAAAATAGCCCATTCATTAGAATTGCCTACTGGTATGCCCTGCAAATTTGAATATAAAGCCCTGCAGGTTAGAATAAACTTAATCTCCAAGCATGATATTTTATAGCCCTAGGGTTTAGCAAGTATTCTGGGGCGGCTATTTTATTCTAGTTTACTTTTTAAAAAAGATTTACTTCAATTGATAAAAATACTTTCTGTGATGCCTCTTTTTGACATTTAGAACTTAATTCTAAGTACGGTCATCTTTCTATTCTTCTTTTTACTTGTAAAGAAGGTTCTGGTAGGATTCTCGTGACTGTCACAAAATGTGGTGGCTGAAATAAAACCATGCCACCAATGGGCAATCCCAGAGACATGGAGGTGTTGACACAAGTGTGGCTGGTCCTGAGGGCAAGGACGGGAGACAAGACACACACCCAACCCCACAGCACTTGAGGGTTTCCAGGGCGCAGGAAGGGTGCACATGCTTCTGCACAGCGTGTGACCTCCCTCATGGCAGCGAGACAGGTCTCTTGCTGTCCTTCTGAATATGGAGGTGCCATCAGGGCAGGTAACTGCAGGGTAGCCACGACTCATACTCTACCTGATGGAAGAGAATCTAGTCTTAACGGCTTAAACAGAACATATTCCTTTTTACAAAGGGATTTTCTTCTCTTCTGATTTGCTATAATTCTGTGATGTCACATATTACTAAACTAGCTGTTCCTCACATCTTGCTGGTTCCCCAGCGGAACAGTTTTGACCTTTGACTTCCTTTTTTAGAGACATGGGATATAAATAGTTCTACTAGCTTATGGTTTAATTAGGGTGGCTCATGAAAACTTTAATTGTGCTTGTCACATTCTAAGTTGAACTTGCTATCAGAGTTAATTAATTTAGCAGTCTGTAGCATCTGCATAAACTGCTGCAGCCATATGGCGGGCCACCATTTCAGTGGACAGTCGTCCAGATTGATATAACACTGCTACCTAGGGGTTCCACCCACGCCAATGAAACATCTTGAGGTCATCACAGGTCAGTATGGAATTATTTATTTACTTATCCATGAACACAAGCTTTTAAGAGCTGACTCTCATGTATGGGACATTGATCCCAGTGAAGACAACTGGAGAACCGCAGCACACCAACCTCAGTGGTAGTAAGGCACAACCTGAATTTGTACTTTTTACAGTGGAAAGGGGCTAGGTCCCCCTCCCCCATTGATTACAATGAAGACTTAGCTGTTCAGCTGTGTGGCGCCTTGCCTGCTTCATGGTCACTGTGTTAGGACATGGAGTTGCTTCCTCAGCCACCAACAGCGTCTGTCATACTTCAGGAGAGCAGTTCTTAGAGTGACATTTCTTTGGGTGGGTTGTGAGCTGGAACAATGCCTTTTCATTATGTGGCTAGTTTGCCTCAGAACCTGAACCATGACTGGCATGGACTTGGCCGATACAGTTACTTACTGGTGGGGCCATTGATGTGTGAGCCTCATGTATATATCTACCTGGTGGAAAAGTCCCTGGGGTACTAGTGCAGCCTCATACGTTCAGAACCATCTCTAGGACCAGGTAAATGTCTTAAGAGGGCTGAACAATTGCCTGATGTTGGTGTGGGATTCATTGACTCTCCTATACTCAGAGTAACCATTCTGATGTCAATTAAATTGAGGAAGTGTGATGAAAGGTACACACGCACACACATACACACACGCACGGTCCCTTGCTTGGGAATGCTTGTACCTAGCAAGTAATAAGAATGTTTTCCTCCTAATAGACTCTTCAGCACAGCCACCACCAGGGACGGAGACTACAGAGAAGCAGAAAAAAAGAAGGAAATGAGGACTTATGGATAAAACGATTATTGCATAAGCATGTGTATTTAATGAGTTCCCGATTCCATTTCATAGAAATAAATCTCATCTTGTGAAAACTAGGTTCAGAACACCCACTGTAATGCGTCAGCGTTGCCCTCAGCTCTCCAAGCATTCCATACTGCCTTTCCTCTCTGCCGCCTCGAGGACAAATGCTTTGTTTTGGTCTGCACTCTGTCGCTATGCACAGCATGCTGTGGATGTTTCGCCACACCTGTGTTCCCAGTATGCCAAGGTCACACGACTGAGCGCCGCCGGAAAGCTCGGGGGAGTAGAACAGATACTGGGAGGGTCTGTCCCCCACTACCCAGTCCACGGTGACCAGGACAAGCTGGTTTGGGCCTCAGATGCATGGACACGCATGTTCACAAAAGGACAAATTTCTATGCTGCTGTGTATCGCTGCTGCTTAACATTTTTGCTTTTTAAATGGTCAGATTTGAATCAGTGGAGACTTTGAAAGTCAGTAATTTAAGTCTTAAGTTCTAAATCCAGTAGGAAACCTCACACTCGGTTTAGTTTTAGTAGGAAGGTTTTAAGGCATGAGGCATAGTAACAGGTGCTTGAATCTCTGGAATTTCACTTGTGTTTCATTATGTGCAAGACACTTGTGATGTATGCATTTTGTTTGGATGACTATATACATATTTTCTCTATACTACGCAACTATTCACGACATTTTTTTAAAATAATCGGTGATGAGTCGGAACGATTAAAAGCATCTAACCACCGCCCAGGGCGACGTTTCCGTTCACGGTTTTCCTCTTCCAGGCAAAGACTATCTTTCCCCATGCTGAGTCATTGCAACTGATTGCTTTATTTCTGCTCCCTCGCGCCTCGAGTAAGTTCACGGCACGTCCTCAAGGTGAGGGACCTCCCGAGACTCCCACCGCGAGCCGCCCCAGCAGCCGGTTCTGACGACACCAAAGCAGAGCACACAATTGACAAGCAGCAGAAGGAAGCATACAGCGACCATGCATGAACACCTTACGCAACCCATCTGGGCCTTGCACTGTTTTTAGTTTTTTATGGTATTTTTCTTCTTCTTCTTTTGAAAGGATAGGATGAATCCATGCTCAAAACCTTTCTAAAAGCATCATTTTGAAAACACAGCTTTTTGTTTTTTAAATGTGGCACTTCAAAACAAGTTGGCACAAAATGAAGGTGACGTTTGGTGTCTGGTTGGTCGCCCCTCCCCAGGCCGTGGTGGGGCGGGGGTTGCGGGGGCGGCGCGCTCAGGGCGCGGGCGGGCTGGCGGCCTTGGCCTTGGCCTTGGCGCGCAGGCCGGGCTCGGGGGGCACCGCGCGCGGCTGGTAGCCGTAGTTGACGTTGCCGCACGGGAAGTGGCGCAGGCGGAAGAGCGGCACGTCCTTGTGGCCCGCCGCCAGCGCCCCGGGCTCCAGCAGCAGCGCGGCCCCGGGCAGGCGGCCGGGGCCCGGGGCGGGGGTCGGGGCGGCGCGGGGGGCCGGGCCGGGCGCGGGGCGCGGGGCGCGGGCGCACCACGAGCCGTACGTCGGGTTCCACAGGCTCGTGGGCTTGTTGGCCGAGGCGGCGCCGTGCCCGGCGGCGGCGGACGACGACGAGGGCGCGGGCGGGCGCGCGGACACCTGCGGCGGCGGCGGCGGTGGCGGCGGCGGCGGCTCGGCGGCGTCCGCGGGCCGTGCGGGCACCTTGTCCTCGTCCTCCGCCGGCGGCCCGTACTCCACGGGCAGCGCGGTGTTGACGACGTCGGGGTCCTGTGCGGGGACAGACACACGGACGGTCACTGGGGTCACGGGCGGCATGCTCGTGCCCAGGCCCGCCTTGGAGGACAGCGTGGACACTGGCCAGCGGCACGGGGATGGGCGCCCCGCACGCACCGCGGACGCCCTCCGGATACTGCTCAGATTGCCTGTCTCTCTCCAGCTCAGGCCGATCTGGAATTCGCTCTGTAGTCTCAGGGTGGCCTCGAACTCACGGTGACCCTCCTGCCTCGGCCTCCCGAGTGCTGGGGTTAAACTACTTTGTCTTGGCTGGAGAAGGTGGGTCAGTGGTTTTGCAAAGCCTGAAGGCCTGGCTTTGATTACCACCGTAAAGCCAGAACTCCAAGCTTGCAATAGCAAGAGGCCCTGATGCTCCCATTCCCTCCCGCCCTCCCTCTCTCTTATCTGTTTGCAAATAAAAATTTAAAAAAGGGGGGGCTGGAGAGATGGTTTAGCGGTTAAGCGCTTGCCGGTGAAGCCTAAGGACCCTGGTCCAAGGCTTGATTCCCCAGGACCCACAGTAGCCAGATGCACAAGGGGGCGCACACGTCTGGAGTTCCTTTGCAGTGGCTGGAGGCCCTGGCGCGCCCATGCTCTCTCTTCTCTCCCTATCTGCCTCTTTCTCTCTCTGTCACTATCAAATAAATAAATAAAAATAAAAAAATATTTAAAAAAATAAAAAAATAAAAAATAATATTTAGGGAGAAAACCTATTTTGTCATCTATTCCCAATAACTTTCTTCCAATTTAAAAGACCACGTGACTCCTGTTGTCTGCCACAGAGAGGGTGGCTTGCTCTCACTAACTGCCTCCTATTTTCATCAGGTTTGGGAGATTTCCCTCGATGGTGACCATGGTTTGCGTCACATTGCTACATGGACAGCTGTCTCAGGGCTCTGAACATGGTGGGCTCTCTCTGGAGCCCTGGAAATCCTGGGCAGCCATCAGGACAACCACAGAACCAGTTTGCACCAGACATCGTAGTGGTAGCTCCTCTGTGCAGAGTAGGTGGTCACAGACAAGCAGGCACAGTTGCCACAGGTGTAAGGAGAAAGTATGGAAGAGAACGCTGGGGAAATAGAATTGATGGGAATAGCTGGACTTCACAGAAGAACACATTGGCCCAATATTTGTCAGTAAAAAAGAGAGGCTGTCTTCTTCTTCTTCTTTTTCTTTCTTTTTTCTTTTTTTATTTTTTTTTTCCAGGTAGGATCTCCCTGTAGCCTAGGCTGACTTGGAATTCACTCTGGAATGTCAGGGTGGCCCCAAACTCACAACAATCCTCCTACCTCTGCCTCCTGAGTGCTGGGGTTAAAGACATGTGCCACCACGCTGGCTCCTGACCCCCTTTTAAAAAGCCTTAGTTCCTTCCCTGTTTATTATTTTCAGAGCTAATGAAAATGTGTGTGTGCAAAATGACCTCCTTTGAAAGGAAGGTTCTATACTTTGGAGAAAATACCCTGAAGTAAGTGTGTGTGTGTGTGTGTGTGTGTGTGTGTGTGTTTATGGGTGCATGCCTGTGTTTATGGGTGCATCCCCAAGCCTGACTCCTCCACTGTAAAACCAGATGACGTGAATATAGGATAAAATGAACTCCCAATGAGGATGAAGTGAAATACTGTGAAACGTGATTTGTGTGCTGTAAATCCAAATGCTGTTGTTAGATGGTGTTAAAAGTTCTTCAGAACTTTGGCTTTTTTCATTACTACTTCTAATGTATGTTAATATTTCTAATATTAATTGATATTTCTAATATGTATTAGATTAATATATATTTACGTGTATAGATACAGCTGGAAGCATATGGTTTAGCAATTGTATACTGTTACGCATTTCACATGTTGTGTGGCCACACTCCAAGCTTCATACTTCTCTCAAAAAAAAAAAAAAAACAACCAAAAAAAAAAAAAAGGGCTGGAGAGATGGCTTAGCGGTTAAGTGCTTGCCTGTGAAGCCTAAGGACCCTGGTTCGGGGCTCCATTCCCCAGGACCCACGTTAGCCAGATGTACAAGAGGGTGCACGCATCTGGAGTTCATTTGCAGTGGCTGGAAGCCCTGGCACGCCCATTCTCTCTCTCTCTCTGCTTCTTTCTCTGTCACTCTCAAATAAATAAATAAAAATAGCAAAAAAATAAATAAATAAATAAATAAAAAAACAGGTATTCTGCAGGGATTTAGTGAGCTGAATTGATTCCCTACTACTACCACTGTCTGGCCGTGTATCATGCGCAGGCGAAGAGAGTGGAAGTTATTAGTATTTATTGTCTGAAATGGGCAAAGTCAGATACCAACAATTGCATTTCATAGATCACGGATATTCCTTCTCGTGACCATAAATCTTATTCTCTGGTTTAACTTTCGTTTTGTATTTTGATATATTTAAGACCTCGCTATGTAGATTAAGGGTTTAGCGGGGAGAAAGACATTTGTACCTGTGTGCAGTACTCAATCCGCTCCAAAATGATGGCGAAGTTGGGTCTGTCTTCGGGCTGATGCTGCCAGCACTGGGTCATTATCCGGTATCTGAAAGAATGAGCGCGGTAAGCGAGAGACCACGTGCATGTCTATCAGCTCTTTTTAAAGGAGTCCAGGGCTTGCTTCTAGGTCTCTTTGAGGTTGGTAACCTTCCTAGGACCCACGGTGTTGACATATGCTGTCCCCTGCAGGCGGACCTGGGAAGCACACCCAGTGTAGGATGCTAGAACAGTCCTAAAGACACCCAAATAGGAATCCTTTCGTGCCATCCCTGAATTAAAGCCACATCTAGGATGGGGTACCCTACGCCCCATCTGCCTGGCTTGTGGGAAGGAGGTGAAGGACACCAGGAAAAGAACAGTATGAAACACAGAAATATATCAAAGAGACTCAGACACCTCAGGGTGCAGAGCAGTGGTGCTGTGTGGACCACAGAATCTTAGGGGTTCTTGGGAAATGTAGGCCCAGGAGGTCCACAAACCAGGCTGCGGACACTCTTCTTGGATGCACAGCATTATTACTTTCGAGTAGCTGGAAGGCCAGCCCATCTTATTGAAATCTCAGGCACATTACTGACTTGGGACATATTAAAGGAAGCCAGCCATCTGGCCCTTAATCTTAAAAGGAAGCCCCTTAAAAACAGCTGTGCTCAGTGGCCAGAAGAAATGTTCCTAAGAGTCATACACAGGCCCTGGGCAGTTCTTGGGCGGATCCATCCGTCCTCCACTGGTGACGAACTCCAGAACTTCCTGGTTGCTCTTGCTGGGGTAAGGCATATACCCAAGCGAAAATATTTCCCACAACAGCACACCGAAGGACCTGAGGGACAGAAGACAGGGGTAAGGGTGTGGGCGTGCGTGGATACACAGACCTAAAAATTTAAAAATCTTTTATTATTATTGCTATTCACAACATATTTCGTATGGATACATCATGTGCTGGTACCCTCTTTTCCCTCCTCCCTGCCCCCATTCCGTTGGGGACACTCCTTAGTGGGGTTATAGGTGTTCCCCATGGGGCTGTAGTTTATGTGTTGTAGGAACAGCATTCAGTTATTTTTTGTGGGGGGAGGAGGGAATGCCTGTGGGCATGATCATGTCTCTCAACCTGTGGCTCTTACAATCTTTCTGCTCCTCTTCCACAAAATTCCCTGAGCCCTGTGGGTGAGTTTTAAGTCTACTTCAGTGATGAACTCTAAAATTTTAAACTTGTCCTCATTGTGCCTTTTTATATATTAGAGGACTCTTAAAAAAAATAAACCAGGCATGGTGGTGCATGCCTTTAGTCCCAGCTCTTGGGAGGTCAAAGAAGGAGGACCACTACAGGAGTGAATTCCAGGTCACAATTCTAGCTTGGACTAGAGTGTAACTGTATATGAGAGACAAACAGCTAGGGAGAGACAGAGGGGGGGGGGGGGGGAGAGACTGACTCCAGACACATGTGCCACTTTGTGCATCTGGCTTTATGTAGGTCCTGGGGAATTGAACCCAAGCCGTCAGCCTGCACAAGCAAGCACCTTTAACTAGGAGCCATCTCTCCCGTCCCAATACTTGAATACCCTTGAGACACAGGGAAATAAAAAAATTGAGTACCATCTGTGATTCTCCATTAATAGGTAACCAACGGTTAGAATATTTTTTACTCTAGTCAAGCTTTTATGTTGAGATTTTTTACCCAATTCTAGTTATAAAGCCTTAATATGTCACACATTTTATTAAAGCATAAGCATTTTCCAAGCTAATACATCTATAAATAGAATTTGAGCTGAATATAAACTATTCTACTGAGATGTATCACAATTTGCTTTATCGCATTGCTTTTAAGTTACAAAATTTTCAAAACACTATGTGAAAATCTCTGTGCACTTTTGTTTTCAGTTAAATTTTGGAGACACGGTCTCAATGTAGCTCAAGTTGGCCCCAGACTCACAATTTCTCTGCCTCACTCTCCCAAGGTGTGGGATTGCAGGCTTGGGTCACCATGCCTGGCTCTTTGTTCAGGTTTTTAAAATGTGTTTGTGGGGGTGGGGTGGGTGCGCACGTGCCACAGCACTTGTGTGGAGGTCAGAGGCCAAGCAGGGGCCGCTGCTCCTCACCTTCCTCCTTGTTGCTTTGCCTCTGGGAAAGCCAGAGAAGCTGGCCGGCAAACCTGTGGAGCGAGTGCCAGTGGTCACTGATCTACCCCCTCTGCCCCTCTTTTCCTTTTGTTCATCTTTTAAAAACAGGGTTTCTTTAGGATAAACAATCTGAAAGTAATAGGATAATCTAGTAAAATCAAGGGTAGTTCTAGTAGCATAACTAGATCCAAATATTATGAACACTGAAAAGTCCTTGGAACATAGTGTTGATTTCCTCTATCAGCGCTGTACAGGAGTAGAGCAGACATGCCTCCCAGCATTCTGCGTGCTCGTGAATAATGCTTGTTGATTTTAAAGGAAAATATGGTGGGGCTACTTCCAGTGTGTTCACTGACTCGATAATGTGGTGGAAGGCTTTGCTAGAAGGTCCCTGATTCCACTTCATTTTTTCTCCTATATATTGCCCAAGTTTTATCCACCAAGGTATATTATCTTAGTATCAATTTTCCTTTTGAATTGTAGATGTTCTTTGAATCAAAGACATTATCCCCTTATCAAAGATAT
This sequence comes from Jaculus jaculus, assembly GCF_020740685.1. Lineage (NCBI taxonomy): Eukaryota > Metazoa > Chordata > Mammalia > Rodentia > Dipodidae > Jaculus > Jaculus jaculus. The sequence goes on along the minus strand of NC_059106.1, from coordinate 173,051,862 downwards.
TATCCCCTTATGGGCTGGAGAGATGGCTTAGTGGTTAAGCACTTGCCTTTGAAACCTAAGGACCCCGGTTCGAGGCTCAATTCTCCAGGACCCACATTAGCCAGATGCACAAGGGGGTGCACACATGTGGAGCTCGTTGGCACTGGCCGGAGGCCCTGGCATGCCCATTCTCTCTCTCTCTCTATCTGCCTGTTTCTCTCTCTCTCTGTCAGTGGCTTTCAAATAAATAAATAAAAATAAAAATAAACAGTTAAAAAAATTCCAAATACTTATTCTTGGAGGGGTGATGCCGGGATTGAAAGTGGGGCCTTGCTCATGGTAGGCAAGCACCCTACCACTGAGCCCCACTGGCAGCTCTCTCATTACTTATTTGAGACATTTTTATTTTGACGATCTTGTGAAGTTGACCAGGCTGGCCTTGAACTCCGTGGTCAGCCAGTCTTTGAACTTGCAATCCTCCTGAGGAGATGTAATGACAGGCATGTAGCACCAGGTCTGACCAGAATACTATTACTTGCTTTATAATTTTATTTTTTAGCCTATCAAAGGGTTTTTTTTTTTTTTTTTTACTTTGTTTTGTTTTTTGTTCTGAGGCAGGGTATCTCTAGCCCAGGCTGATCTGGAATTCACTGTGTAGTCTCAGGCTGGCCTAGAACTCATAGTAATCTTCCCACCTCTGCCTCCCAAATGCTGGGACTAAAAGTGTGCAAGTGTGCACTACCACACCCAGCCCCCGTCAAAGATTTTTACTTTTAGGTAGATAAATATATTTATTTTATGCAATTCTTTCTTCACCAAAGATGACATAAATACTTGCTATTTTTTTAGGTGTGTTTGGTTTTTTTTCTCTCTCAAATTCAGCTGGAATTTAATTTGATGTATAGTGTGATGGAAGGAGCTAAGCTAGTTTGTTTCTGTGAACATCTACTCTTCCAGCACTTCATAAAATAATTTTCCCTTTTCCTATTGATTTATGATGAAAAATAGTTGTTTCTAGGCTTTTTCATCTATTCATTTCATCTGTTGGCATCTTTCATTGATAGCATTCTGTTTTATTTTTGTATGTGCAAAACAAGTATATAATATCTGGTAAGGTGTTTTTCTTTTCTCTTTTAAAAATGTATTTGAGGGGTTGGAGAGCTGTTTCAGTGGTTAAGGTTCTTGCCTGCAAAGCCTAATGACCTGGGTTCAATTCCCCAGTACCCACATAAAGCCAGAGGCACAAAGTGGCCCATGTATCTAGAGTTCATTTGCATCACCTGGAGGCCCTGGTGTGCCTATTCTCTCTCTTTCTCTTTGTCTATCTGTCTGTCTCTCTTCTCTTGTAAATAAATAAATAAAAAGTTAAAAATGTATTTGATTTCTTATTTGCTTTAAGTGAATTTGAGATGATTTTCATTTACTTTATTGGAGAGAAAGAGATAGCGAGAGCGAGAGTGAGAGAGAGAGAGAGAGAGAGAGAGAGAGAGAGAGGGAGGGAGAGAATGGGCATGGCAGGACCTTCAGCAGCTGCAAATGCATGCTCCAGGTACATGCGCCACCTTGTGCATTTGGCTTACTTGGATTCTAGGGAATCAAACCATGGTCCTTACGCTTTGTAGGCAAGTGCTTTAACCTTCAAGCCATTTCTCCAGTCCTCCTATGATATTTTGATGACAAGTTTATTGTCAATGTTTAATGATTTTTTTTTTAATAGAAAAGGAAAGCCTGTCTTTGCTTTAGTAGCTGGATATGGATTTCTGTTGCTAGCAGATATTGTCAAAAAAAAAGAAATCGTAGAGAGGGCTGGAAAGATGGCTCAGCGGTTAGAGGTGTTTATTTACAAAGCCTGATGGCCTGGGGCTCAATCCCCAGTACCCACATAAACCAGATGCACAAATTGGCACATGCTTCTGGAGTTCATTTGCAGTGGCAGAAGGCCTTGGTGCACCTATTCATTCTCCCTTTTCTCTCCTTGCAAGCAAATAAAATATTAAAAAATTGTACAGAACTACATTTCTATCGGACAGGGGGTGCCTTCATAAGTTGTGTCTGGTGAAGACCTGGCAGAAGTGTTTTCCGTATTTTCCAGGTGAGAAGGTTGAAGCAGAGTTATGACACGACTTTTATGACAGACGTCCTGTGTAGTTACGGAAGTTAGATTTCTTGATTCTGCTGCCTGTAAACTGCCTGGCACATGAATTAATCTCTCTGGTGGTCTTTCTGCCCTACAAGGCACAAAACAAACAAACAAAAAAAGCCAAACCAAAACCAAACAACACTCCCCACCAAGAAAACTACTCAGGCAAAATGAAACAAGAAGGCAAAGAGTTGGCAGTAAATGTTGTCTGCCTGTCTACATAGGTAGGTAGATGTAGGTAGATTTACAAAGACAAATAGGTAGACAGATTTAGATAGATAATAGATGGCGATCATTATTTTTTGTCGTTTTGAAGAAAAGACCTCACTGTAGCCGGGAGGGGGGTAATATCAGCTGTTTCCCTCCATCACACACCACCTGTCTTTTCCTTGCAACGGCATCTCTTATTGATTCCAGCACTTGCTGTTCGAAAGCCCCAGCAATTCTGTGTCTTCAGAACTGGATCACAGTCATATGTGGACGAACCCACCTGATTACTTGGGTTCTGGAGATCTGATCTGCCACAGTCTCAGGCCCTTAAGGCTGCTCTGGAATCACTGTCAACTGTCGAGCCATCTCTCCGACTCAGGGAGTGTCCTCTTATGCCGATGAGCAGTTTCTCATCCCAGGCTGGAGTTAGAATTAAGTTGTTGCCTGTTCTCTATTGTAAGCAATGGGCCAGGGGTCATCCTTGCCCAAGTCTATTTGTGTCAACATTTCTCTCAGGTGGACACTTGTGATGTTTAATCTTGTTAACTCCATGGACGCCAGAAGCACCGAGGACACACACCTCTGGGCAGGTCTGTGGGAGAGTTTCTAGACGAGGTTAACTGAGGGGGGACTCACTCTAAGTGCGAGTGGCCCCATTCCATGGCCTGGAGTCCCAGACGGGCAGAATGAGCTCTCTCTGGCCCCTGGCTGTGGGTGCGGGTGCCGCCCTGCTTCCTGCTGTCCTGCCCGCCCCGCCACGAAGGACCGCACCTCAGACGGGGAGCCGCAGCAAACCTTTGCTTCCGTAAGCTGCTTTCGTCGGGTGTTTCACCCAACTAGGAAAGTGACTCACCCCACATCCGAGTACAACGGACGGCTCGTAGGGCGTGCATGCGCTCAGAACAGGTACGAAGTTCTGGCGGCGGTCGGCCTCGAGGCAGGCTGGGTGACCGCCGGCTTCCACTGGAGCCCACTGGGACCCTCTGAAGCGCTTGTCTAAACAAACTGCTTGGCCTCACCCTGGAGTTCCTGCTTTAGGAGGCTTAAGGTGGGGGCCAAAAGTGCATTTCTAATGAGTTTCAAGGCAGCACTGATGTTGCTGACCTGTCGATCTCCCTCTGAGACCCACTGGGTTAGAAAATGGCAAAGCTCATGGGCTTAAAAAGCAAGCAAGGCTCCCGCCTGTAACATGCAACATGGGCTTAGGAAGGGGGCCACACCCTGTTGGGATATCGCCTCAATGCAAGGCTGTCAGCATTTGGAGGACATCTGCCCACTGTCCTGTGCTTCCTGTGTGGGTAAGCTGTCCCCTGCCACTTGGATTCCGTGTCTTTAATCTCAGCATTTTCTATCCTCGTCCCCGCTGGATCGGATCTTCATGATGGTGTACGTGAGTGACTGTGGTTCTTTGGACCCATGGGCTTGACACCTGGTGGATGCCTTCACTCTGGAAATTTATGTCCTGTTCTGGGAAATCTTGAATTATTTCTTTGACATTTTTATTTCTTCATTTCCTCTATCCCTTCTTCTGGGACCTCTATTTTATCCGCCTCTTATCCGATCAATTGCTCTAATCCTCTTAATTTTCTTTTTTCTTCCTGTGTGCCCCATCTCTTTAGAATTGCTTCATTTCTCAGAAGATTCATTTAATTCCATCCTCCAACCTACCTATAACTTTTATATTCCCATCATCAGATTAAAAAAAAACCCTGACTTTTTAAAGCAGTTCAAATTGTGAAGAAATTGCACATACAGTATTCTCATATGCCCCACACTCAATTGTCTCTACTGTTTAGTATTAAATTAACATGATACATTTGTTACAATTAATGAAACAGCATTAAGCATTATTAACTAAAACCCATAGTTTATTCAGATTTCCTGAGTTGTCTCCAAATTTTCTTTTTCTATTTCTAGATCTCCTTAGGATATCACATTACATTTATTTTTTTTAATTTTTATTTTATTTATTAATTTATTTGAGAGCGACAGACACAGAGAGAAAGACAGATAGAGGGAGAGAGAGAGGATGGGTGCACCAGGGCTTCCAGCCTCTGCAAACAAACTCCAGACGCGTGCGCCCCCTTGTGCATCTGCCTAACGTGGGACCTGGGGAACCGAGCCTCGAACCGGGGTCCTTAGGCTTCACAGGCAAGCACTTAACCGCTAAGCCATCTCTCCAGCCCATATTACATTTATTTTTAATTAAAAAATTAAAAATATTTTTATTTATTTGCAAGGAGAGAGAGAGAGAGAATGGGAGAGAATGGGCACACCATGGCCTCTAGTTGCTGCAAATGAACTTCAGATGCGTGCACCACTTTGTGTATCTGGGTGGTACACTTGGAAGCTCAAGGGCCACTTTGTGGAGGCTGCATGGCTCTGCAGAGGCTGTGGGTGTTTCCTGCGGCCGCTGTGAGAAACTGTCAGACTCTTGATGGCTTAACCCAACAAGTTCAGTCACAAATGGCTCTTAAGTCTGGACACCTGAAGTCTTTATTCCTGGGCTGATTTCACCATGGCAACAGGCTGTGTACCCTCTGAATAGCCAGGGGAGATCCTGCTCCTTGCTTCTTTCTAGCTTCTGGTTTCAGCTGGAGTCCCTCAAAGTAGAACCACGTCACTCCAGTCTCAAGGTCACACTGCTAACTCCTCTTATGCATGTGGAAGTTTTCCCATTTCTCTCCTCTTATCATGACACTTGTCATGTCATAATTCAGGAAAAATTATCCCCTCTAAGTCCTAGTTTAGCAAACTTGCAAAGACTGCTTCTTTCTTTTCCTTCCTCTCTTTCTTTTTTGTTTGTCTGCATGTGCATGTGTGTATAATGTCTGTGTATGTATGCATGCATGTTTTTGTATGTGTGTGGGTATACATGTGTGTGTGGAGACCAGAGGACAACCTTGGGCATTGCTCTCAGATCCACTGTCCACCTCTTTTTGGGGCAGGGTCTCTCTTTAGCCCAGAGCTCACCCATTAGGCTGAACTGGCTGGCTCGTGAGCTTCAGGTCCAGAAAGCTGCCTGCCCCAACCTCCTCAGGGCTAGAATTCCAGGTGCACGCCACCGGGGGTGCACCTTTATGTGAGGGTCAAAACCAGGTCCCAGTGCTTGTGCACGCATCTGGAGTTCGATTGCAGTAGCTGAGGCCCTGGCTCACCAATTCATTCTCTCTCTCTCCCTGTCTCTCTTTCCTGTGTGCTCTCTCTAAAAACAAATAAATAAATAAAATGGTGAGGGGTCTCAGGGTGTGGTTGCCCAGCCAGCTGGTCAGCATCACTTATGAACTTACTAGAAATGTGATCTCAGACCTTCTGAATCATACACTCTAGCAATCTGCATTTTAAGAAGCCTTGATGACAATTCAGAAAAACACCAATATGTGAGAACCATTGCCATGGTTCAAAAGCTTTTCTTCTCCTTCCCATTGGCAAAGGGACTCCCTGAGGAGTACTGGTCATTTGGCCCCAGAGGACCATCTCTAGCCGCAATGACACCTGGAAGAGGGTGACAGAAAGACTCACCACGTGTCTGTTTTGGAAGTAAATATTCCTTCCATGAAGGCCTCTGGGGGCATCCATTTAACGGGCAACATGGCACACCCTCCCTTTCTGTAGTAACTGGCTCTGGAAAAGAAGAAGAAGAAACAGAGCTTGGACCCGGAGATGGCACTGAACAGACACTCTGCTGAGCAAGGGGAAACCACACGGTGCCCCCGTGAAAGGACTGAAATGAACGACAGGCCCTTGGTGGTTTGGGTGGAGATCAGGGGAACACAGATCATTTAGTTAAGAACGTTCATGTCACCTAATGGCCCACAAGAGGCACGAGGGAAAAGATCTATGCCGGAGCTGAGCTCCCTGCTAGCAGAGGTTTACATTTCCCTGTTGGGTTTTGTGTATTATAACTCAGGATGAATAACATTACTCCAGCCTGGGAACGGCAGCATGTTCCCAATGACCTGCAGCAATGCAAGACCCGAAATGGGAGGGCCGAGGGCAGGGTTTGTGTCTTACTCGTTCTGGATCCTCCGTGGCACTTATACAGCAGCGTTTAGCTCCCTGTAGGCGCTCAGCAAATAATCTAGATAGCTGGTGGGAGGCTGCCTTCCACGGCATACCCAGACCGAGGGACGTGGGGCTGGGCATGAACTGACTGAAAACGTGATGCATTCACTTCGTAGCAGTTGTCATCAGTAATGTCATTGATGTAATTTGCTAATAAGAACCAATAAATTAACTCATTTACCTGTTTAGCCAATTCCACACCTAGCTTGGTGTTCTGCGTCTGCACGTGTTCTGTTGTTATGGGAGGCAGCTTCCCAACAGCTGTCTGTGCTAATTACTTACTTCAATGAACATGTACTGAGTATTAATATGTATCGGGGACTCTGCCATGTGCTGAGGACATACATAAGTCAGTCTGTGTTCCAAGGACACTGTTTAGTGGAAGAAACACATACATCTGCACTTACAGCACAGTCACCACATCTGATGATGTATGGCGTGGAGTCCAGACGTGGGTGAAGGATTGATTTGTTATACTTGAGATGGGAGTAAGAGACAAGGAAAACATCATAGAGGGAACATGACGGAGCTATGTGGGAAGCAGAGGGACTAAAGCAAAGTCTAGAGATAAGGAGCTGTTTTAGTCCAGATCTTACGTGTCCCCAGAGCCCCGTGGATCACTGAGGAGGAGGAGCTTCACTAGGAGTTCACTGGAGGCTCTTGGAGGGGATAGTGGGGGCCCCATCCCAATTCTCCCTCTTTCTTTATTGTTTGATTTCTATCCACCATGAGGTGAACAGGTGCCAAGGGCTCTTGTCATGACATGCTGGGCCACCACAGGCCCAGAATAGCAGGGTCAAAGAACTGAGCCCTCAGCAACTGTTAGCCAAAGTGAACCTTTCCATCCTGCAGGCTAAATTATCTCTGGTATTTTCCATAGAGGTGGAAAGCTGCTCTCCACAGGGAGCTGTCCGAGTGGAGGCCCAGCCAGAGAAGGCTGCGTGGCTGTGCTTTAAACTAGGAGCAATCTGCAATGTGCTGAGGAAGGGAAGGTGGCAAAAGGCACAGTGGAGGACACAGAGTCATGTGACAATCACAGGGGCAGATGGCTCTCATGGAGATGGCCACCAGCTCTTCTCATGCTCCAGGGGTCCCAGCCCCATGACAACATGTTCCTCCCTGCTCTGCCCCTGTGGGTTAGGGAAGGGGTCAGCTCACGACCATGCAAGGGAGCAACTTTGTCTGCTGACGTACACATTCCAGCTGTAAATAATTGGAAAAAGAAGAAACCAGAGCTTGGGAATAGATGCGAGAAAGTGCACCAGGAGCAGCGTTGTGTGCGTGTTGGAGGGGGGTCAGGTGACGACCCCCAGCGTTGGAGATCTCACCTTGTTTGAGGCGAAGTGAGGTTTGCCTCTACAAGCTCCAGGCTAGCCGGCCCACAGGTTTCCAGGGATCTCCCGTGTCTGCCTATTTCACAGAAGCGCTGCAGTTCCAGACTTCCCGAGAAAGTCTGGCTTTACGTGGGTCCCGGGCTCTAAGAGCAGGCCCTCATCATGCTTGTGTGACAAGTGATTTATCGACCCGAGCCATCTCCTCAGCCCAGAGACAGTATTTTTTTTTAAATTAAAGAAACACTATTGTTAATTTATTATTGTTATTCGTGGTATTGGGGACCAAACCTGAGGCCTTGTGCATGCAAGACAAGCACTCCATTAACAAGTACATCTCCAGTGCGCTATTATTTTCACCTTGAGACTGTGAGAGGGTTTTAAAAGCCAAGAAGCTGAGCTAAGGGCTTCTGAATTCTGAACTCTATTTCCATGTCGTCTGGAGCAGAAAAGACCCAGGACCTTGTCTGTTCCGGGGAGTTTGTGCCCCGAGGTGACAGATGCCACGGCATCCACGGAGAACCCCTGAACACTGAGGGAGGGTTAATACGACACAAAGCTCACGTGGAAGGAATGCTCCCCTGTCAACTGTCCAAGTTATTCCCAGTGTTAGAACTTGACAGGAGTCGAGGGTTGGAACCAGAGGGACACGCTGAAAAGGAACCTGCTGTCACATCTCGCTGAGAATTACTCTCAGGCCCCCGGGCACTAATTAAGGGTCTCTTGTCCTGAAAGGAGCTTGCTGAGATATCTCATGGAAAGTTGAATAGGTACAAGGAGATAATGTAAAGTACAGGCAGCCTCAGGCTACTCATCTGAGGGAACAAGGTGGAGGAGGCAGGTTTCCATGGGGATGGCAGTCTGCTTACCTGTAGATATCTCGGGCCATCCCAAAGTCCCCAATTTTTGCTATTCTTCCAGCGCCAGGACAGGTCAAGAGGCAGTTTCTAGCAGCAATATCCCTGGGGAGAAGAGAAAAGAAAAATTCTCCTAGTTTTATCCATGAAATGTCTACCACCCGTCACTAGGATCTCTACCTCCAGTATGGAGCACAAACAGTTCTGTCTTGTGTTCTGTGTTTCCTCTGTTAGACTTTAGCGGGAAAGGGATGGTTATGCTGCTTATGGGCCTCCAGAGAAATGGGAGAGGATCAGGGGAACTGAGTGACAATGTTTAATGAGACAATAGTAATAACATTAACTGTAATGCAAGCTAGAATTTATTGTCCTGACTTATTAGTTCTAACATGTGTATTGTTCTAGGAGTTTCAGCTCTAATTCTTGTAATAACCATGTAAAATACAGGGTATATCATATCTTCCCTTTATTAAAAATCTACGCAAAAGCCAGGTGTGCTGGCACATAGCTACAGCACTTGGGAAGTGGAGAGGGGAGGATCAGGAGCTCAGAGTCATTTTTGGTTACAGATAGAGTTTGAGGCCCTCCTGGGTTAGGTGAGACACTGTCTCAAAAACAATTAAAAACAAATCCAAGCCCCAAACCACACCAAGCCTAACCAAGCAACCAAACAACAACAAAACACAGCCAAGCCCAGTACAGACCACGGGGTATGAGAAATCCTGTCTGGCTCTGGGCTGTCATCATATATGGATTACAGGACGACTCTGCATCTATAGTCTGAGGAAATATTCTGGGACAACATGGCTTCCATGACATAAAATTCAGGTAGACTGCAATGTTCCCAAGCAGTTTTAGTTTTCTAGAAGAACAACCAGTGTAGTTCTGACACTTGTGACTGTGTCTGAAGCCTTCGCTAAGCCATGCACCTTCCGAGCCTCTTCCCTCAGGCTTTGATATTGGTTTTTCTGCTGCTGGGCTCCAGGTGGCCCACTTTCCTGCATCCTGCCTCTGATGCACCACCGTGAGCCTTCCACTTGCCCTCCTTGTCACAGACTGCTTACCCACTGACATGCATGTGGGAACTGAGGTCACAGCCCAAAGTCTGGACTGGGGCTCTCAGCAGATTCAAGTCCTGTGTAGAGAAGACAAGAAGGACCTGAGGGGCATGGATGGTATTTTTATATTTTCAACTGGCTTCATGGTTGAGAAAGATGTTGGATAACAAACAACTGGTTAAGACAGTCTTTGAAAACTAGGATGCTTAGGAGGGTAGCACCAACTTCAGAGGCTGAGGCAAGAGGACCTGGGTTTGAGACCATCAGGGGACACATAGCAAGTTCTAGGTCAGCTTAGGCTGCATAATGAGGGCTGGTCTCAACAGACACAATGAATAAAAATTGAAGATTGAGGAAAAAATAATAAAAGTAGGTCTTGGATTAGGGATCAAGGCTTACAATACCAAAGGACAAGCTGGAGTGGGAGATGAATGTTCTTAACTCCATTGATGCAATTCATAAGGGTTAGGTTGAATTTTGAGGGGCAGTGGTGCATAAAATTCCCAAATAAAGCCCCCCGATAATAAAATGAATGGCATCAAAACAAAGGGAGACAGTTGGCTATAGAGCCACAGGTTTTGCAGAGAAATACAGTGAACTAGGAATGATATTGATGGTCCCCAAAAGGTCCTTAGACTGACACATGAAATACTTGCTTGAAAACGTGCTCGTGAGTGTAATAGCAGGAGGTGGCTGTAAGGTCATAGGGTGCACCCAGAATTGGTGGGAAGGCACACAAGGGTTGACATTGCCATAACCCATGTCCAGAAGCAGCAGATTTAATTTTAAACCATAAAGCATTTCGTGTGGTGATGCAGTTTTGGTGTGAGTGCAGAAGGTGATGTTAATGCAAGTCCATGAACCTGAGGTGCTGGTTCAGGGTGTGGGGCGGGAGAAGTCGAGGTGACTCTGTGGGGAGAGTGGTCTGTGGATCTATTAATTATCTCGTGGGAAGACTTTAAAAGGTGATTTCCTCATGTAAACAACCAAGTGACCCCAGAGGCAAAGCTTTCATGGACTTGGACAATATCTTTTTCTTTAACAATGTTTAAAAAATTTTATTTATTTATTTGACAGAGAAATGGGGGTGGAGAATGAATGGGTTTGCCAGGGCCTCCAGCCACTGCAAATGAACTCCAGACACATGTACTCCTTGTTCATTTGGCTAATGTGGGTCCTGAGGAGTTGAACCTGGGTCCTTTGGCTTTGCAGGCAAATGCCTTAACCACCAAGCCATCCCTCCAGCCCTTCTTTAAAATTTTTATTTTCTGAGGTAGGGTCTTGCTCCAGCCAAGGCTGACCTGGAATTTACTATGTAGTCTCAGGTTGGCCTGAAACTCACAGAGATCTTCCTACCTCTGCCTCCTGAGTGTTGGGATTAAAGACATGTGCCACCATACCCAGCAACAATTTTTATGTTATTAATTATTTTTTTGAGACAGGGACTTACTATGTAGCCCTAGCTTAACTGAACTTGCTATGTAGACATGGCTGGCCTCAAACTTGGGACAGTCTTCCTGCTGCCACCTCAGTGCTAGAGTTACAAGAGTGTGCGACCCCACGTGACCAAGGTGGGCAATTTCGGCCATTGTGTCTTTTCACTTAAATCACTTGACAATGTGTATGTGTATGTGTAGATATGTGTGTGTGTGTTTACAGGTTTTATTAAATTATATCTAGAACTTAAGAGTAGAGTAGGAAAGAAGACAGAGCTCAGGCCCAAAGGGCATGCATGGCCTTCCCAAAAGTGGGAGAGCCCAGTACTTCAGAGAAGGGAAGAGTGCGGAGCTCTTGCGAAGGAGGTCGGGGGTGGGGGGGGGTGAGAAGCCCAAACTTAAGAGAAGGAAGGAGGAGCGAGTACAGAGAGCTCCTCTCCATGAGAAGGCAAGAGGCTGCTTGCTTTGAAAGTAACTTTTTTTTCAGCTTGAATTTCCTAAGATAAGAGTCTTGGGGAATCTATTTTAGAAGACACAGTTTGGGCTGGAGGGATTGCTTAGTGGTTACTTGCCAACAGTGCAAAGGACCTAGGGTCGATTCCCTAAGACCCACGTAAGCCAGATGCCCAAGGTGGCACATGCATCTGGAGTTTGCAGTGGCAAGAGGCCCTGGCACGCCCATTCTCTCTCTCTCTCTGCCTTCCTCTCTCTCAAATAAATAAATAAAAACAAAATATTTATTAAAAACGAGCACGGGTAGACATGCAATAGTCTTTATACTTTACTGTCATAGCTGCAAGTTATAATTTATCTTAAAAGTATAAGGTATTAGCTATCATTTGACAGCAATATGATCACCCTTTTTTATTACATACATGGTAAACTTTCTCAGATTCTGAATTTACTGTGTTTATATCTTCTCTAATTTTAATATTTACACAAAGATCATTGTTTTGGCAGGACATGGTGTCACATGCCTTTAATCCTAGCACTAGAGAGGCAGAGGTACGAGGATCACCATGAGTTCGAGGCCACCCTGAAAATACATAGCAAATTCCAGGTCAGCCTGAGCTAGAGTGAGACCCTGCTCCAAAAACAAAACAAAACAACCCCCCCCAAAACAACAAACAAACAAATAAAAAACCCCAAACCCCAACTTTTTGTGTGTGTATATGTGAAGGGCTTTGTTTGTTTGAGATATCTATGCATCGACATGAAAAAACACTGGTTCAACACTAATGAGTGTAAAGAACTAGGATTTTGGGAAGTGGAGATTACTTAAAAAAATTGGAAACTGCAAACAAAATAATCTGATAGAATACCTCTTAACGCTTATGAAGAATCATATGACTCTTGCCACGGGTTTTATTAAATTAGAGAGTCTTAGCCAGTTGCTCAAGGGTTGCTCATATGCATGGCAGAAAACACTTGATATAGTTTTGATTTGATTTTTGACAATTGATCTTTGTGAAAATGATGAAAACAGCAACAAACTATTACTCTGGGATTTAACTCCGACCTTCAATGACTCCTTCTACATCTGGCAGTGCCAGGAATCTCTAGAGACCACGATCCTGTAGTCACGCATGCAGAGCATGGGATGACATCACAGAGAGCAGAGCTCACAGACGCTGGGCCCATCCACACTCCATTGTGCGTGATGGAGGAGGGCAGGAGGGCCCTTCCCTCCTCGAGGAGTTCTTGGCAGTTAATGGCTGCTTGGGGAGAGGGAGACATTTTCTTCTGTGGCGTAGCCACAGGTAAGTTTCATATGCTCTGGTGAAAAGTCCCCCACCCCTGCTCATACAGGCAACCCTAACTAAAGTCAGTGATACACACACGCACACACACACACACACACACACACACACACACACACACACACCAAAGTAGAAGAGGAAGAAGGGGTTGAGTAAGAGAGGGATTGGGGACAAGAGAAGGAAAAAAAGTAAAACAAGTTTTTTTTTTTTTTTCAAAAGAGTAGTCATTGGCTAGAGAGATGGCTCAGTGATTAAAGGCACTTGCTTCCAAAACCTGATGATCCAAGTTCAATTCCCCAGTGCCCATGTAAAGCCAGATGCATAAAGTGGCACATGCCTTTGGAGTTCATTTGCAGTGGCAAGAAGCCCTGGCATGCCCATATTCACTTTCTCTCTCTCTCTCTGCCTCTTTCTCTCTGTCTGTTCTCCAACTTTTTCAAATATCCAAAAAATGGATGTGGTGCCCCAGCCACAGCCTCTGAGTGCCGCACTGCTGGGCGCAGGTGCAGATGCCAGTGCAGAAGCAGTCTCAATGAGAAGCAAAGAGGGACACCTGCAGTCACCAAGGTGACAGACACACAGCTTGCTCTCACATAGTCCATACTAAAGAACATGGACAGAAGGTGACTCTAAGCAAGGATGACTTCCAAAAGAAGTACCAACTTGTCTTGATGGAGGAGCCATAGAGCCAGGGTTAAGGCTATGGAAAGGGCAGTGACAAACTTGAGCTGCTATTTGAAGCAGACAGTGAGGCCTTGAAGGAGGACGCAGAGGATTGGTCCTGGCTCCTGCTCTTTTGCTGGTATTATTTCCATTGAGCAAAATGGCCTGTGGATTGGAGAAGGTTAGGATAAGAGGAAGGACAGAAGACAAAATGATGAAGTGGCAGCGAAGAGAGGAGGGGGTGTGAGGGAGGCTCCTGCCCTGTCTCCAGGGTGACTTTGGGAACTCAGGCATGTGTACCTCCCGACCTCTGGTTCCCCACATCAGCAGGGAGGAAGCACGGCTGGTTTCACATATGCTCCTCTGTGTGTAAACATGCACAGCATGTCCCAGACGCTACTTCGTGCACACAGATTCCAGTAATGTTGACTGCCTTAGACTCTTTGAAGATGTGGGTTAAACAGTGTGAGTTCCTTGGGTGAATTAGAAGCAAATCACAAGAACTTTACAAAAGGCCGGATAATATGCTCTACTATTCAGCTTTCAGAGCAGGCTGTCACAAACATCTACAGAGACAGAGACCTGAGAGCTATAATATTTATTGCTTTAAGTGAAGGTATGATGTCCCAGGCCAAACAGCATTGAAACACAAAGTATATGTATGTATGCATGCATGCATGTATATATGCATACCAGAAGAAATAGCATATAGAAATAACTATCATTATGCTTCACTTCAGATCATTTCAGAAGAAATTTATTCAACCAACATTTATATGCAAGAACACAGAGCTGAATGAAGAAACAGGACTCCTACCTTTGAGTTAGTCACTGTCATATATGTGAAAATATAAACTCTTTTACATTCTCTGCAAGGACCCCAGTTTTAGGTGGGGGAGGCGCAGGTGATGCAGGACTTGAGACATTCAAGATGCAGGAAGGAAGCCCATGAAAGGACCAGAGTCATTCACTGGTGTCCAACTCTAGCATGCAGATGTTCCAACACATACCTCACACATGGGTGGGGGAAACCCTGGGAGACAGGTACTCCCTCAAACACAAAGATGATTCATCCAAACAGCTCTGGAGAGAGACTTATTTTTTTGTTTTGTGTGTGTGTGATACGCATGTGTATATGTGTGTTTGTACATATGTGTGTGCATGTGAACAAAATAGGAGACATCAGGTACCTTCCTCAATCATTCTCCATTTTATTTATTCATTCATCCATTTATTTATTTATTTTTGAGACAAGATTGCTCACTAGACCTGGAGCTCACTAATCTGTCCCGTTTAGCTAGCTAGTAAGTTCAAGGTATTCTCCTGTCTCTGCCTCCCCAGCACTGGGAATGTGCATGGCTGCATTCGGCTCTCATGAGGGTGCTGAGCCCTCTCCCTGGCTCTGAGATCTATTCTACTCTGGCGACAAGCTGCCTTTGAGACATCCCGGGAGGCATCAGAAAGCTGAGGGACAGCAAACTCATGGGCTCACCTGTGGATAAAGTGATTTTCCTCCAGGTACTGACAGCCGCAGGCGATGTCCCGAGCCACGCGCAGGAGGTCCAGCATGACCAGGGAGGAGGGCTGGCTCTGCGGGGAGAAGAAGCAATCCACGGATGAGGCTCTCGAAGGAGAGGGGAAGATGGGGAACTGGCTTCTGCTTGTAAGGATGCTGAGCTCAGTCATGCTCTCCACCAGGGGCTACCTGGTCTAGTGGCTTTTAAAAATCAGTCACCTTGAGCTAGAGACATGGCTTCACAGTTAAGGTGCTTGCCTGTGAAGCCTAAGGACCCAGATTCAATTCTCCAGGACCCACGTAAGCCAGATGCACAAGGTGGCACATGCATCTGGAGTTCGTTTGTAGTGGCTGGAAGCCCTGGTCCACCCATTCTCTCTTTCTCTCATAAATAACTTTAAAAAAATCATCACCTGACCCCATCCCAGGCCCAGGAATCCCCCAGAGGACTAACGCACAGCAGGGGCTGGGGCTGCCAAAGCCACAGGAGTCAGCTGGCAGATGTCCTTCCTCGAGAGTATCCAGAACGTCCTCCTATCCCATCCTTTACAAACACCTGCACGCCCCACACTGATAAGCCTCAGGGGAAGCCAATGGGGAACACTATTGCTTTTGAAATCCTCTCTTGAAATGTCTTACAATAGACCTAGATGTTCAGTGGATTCAAGACAGAAAAGCTTGTGGAAAATGCTGGAAGGAAGAGCCGTGTGAGGCACAGTACAGCCTGTACAGCCTTTCTCCTGTGACGGGAAACGCCGCTCCCTCCTGCCCCTGCGGCCTTTTGGCCTCTTGGATAGTCTGGCCAAGGCCGATGCTGTGACTCTCTAAGCCCCCAAAGTGCGTCGCAGCCTGTCCCCAGGCGGTGCGTCTCCACTGTGCTGTGTCGCTGTCCCGTTGATCGTGCCACGTCCCCATGTGAGCATCGCAGTCTCTGAGACTGAGACGGGACTTTATCTTTCCCTTGGAGGCTGGCTGGCGCAGAGCTGGCACAACTGGGTATTCCGTATGCACTGCTGTGGCCAGTGACCCTATTAGTGACTTCGTTGCTGTGACCACAAACAACCCGATGATGGGCTTATTTTGGCTCATGGTTTGAGGGTGCATCGTGTCAGGGAAGGCATGGGGGCAAGAGTGCGAGGTGGCCGGCCACGTGGTGTTCACAGGGCTCCACTCATCTCCTCCTTCGTATTCAGTCTGGAACTCTAGCCGATGGCATGGCGATGCTACATTTACAATAGGTCTTCCACCCTCAGTTCAACCTCTCCGGAAATGCCCTCACATACATGCCCAACGTATGTGCCCTACGTGGCTCTGAATGCAGTCAGCTAACATGAAGATTAAACCATCACAATAATTCATGTCTTTAGTGATGAGACTAATGAGTTCTCAGTGGCCTTGGCCATTATTGGCTAAATCAATGGAATGGCAGTTTTAGCGTCTTTCTTGAAGAGGTAGGTTCTGCGGCCAGGCAGTTCTCATCTGCATGCTGAATTCCATTTCCATGATAGGCCAGGTTGATCTGGGCATCCCTCCGGTCCACTGGGGCGAGCCGGGGCGGCGGAAGCCCAGATCCTGGCAGAGGGCCTGGAAGGCAGTGTTGCTCTCCCCACAGCTGCAGGCAGCGCGTGAAGCTGGGGTGCTGGGCCAGGAGACTCCAGTCCCGAGCCCTAGTTTGTCCGTCTACTTCTCAAGTAGTACTTTGCAAGTGAGTGACCTCTCTGGGCCAGTGACCCAGGAGTGAGACCTGCGCTATCTACTCCATGTGGTGTATCGGAAATGTGCAAGCTGGTAGGAAGACCGTAATCTGGTGAGGGTCTTTGGGAAGAGGCTTGGTCTCCAACCCCTGCCCTCCTGCTGGATGTTTCCAAGGGGTGAGGTGTACTCAAGGGCTTTGCAGAAACACTATGGAGGCGCCGAAAGTGAAGATTTTCTTTTTAAAAAATATTTGCTTTAAATTTTATTTGCAAGCAGAGAGAGATAGAGAGAAGAGACGCAGGCAGAGTGGGCACAACAGGGCCTCTAGTCACTGCAAACCAGCTTCAGAGGCACGCACTATTTTGTCCGTCTGGTTTACATGGGTCCTGGGGAATCGAACCCCATGTCATTGGGCTTTGCAGGCAAACACTTAGTCTGACTCTCAAGTTTCACCTAGGCAGATGCTGGGGTTAAGGAGGTGGATTACCCTCTGCCATATTGTGCCAGATGGCCATGCAGGGCTGGAGTCTGAGCTTCCCGGATGCACCCTAGGGTTCTTACTTCCCTAACTCTCTCCCCTCATCCATAACACCGTAGATATAGGCACCACTCTTTTCATAGAAAAGTACAGGATGATATTGCGTATTATCACATCTATTTGAGAGACAAGGTCAGTGGATTTGGAACGAGTGGATGAGGAGTGAATTATTGACATGGCCAGTATGTAAGTCTCTCTCTGAGTGTGTCTGGGGCCTAGTGATCCAGAGTCAGCAGGTCGTAAAGGAGCTAGGTGACAGAATCCACTGTGCAGTCCACTTGTGTGGACTCTGCTATCATCCACTTCTGTCCACTCTGTCCTGGCCATTCACCTAGTGTACAGACCCCACAGCTGACTGACTCCCAGGCTGCCCACGCACTTTCCTTTCATTCCCTGTTCCTTCCTTGGCATGACCTTGGCACCAAGGCTGGTTCTCACTCACCGGGCGAGGGCGGGTCTCCCGGAGGAAGGACTTGAGGTCACCGCCGGCCATGAGCTCCAGCAGGATGAAGCGCGGCAGGGCCTGCAGACTCACCCCAATGCAGCGCACGATGTTCTGGTGGTTGAATTTGCTGCAGGGTAGAGAAGGGGCAACGGATTTTCAGTGAGCTGCGCCCGGGGCGGTCACAAGTGAGGGGTGACACAAAGGCACTGTGCATCGTGCTGTGAGGATGCATCCTGTAGACATGGACCACAGGGAACCTCCCTAGGAAGCAGGAGGGAAGACGGGGCAGGCCTTTTGCGAGTGGAGTGGCTAAAGGCGCCTTTCTCAGGCAGCACTCATGAATGTGCACTTGGGTTCTCTGAGGAAGGTCTTGAGCAAAAGTTGAAGGACTGGCTTCTGAAAGGGACAGCATGAGACCTGCCAGGTGACACCATGTGAAGGAGAGGCAGGAAGAGGCCCCGGGGAGTCTCCTTGGCTCCCTCCAGGGTAGGGCTGAGTCAGGACGAGAGGCTCTGAGATCTGGGTTTCCTGTCATGTTAGGATACACAGGCAGTGCAGACTAGTGAACTCCACATTCACACACATAACATACAAGTTGAGAGACTGGGTGATGATCAGTTTGAGAGACTGGATGATTATAAATCAAAGAATTATGGCTTGTTATTGCCTAGTAGTGATATTGTGTAATGTGGCTTTCCTTACACGTTATTCTTAAACTTTCCAAGTTTTAGTCAGTGATCATGTAACACATGTATCATCAGAAAATGACTGTTCTCAGTGTGTATGTGTGTGTAGTATGTGTGGTGTGGTGTGCATATGCATAGTGCATGCATGTACATGTGCAGATGCACGTGCCCTGTGCCAGAGGAAAACGATGGGTGTCCTCCTCTGTCCTTCCATGTTATTTCCTTCACACAGCCTCTCAATGAACCTGAAGCAGCCATTGTTTTGGTCAGGTGGGCAGATCAGTGAGCCCGAGGGATTCTCCTCCTGTCTCTGCCCCTCTCATGACTGGGGTTCCAGGTGGGGATCTGAACTCAGGTCTTCATGTGTGTGCAGCTGCCTCTCTGCCAACTGAGATGTCTCCCCAGCTTTAAGTGTGATTTTTAAAGCAAGGTGCTGCCCTGGCTGTGGATCCTCCTGGGCGTCAGAGCTCCCACACATCCCTCATGCTTCTCTGGCCTTGTTCCCCTGACACTTCCACCAAGGGGACACCCCAAAGCAAACCCACACGTCAGAATGTCTGGAGTCTTTAGGTATGACAGGGGCTGTGATCCTTCTCTAGGTCTCGAGGTCAAATGTCCACCTCCTCCTCAGGAGACCTGCTGTATGTCAGGGCTGACACCCTCAGGGACCTTGGCCTGAGCCCCTAGTTGTAGGGTAGCGGCCTACTGAGAGTCAGCCCTACCACAGCAGAGGCCGGGACGGGTGGCCTTCCTTCAGGTGTGGGCCATGCTTGCTTCTTGTCCATCTGTAAGCTGGGATGGGCCAAGGGCCTCAGTTCTGAATGAGTTACTTGGAGGGAGGTTGTAATTCATAATGTCAAAATGGAGCATGTGTGTGTGTGTGTGCCCACGTGTGCATGTGTGCACACATGCATGCACACACACGTGTCACAGTGCACAGGTGTAGTTCAGAGGACAATTTCAGTTGTCGGTCCTTGCCTTCCATTTTGGTCAAGGCAGAGTCTCTTCCTGTTCAGTTCTACATGCACCAGGCTAGCTGAAAGCTTTTGGGAAATTCTCCCGTTTTCATCTCCCATCTTGCCTTTACCACACTGGAATCACAGACACCTGGCTACAGCATCTGCTGTACGTGGGCTCTGAGGACCCAAGGTCAGGTGGCCAGTCATGTCCCCAGCCCACATGTTCCAGTTCTTGAGAAGCGAGGACCAAGAGCAAAGGGGTGACATCAGGGTGCCAGCTACAGCAGGCAGATAATTTCCGAAACAATCCTCAGGGGTTATTCCATTCAGGGACCCTCCTCCTTAGGGGGGCATGCTGGGAGTGAGCATCAAACACCATTTCCTCTGGAGGCATCACTTAGAAATGCCCCTGGTTCTTGGCAGGGCTGGGGAGGCGGGCTGGAGGGTCCACGGTTTTACCTGATGATCAGAGCCTCCATGAGGAAATCCAGCTCGTCCTGCTCCGAGCACACCTCTGGCAGTGTCTGCACAGAAGAGAGGGTGGGAGGGAGGAGGCGGCTATGAGCTGGGACTGGAGATGACAACGACCTCAGGCCCGGCTCAAAGGGGAGCCGCCTCTTACCTTTACAGCCACTTGTAGGGGGTTTGGGTCGTTAGCCATTCCAGACACCTGGCCTTCGTACACTTCCCCAAATGCACCATGGCCGAGACCCCTGTGCCAAGGAGAAGAAGTTATAGTAAGGTACACAACAATAAACATGCAGCTGAGGTCCCTGAGTCCAAGGGTCACATTTAAGCTGACATGTGCACTCAAGAGTGGCGCCTTCAATTTGGCTTTGCTATAACTTCCTGGGCCTCCATTTCTTTGTCAGAAATCTGGTAAGAAAGGGTCCGCTGTGGATTGGACAGGGTTGAGTGTGCCTCCCCAGTTCACATGCTAAAAATTAATCCTGACTGTGATGTACCAAGAGGGTTAGGGAGTGATGGTTGTGCTCAGAGGTGGGCCTTTGGGGGAGCAGATTCAGACAGATGAGGTCATTAGGGTACAGTTCCCATGACTAAATCCTTGTGACTTCCTAAAGAGAGGGAACATTGAAGGCAGACATTCTCTCATTCCCTGCCTTCTGCAAAGTTCTACCTCTGCTAGCAAGAAGGCCATTCATCACCAGGGTTGCCCCCAGGCCCTTGACCAGACTGTGAGCTAGTCAAATCCTTTCCTATGTAACTTGCCACTCTGTGGTATTGGGTTACTGCAATGAGAAAACAGCCACTACAGGTTTCAGGCAGCAATTCATCATGAGGGTGAACTGTTTATTCATTTAGTCACTAGTTAGTGAATCTCTGATATCTGCCAGGGGCAGAGACTACATAGTGAATTCCAGGTCAGTCGGGGCTAGAGTGAGAACCTACTTCGAAAAACCAAAAGAAAAAAACCAAAACAAAACAAAAGAAACCCAACAAATTTTGGAGAGCTGGAAAGATGGGTTAGAAGTTAAGGTGCTTGCCTGCAAAACGTAAGGACCCAGGTTCAATTCCCAGTACCCACATAAGCCAGATGCACAAAGTGGTGTATGCATTTGGAATCTGTTTGCAGTGGCTAGAGGCCCTGGCACGCCCATTATCCCCCCCCCCACTGCCCCACAAAGATGAAATAAAATAAAATAAATAGTTTTCCTGGGAAGACAACTAGAAAGCTGCTATGGCTTGAATGTAAAATGTGTTTGAATATTTCGTCCCCAGCTGGTGGTGCTGTTGGAAAAGTCATGGGACCTTTCAGGGGTGGAGCCTCACTATGGGTAGGCCTTAAGGTTTTACAGCTCAGCCCCGCTTCCTGTTCGCCTCTGCTTCCTGACTGTGGGGGGAGTACAGGAGCCTCCTGCTCCTGCCGCCACGCCCTCCCGGCCACTGTGCGCCCAAGCAAGCACTTTTCTTCCTAAGGCTGCTTCTTTTCATGCCGTGGGTCACAGCGAGGGGATAACTAATTAACGCAAGAGCCCGCGATGCCGGGGAGCTATCCAGTTGCAGGGCCGCAGATGCTCACCTGATGAGGGTGATGTTTTTCCGGGGCACCTCCTTCAGGTCGCTGATGGACGAGGTCTTGCCGGCAAAGCAGTAGTTGGGGTTGTAGTCTGTCATGATGGTGGAGGTGCGCAGCTTGCTCAGCTTGTACTCGGGGCTCTGCAGCTCCATCTGCATGGCTTGCAGCTCCTGGTGCTTCCTGCGGTACACTGCGGACACACGGACTCTGCTGTCAGGGTCCTCACCAGGCCACCCGCCTGTGAAGCCCAGCTCAGGCCTCCTCCACCACAGAGCCTCCTCTGAACTCTGTCTCCTTCCTTAAGCTCTAATTTCCCATCACCCTTACTAACAGTAACAAAATGCTTATACACATGAGAATATCCCTTTACTCAAAACATCACTTAAAGCAAATATAAAGCTTAAATTCACACAAATGGAAGAGATTTTCTTGTTTCACACACAGGACAGACATATTAGTCTAGGTTCTGCAGGAAGCAAATCCAAGACAGGATGAGATGCACCAGGATTTTATTAGGGGATATGCTTATAGGAGAGAAGGAGACAGAGCCAGGGAAGTCCGAGGAGAGACAGGGCAAGCACCCCGGAGGTCGTGTGGTGGACGGAGGTGTTGGCGAGGCTCTTGGGAGAACTCTGCAGCCCAGTCGGCTATCAGAGAAGTCCCAGGTCTCCCAAGAATGTCTGCCTCAGCATTTGCGCTGTGCTCAGCTGTGGGTGGGAATTTGGTTACAATTAGAAGAGTAGACTCCAGGTCCCCCCCCTGCCCCAGGTCCGGGTCATCTGTGTTTTCCATACTTGGGAAACTGCCAGGCCACATGGTTGGGGACTAGCCCCACAGTGACGAGGCCGCTAATCGGCAGGGTACGTCCTGAACGCCGGTTCCACCAGGTGATTTCAGGCGGGGTATTCTGAGCAGTCACATGACCCCTTGGACCATGCATTTCTTTCTCTGGAAAATAATTCCTGCTGCACTTCTCTAAGCTCTCTCACATCCCGTCCTGAGGTGGTCCTAATGAAATGAACTCACAGATAAACATGTATGTTTGGTTTAAAAAAATTTTTTTTTTTCAAGACAGGCCTGAAACTCAGTATATAAACCAGGCTGACCTTCAACTTGTGATCTTCCTGCCTCAGCCTCCCAAGTGCTGGGATTACAGGTGTGCACCATCGCTCATAAAATAGGTTTGAAAACTTTGCAGAGTTCTCCTATGGCCAGGGCCGGTGGGCTCAGGGCTCCTATGGCACATGATAATGCGGGAGTTTGGAGCTAAGGCAAACTGCAGGAGGCAGAAGGACATATTGACGGATGGGTGAACTGTGCCCGGAGCCCATGGCCCAGCCCTACCGCAGAGGGCCAGGGCAAGTGCTGCCCTTGCCTAGCCACTGTGCATGCTCGGGCGCTTTCTCTGAAATGTACCGTGTCTGTGAGGTGGATTCATTTGCTACAGGGGAAAGGAAGAAAGAAGAGGGGTACACTCAGAGGACTAGAAGTGAAAGGGGTGCATTGGGAGAATGAATGAAGAGGTGACAGAAAAAAGGGCCCACATTCTCTGACCCCTGGCTCCCCGCCACTCCTTCCTGCAGAAGCACCTTGGGGAGTCCTGCTACAGGACGGAACCATCTGAAATTTGCATATTTCCAGGCGCATGGCGAGCCTGCAGTCTGCGAGTTCTTATCATCCCGTCCCTTTGAAGGATGGCGCGGTGCGCTGTTATCTCCCCGCCCGGCGGGGGGGGGGGGGGGCGGCTGCTGCACGCTGACATGGGTCTTTCCCGCTGCCTGTCTTCATGACCCTGCCCATCTGCCCTGGCCTCTTACAGCTTGACTTGTGTGCTTGACTGGCCTGTGCTGAACTCCTTCAACCTTACCTCAGGTCACAGGTTGGATGGAATAGACTCAGAAAACAGCTTTCATACTCCAATGAGTATGAAAGCCTGGCTCATGGGGCTTAGCTACTACACACAGAGTGAGCCCAACAGGGACCCGTGTTCCCCAAAGTATGTGGGGGCTGGGAGAGGAGCCAGAGGCGCAGGAAGAGCTTTGTCCATTGTGTTGGCCCCTGTAGAATGCCTCGTCCCCGTGAGCATCCATTAGGCTACATCTGGGGCCAATGATCAGCATCAACTTTGGGGGGGGGGGCTTCTGTAGGGAATCTTATCTGCTCCGGGGTGGGGGGTGAGGGTTAATGCTACTGTTTTGGCTTGGCCTAGCCTTTCTCCAGCTGCCACCCCACCCAGCTCCAAGAACCAAAAGGACAGCGTGACTTCAAGGCACAGCCTGAGACACTACTCTTCTTTCCAGACTTGCCTTCCTGCCCCTTTGGAAGCCCTGGGGCTCCGGCACACTCACCGATCATGATGCCGGAGAACGCCAGAACCAGGGCGGCTACCAGGGCAGAGGTCACCACAGAGAGGATCAGCGAGAGCGGCAGGTGGGGCTCCGGGGTGGGTGACGCTGAAAGACAGGTCCCAGGGGGCACTGACTACCATGCTGTTTCTCTTTGGAGCTGGTCCCAAGTCAGAAGTATCCTCCCAGTAGGAAAAGGTCACTTGCTTTTTCTCCATCCTTGGAGACTTTTGTCACAGTTTCCTTTCCACAGGAGTGAACTTTGGGAGCATGAGCTTAGCCTGGTTTCAGTGGGTGGAGGGGGACTCAAGAGCTGAATATCCGTCCTGAGTGTGGAACCCAAACATCAACCACACCAGGATGGGATGAAGGTGGGAGGAGACCCAGAAGTGAACCTAGTGGAGGTGTGGGGACTCCAGAGTAGGAGGACACACAGGAGAGAACCCCTTAATGATAACCCAAGGCCAGCTTATCTCACACGACCCTGAAGCAGGACAAGGTCTTGTGAACCCCGTACTGGCCAGACCACACTCTGGTTTACAAGTCCTCTCTTTTGTTCTCTTTCTCCTTCCCTTTCTCTTTCCTTCCTTCCCCTTCTTCTCTTTCTTTCTTTCTTCCTTCCCTTCTCCTTCCCTCCCTCCCTCCCTCCCTCCCTTCCTCCCTCCCTCCCTCCCTCCCTCCCTCCCTCCCTCCCTTCCTTCCTTCCTTCCTTCCTTCCTTCCTTCCTTCCTTCCCTTATGCAGTGCTGTAATCAAACTCAGGGCTTTACATATGCTGGGAAAATTTTCTACCACTGAGCTATACCCCCAGCACTTTTTTTAATTTTGATTTTGAGACAGAACCTCATTAAGTTGCCAGGGCTGGCCTTGAACTGTCTCTATAGCACAGGCAGGCATTGCATTGATATTTTGATTTTTCTGTCTCAGCCTCTTGAGTAGCTGGGATTTCAGTCCTGGAAACTACATTTCTGAAGAGGCACTGGCACCTGATGTGCATGCGGAAGAGGGACCTTAGTGTGGAACGAAGGTATCAAGAAATATCTGCGCAACCAAAATAAACAGTTACAGGATCTGGAGAAGTCTTAAAGACAGAAGCACCATCTTTGAATCTGCACTTGAAAGGCTGTGGACAGAAAGGAATAGATCCTGGCTTTGAGACTTCCAGAAACAGGGCTTGGTGGTCGAATATAATATGTCTCCCGTAGACTCATGTGTTTGACTATATAATCCCCATCTGGTAGTGCTGTTTGGGAAGGCTATGGAATCTGCAGGAGGAAGTGTGTCACTGAGGGTGGGTCTTGAGGCTTCATAATCCAGCCCTGTTTACCGTTCTCTTTCTCTCTTCCCCCTGCTGGTGTGACAATGTGATGCCAGCCTCCTGCTCCTGCCATACTTTCCCCACCATGGTAGATTTCCCTTCGAAACCATAAGCCAAAAGTAAACCCTTTCCTTCCCTAAGCTGCTTCTGATCAGATCTGTTGTCCCAGCAACAAGAAAGGAACTGATAAATAGCCTTAGGAATGCTCAGGTCCCTGTCACTGGGCTGGCTGTGCCCTTGCTAGAGATGTCACAGTCAGTGTTCATGTCCTGGGAGAGGGATACGTGTCCATGACTCTGAGACTCCTCCAGGCATGATGACCCACCTTTCCTACAAGGTCCTTCTGCTCAGCAGCCAGAGCAGCAGCAGAGGGACAAGAGACTTTGAAAACTGAGCTGGACTCATCTGGGAACCACGGGAACAGTTGCTGGAGTCCTGGTCCCTCCCGATCCCGATCCCGGTCCCTTACCAATGCAGGAAACACCATCCTCAGCCAGCACCGTCCCATGGTCGCAGAAGCAGATGACCTTATGGGTCTCGGGGTCCATGTGGCATTCATCTACCTCACAGTGACTGCAGTTTAGATAATGCTTGATATTCACTTCCCCATGGCCCTCCATCACTGGGGACAAGGAAGGGAGGGTCAGTCTTGGGCCGAGTGTGAAGATGGCCCTGGACCCCCAGATCCTCGCTGCCCTCTGAGCTCTATCTCGAGCTGCTCCCTGTGGGCTCGGGTGTCCGGATGCTACTGGAAACACACGTCTGTACAGGAACACCTCTCTGGGCTCGCGCTGAGTGGGGCACAAGCCAGGGATGTGCGTGGGACTGTGCGGGTGGGAGGGAGGTCTGCGTCCAGGAGCCTGAGGCTGGCTGCTGCAGGTGTGCTACTGCTGCAGTTTCCAGGACCTACCTGCCTGGTGGTCCGTATTCTGTCTATCTGTCCACACTCAACCACCCGCCCTGACTTCTGGAGAATGTAAGCCACAAGATCACTTGTCTTCAAGGAGCCCAGAAGCCCCGGCCTGGTATTGCATACCCATGGAGTAACCCTCAGGCGGCTTGGTGGGAGAAGAGACCTAAGGAAGCTTGTCTCATCACCTGGAAGGGTGGGTACCTTTTAAGGCCGGGGTATACAGGATGCCCAATGGACTGATGAAGGAAACCCCATCTTCCCCATCCATTTCAGGGTCATTGTTTAAGGCTGCATTGCCACCTGAAGCAAACCAGAGAAGAGTTGAACCCAGACAGGTGGGTGCCCAGATCTCAACACACATGCGCAACAGCGGGTGGGCATGCAGCTCTGGCCAGAGCCACGGGTCTTGGGGGGGGGTGCGTGGCTGTAGGACAGGGAAGTAGGGAGGGAAGGGAAGCTCAGTGCACAGAGGCTGCACTTGGGGTTTAGCTCCGTAGAAGCTGGGCATGTGGGTCACTTTCCTCCTAAGTCGTGGCCTGCTCCCTAGGGAGTCTCTCTCACCTGGCTGAGGCCCAGTGGCAAGTAGCCCAGGTGAGAGCAAGATTCCAGAAAGTTCTCGTCTCCAGTCTGCGGTATATCCTTGGGGTCCCTTCTAGGAGTCCCTGGAGAGCAGCCCCGAGGAGTTGCTCTCCAGCCCCATGTGGGCAGGGTGGGGCTTCTGGGAGATGAGCCCCTGTGCCTGCAGGTTCCTGTCCCTCCTTCGTCTGGGACTGGGTGATCTTGGGGCTCCCCACTGGGCTCCTCCCACCCACTCAAAGCTTGGGAAAGAAGAGCTTATGGTCAACACAAGCATCGTACACACAGCGTGAAGCGAAACACAAGACACGAACGTCACAGTGCATGCAATGTGTCCTAGTCTGGGGGGGGTGGGGCCATCATCGGGCAGCCTCTCAACACGGGAGGCTCCAGAGCAGCTGGGGTCAGCCGCGGGCTGCGTGCTGGAGGGCTGGGTCCAAACTGCCCCGGTGGATCTTGGGAGTAGCTCCCTTCAGTCAGTATGGACAGAGCTGCCCCTGGCAGCCAGTGGACTGGGCAGGAGAAGGAGGAGAAGGAGCCCAGGAAACTGCAGACCAGCCCTGGGCTGGCTTGGCCAGGCCTCCAAAAGGAGCTGGGGGCCTGGGGGAGTCTGATCTCCAGGGCTCTCAGACTGCTGAGTCTTTACAAAGGAGTTTGGGAAGCCAAGCCCTCCTGTATGCCCAGCTTGGGACAGGGGAGAGATCAAGAATCACGTGGGATCTTGATACTATTTCGAAGGAAGCCTGGAGGCAGGATGCTGGCTCGGGAGCCAACATCCTACCTCTGGCAGGCCCGAGCCAGGCCCGGGGGAGGGGAGCGTGCAGTCACATTATGGTCCACACTGGGGGTGGGGGCAGGGGAGGTGACAGGGAGGGAAGAGCCTAGGACTAAGAGGGATAGGGAGTGACACCTTGAACACGAATCATCTTTACCTATATATCCTCCGCCTCCTCCACCTGAGGAGCACCCCCCTCCACCCCCTCCGAAACCCCCTCTTGTCTCCCACCCCCACTTCTTCATAGCCTGGGGGCAGGAATGTCCTCCAGCAGCACCCTCCAGCAAAGACTTTCCGGCCCAGAGTAAGGAAGTGTTATCATTCCAGCCGCCTCCACCACCTGCGGGAGAGAAGGGCTCTTCTTGAGACAGGGCGGGCTTTGAAGGGCGCAGCCACCTGCTTTGTTCCAGAGCCTTCTTCAAGGGGGAAGCTAAGAGCAGCATGCCGTTGGCTCTAGGAAACCTCTCTGGCCCTCACCGGTCCCTGCAGAGTAAGCATGCTTCATGCCCCACTTCCTGGCAGCCACCCGCCACGCCCCCAGCTCAGAAGCAGCAGTGCTCCGTGGGGATTCAGGGACGCTGGGGACAGACAGCCTGATGACTAAACTCCCTTTCCCACGCCTGCGCTGTGCCTTCCTTTCATGAACTGCTTCTCATCCACATAGGAGCTGGGGCTCTCAGGCTTTGCAGCCCAGTGTCACGGGCCTGTAGAGGTCACTACCCTGCGGTTTCTTGCAGGAGTCTTAGATCAGCCTAGATAGGTCTGTGGGCTTCACTATTTGTTGGTTGTGAAACCCAAACCGTGGGCCTCTTCATTCTGAGCCCCAGTTTCTTCACTGGAAACTTGCAAATAATCAGACTCAGCCCAGGGGTTGACTTTTAGCATCAGTGGAGAGAGTGTGGGAGAGAGTGTGGAATGCTCCGCAGAGTACTAAGTGCAGGAATTGCTGGCCGAACCCACCTCAGCTGCAACCCAGCGAGAGGGGCAGAGCTGCTCCTCATCCAGGAGCAGGGGTGCTCAGGAGAAGGAGGTAGGTGACGCCCAGCGACAAGGGCCGCCACCTCCCAAACACTGGAGTTGTTCTGAGCATTGGAAAGTTGTGCATGGCTTCTGACAGTTGAGCCCAGTGTCTCTCCTGCTGGCCCCCGAGAGTCCAGGGCCCTCCCCTTATTATTCCATATGACATCTCAACAGACGCCTGACCCGAAGACCTCAGCAGACAGCAGTGATGGCCTGGACCCCACACAGAAGGGACGGATTCACTGTGTGGGTGCGTCTGCCAGGACTGCAAGGATTAGTCTCTGGAAGTGTCTTCGGGAAGAACTTCTGACTGAGGTTCTCCAAGGTTCAGAGGGAGAAACAGAGGGACACGTATGTGGGGTAACCCTCTGATAGGGCAGCTACGTGCTAGAAAGGGGCCCCAGGCTTAGGAAATGCAGCCCAGATGGGAGACAAGCCGGGGTCTGGAACATAAGCAGCTGAGCCGCAGCCCTCCGGGAGGCCCCGGGGCTTTGCCAGCTTCGGGAACCTCAAGAGCTTCGCTTTCACAGGCCTTGCTCTGCAAGCCTCACGCCCACGGGGTAGCCCGCTTGGGCTCCAGGTACTGCCTTGCCTCCCTTAGTATTCATATCAATATCCAGAGCTCCCACAGTCTCAGGGGCAATGACTGCAGTGCCTTCCAGGGGCATGATGGCATTCCTGGGAGATTTCTGGAAGAGGGCAGAGCCTTACCTGCGGCTCCGGAATTTCCGTTCAGCCCTAGAACTGAGGAGTTATTTTCCAGTCTCTCTGGGTGGAACGTGTCTGTCTTGGCTCCGTAGGCTCTGCCACCTCCGCCAGCAGCAATGATGAGGGGCACTGGCACTCCATCCTTCATCTGGCCAGGGGAGAGACGCAGAGATGGAGAGACCAAGCCAGACACCCTCTCAGCCTTGGTTTGAATGTTTAAACCTGACAGTTTGTGGATTGACTTCTCCAGCTGAGGGGACTTGAGTGTCCAAAATTCACACTATAGTAACCCACCTCCTCATCTGGGAGCTTCTGTGTCGTCAGCTGGGACTCACTGAAAGAAGTGGACTCAGTAAGGTGTATATGCGCTCACTATATTGCCAGGTTACACATGAGCTGGGATGGTCCTGGTTAGCAGCTCCTTCTTTAGACCTCTTGGAGGACTTGTTGCTGGTGATTGGAAGCAGGTCTCACTTCCTGTCTCCTTCCCTTTGCACTCTTAGGCACGTCTGCCTCTGCCCCCTACAACATCAGGGCGAAGCTCTCCGCATCACTGAGCCCATGGGACCACCCAGCAGGAGACTGCTCTGTTTAGTTTCTGGCAGGATGCAATTATGTCAGAAAAATGGTCTTAGGAAAGAATGCTGGCCCAGAAGGGACAGAGGACCCTCTAGAGGGAGCCCTTAACCAGGGTTGCAAAAACCCAGCATGGTGAATCTGGGACTGTATGTCCCTCTGAGACTTGGCTCCTCATCCTGAACTGCAATAGGACATCCTATCCTGTCTGGGGCTGTTCGGATGCTGTCATGGAAGTTGCGGCCTAGGGGAATCTGTGCTTGTCCCGGGGGGTCCTGTCTGGGGCTCTTCCGAGGCCGTGACACCAGGGAAGCCATTGCCCTGGGGAGTCTACCCTTGCAGGTCTCACCTTAAACACATAGGTGGCTCCGCCCCCGCCGCCGCCGCCTCCAGCCCACTCGCGCACGCTTCTGTTGGCACGAAGCTCTTCTTCTATCACGTTGTTCTCTCCAATGCAGACTTTCTGGATTAATTGGTTTGTCTGTCGAAACAAAAACACACATTGGGTTTGGGCACTTCCTAGAGACTGTCCTTGTATGCTTAAAGATGGCATCTGACTGCCTGTCAAATAGCTCATGGTCGAGTTGAGGAGACAAAGAACAACGCCCATATGAGCCGTATGAGGGAAGAGCTACGGGACAGTGGTGGTTTGGGTGGAAAATGTCTCTCATGGACTCGTGTGTTTGAACACTTGATCCCCAGTGGGTGGCACTGTTTGGGAAGTTTGTGGAGCCTTTGGGAGGGGGAGCCTTGTGGAAGGAAGTGTGTCCCTGGTGGCAGTCCTTGAGGTGCTCGAGTTCAGTCCCCCTCGGGGCTCCTTAACTTTTCCACTTGGCCCCTGCTGCTGTGAAGGTGTGACGCGGCTGTCTGCTCATGCTCTCTCTGCCATCACGGGAACTTTCCCTCGAAGCTGCAAGCTGAGATAAACCCTTTGCTTTCTGTCAGCTGCTTCTGGTCAAGTGTTTCACCCCAGCAGTGGGAAAGTACCCGCTGCAAACAGCTGTGACACAGATGTTACAAAAAGTTGGGAGAGGGAACCTTCCCTGTGGGTGCAGTCAGGGAGGACTGCCCACAGGAGGTGGCTTCTCTGGGGGCCATGACGTGTAGGGAGAACGTCACCACAGAGGGTGGAGAAGTCATGGCATGTCATGAGGATGGAGTGGCATGAGCCACAGGGGCAAAGGTGGGTGGAACGTGTGGGGAAAGCTCACAAGTCTCTTTGTGAGAAAACTCCATGTCAGGATAGAGATATGGCCCAGGAGGCCGTGGAGGGCCATTGAAGTTTCTGGAGAAGTGCAGTTCCAAAGCATCATGGGAAGAATTTAAGAAAACCAACCAAACAAAATCCAACAGTGGAAGGATGGGCTGAAGTCTCATTCCCAGCTCATGTTTGAGGAAAATCATTCCCCCATCTTGGACATCTCAGTCCTGTCAGCAAATGTTCCTTTTGTTGTCCCTAGAAACCAGCGACCCACAGCCCTGAGTAGAATTCCCTGGCTTCTGCGGAGAGGAGAAGGCAGAGGTTGGGAATCAGGCAGTCTGGACCTCTGTCTACCCTGGTGACATTTTCCATGTCTTCAGTGTGGGCTGGGCACAAAGACACCACAGGTTGCTGGGACAATTCTGAGGGATTATGATGTTAGGATCAGCAGGTGGCTTCATTACACTTACTTCTGGACCCCATAGGCTTGGTTTAGGGCTCGAGGTTCTGGGATACCCTGGGGGCACAGTAGAATTTTATAGCAAAGAATCCTAGACTCCTGGAATGACAAGAGCAGTCCCTCAAGCAAAGACATACCTACCTGGCAGGCCACCACAGCTCAGACGAATTCTCTAAACATCAGCCTGACCTCGGAAGAAAATGAGTTTTCTTTCACTTAATGGGATAAAAGCCAATAAAACATCAAATTTCCATCAAACGCTGCTGTGTAACCAGCCAGTGGACACGGTGATCCATCTTGACTCACTCCTTATGCTAACACATTCAGGAGAGCTGGCAGTGGGTACTAAAGAAATTTCCAGATAAACAGCTAAGACGCAATTTGTTTTATGACATTTTGGACTTAATGATGGAAATAATTTGACTTTACTTTGTAAGTGTGGATTTAGTGTAGATAGAAGATTCTGAATCACTGGCGCACAGCTAACATTTCTCTCACGTATATGCAGTTATGTCCGGGGCTGGAATGGTGGTCTGAGGTGGGCATGGGTGGCAAGTTAGGGCATACCTTGTGGCTGGGACCAAGGACAGAGGAAGTCTACAGGAGCTGTCAGCTGGGCAGAGCAGGGGGTGTGTTGGGTGAGGCACCTCATATTCCTGGATGTGCTTTCATCTATAAATCTGCCCAGAATGAACCAGCAGGGCTAAGTGCTCTGCTCCTCTCCGCTCCTCTGGCTGGGGCCAGTGGGCTCCCATGCCCCGTGGATCCTCTTCCTGACATCTGAACATTTTGGGGTGGGAGGTGACAGCAGCAGGGCTCGAGAATGGCCGTGCGCCTGCTGTGGCGGTTTGCACATGAAATGTCCCGTGTGGCCTCAGGCGTTGTGACTGAGCCTCATACTTATCCCCAGCAGGTGGCAGTTTGGGAGCTGCCGGGGCCTTGCTGGAGGAGGTGTGTCGCTGCGGGACCTCGAGGTTTACCAGCCCGAAGCTGGCTGGCTGACTCTCGCTGCATGTGAGGCCCAGCCTCAGCTCTGCCGTTCTTTTCTCTGCCATGAGGAAACTTCCCCTGCAAACTGTAAGTCAAGGCACAAGCTGCGTTTGGTTGAGCATTTTGTCCCATCAGCGAGAAGGTAACTGCAAGACATACCTAGCGTGTACCCTGTCCCCACCCCCACTTCCCCGGCTGCAGTCATTTTCTTTGTGTTGGGCCCCAGACCCCAGAGAAATGGTTCAATCCGCGCCAGCGTCTTGCCGACTGAGCACAGCCTCCAGCAGTGATGACACGGCCTTGCAGCTGACTCGCCCGGTTCCACGCCCCCGCGGTCCCCTTCCTGTCCCTCTGGCTTTTCTTTTCTGACCTCTTAGTGTTGGGGGCGGGGTGCATGGCCCATCCTTGCTTCTGTTCTCTAACTGTGCCACATCCTACGCCATCCCACCTACTTTCAACTTGATGCCAGTTTCTCCAGGCTGTGTATTCTCCCGGCCCCTCTCCGGAAACTTCGATGGTCTACCTGCGGCCTTCCACCTGCCACTGCCGTGGGCTGGTTCGTAGAATCTTCATGATTGGCATGTCTGACACTGACCTCTTGACCTTGTCCTCAGCTTCCTCGTATTGTTGGAGATAGGGTCTCACTTCGAGGCTGTCTTAGGACTGACTGTGTGGCCCAGGCTGACCTCGAACTTGTGGTGATCCTCCTGCCTCAGTGGCTTCCAGGGGCTCAGACATGGTCCTTGGGGTCAACCTTGACTCGTTTCCTTAATTCCCCACCTCAGCAGACAGGAAGTCCTTTTGGATTTCACCTGTGTACCCAGAATCAACCGCTTTGTTCCACATCCATGGTACCTAGGCTGATCCAAGCCACCAACATCTTCTACCCAGATGAGCGCAACGGCCTTTGGATGCATTGCCCGACTGCCCCTTTGTGCCTGCACGCTCTGTTCCTCACAGTGCAGCCAGAGAGAGCCTGTGGAGGCACATGCCATCTGTCACCATTAGGCTTCACACCCTCGTATGGCCACAACACGCACTGCAAATAGCCTGCCCCAGCCCCGCTGCCTCTTCCTTCTCTTGGCCGCCCTTCGTTTTCTTCCTGCCCTCTTCCTCTCAGTCATCCAGTTCAGGGACTTGACCTTCGCTGGGTCCTTCTTTCTCCAGAGAGTTTCTTCCTCTTCCTGCTGCTTGAGTGGACGCTCCTCCCGAGCAAGGCTCTCCGCTGGTCATTAGTACGCGTGCGGTTCCCGTGCGGTGGCTGACAAGCCGCAGGTGTGCTCCCTCGGGTGGGTTCAATCAGGGACGGCCTGCCTCCCGCGCCCTTCCGTCGTCTGCCAGGTGGGTGGCGGGAGTGATGGGCATGCAACTAGACCAGCGGCGTTACTCCCCCGGGGCCTTGGGGGTGAGTTTCAGGAGGTATTTCTGACCGTAAGTTCCTCTGGGGGGCACTCCTGGCATTAAGTGGGTAGAGAATAAACGTTCTACAAAACATAAGACAGGCCCTCTTTCTACCACAAGCAACAAGTGGAGGAAGCCTGGTTTAGACTCAGTTGAGCTCTGATGGTGGCCAGGCACGCAGAAAGAGGATCCCACAGATGTGTAGGGGAGCCAGCTAAACTGCCAAGCAGCTTCTTAGAGTCCACTTCATTCTCAAGACCCACTCCGGACACCATTTGTTTTCTAGAGTGAACTTGAGATGGAGACAGTTCCTAAAAGACAGTGTTTCTTCCCCCAGGGACCCAGAGGCGGAAGTGTGGGGTAACCAACCCGGACTGACCATTTACTTGCCCCACTTGCCTGATGCTCATGTTGTGCCCAGCCCAACCAGCAGAGGGCACTGCCCTCTGCTCATAGCCCAGAATCGCCTCCTCCTGACCTCTTGAGAACTCTCCCTGCACACCCACAGTTTGAGAACAAGTAGGTTGATTAATAAAAATGATAAAATACAGCAACCTAAAGGAACAAGTAGATTACAATTGAATTAAAAAAGACGCGGTCCTGTGAAAAGACATAACTGATTACAATCCAATCAAGTAAAAGTCTCTTGCAGAAGTCAAAGCAATCTTTCTGCTTAGATGAAAGAATTACATTAGCACTCAATAAATTCCTGTGAAAATTACAGCAGCCTGTAATTTAATGACTTAATATATTGTAACGGACTGCAAAACCCTGATTATCGTTGCTAAATAAAAGTTGGAGTGGAGACACTTCTTAAGCCAAAGGTTGGACCGACCAAGGCTTGGTCCTGTGGCTTTATCTTAACCCTGCAAGAGGTGACTGGGGAAGGGCGAGATGTCCCTGGCTGTTGCCTCCTGGGCTCCCAGGACTGTGCCTGGTTCTTAGAAGCTGAGCTTGTTTGTGGAAATAAACAGCTTCTTTGGCAGCTCCTGCATCCCACCAGGTTGCTGGGACAGTTCCTGGAGAACAGCTGTTCTGGGCGCAGGAATGCAGCCCCTTGCCCGAAACCCGCCCGAGCAAAGCTGCACTCCAGGTAAGGTTGCGGCCTGCCTGCTCTACGGGACACGAACCGTGCTGGGCGCTGAGCTCCCCCCGGCGCAGCCGGCACTGCCGGGCCCCTCTGAGCCAGCACCACGCTGGCTGCTGAGAAGCAGACCACTGGGGTGCCGGGGGTTCGAGTGCCACTGCTGAGTGCGCCCGCACTGCCTCACTCTACCAGCACCTTTAGCCATTCTGGGCTTTCTCTTCCCAGGCTTTGGACTTCCCTTTGGTGGCTGGACACCCCAGGGGTTCAGAAACACAATGGTAGGCTGTCTTGGGAATCACAGAGGTTGGTCTAGTGATGGGCTGCAAGTGGAAAGGGAAGAAAGGCCAAAGAAATAGATCCAAGTGAGTTTGAGCCAAGCAAAACCAGTAACTTAGGGCTCTGGACCACTTTGTGACAGTGGACAGGCCCCTTCACTTCTGTGGCTTCTCTTTCCTTCATTTGGAAGATGGGGGTATTATTTTGGGAAGAGTGCCTCACATGCTCACATTTTGAATGATGGTGCTGTTTTCTATGGATCTTTTATTTTTTAAATTATTTCTTCAGGAGAGGGGGTTTGAGGTAGGGTCTCACTCTAGCCCAGGCTGATCTGGACTTCACTACATCGTCTCAGGGTGGCTGCAAAGTCGTGGTGATCCTCCTACCTCGGCCTCCCGAGGGCTGGGATTAAAGGTGTGTGCCACCACGCCCGGCTGCTGTGTGTCGTTTAGGAGCAGTGCCTAGCTATGGAAGTAGGTCGCTAGGGACGGGCCTTTGACGGGTCTAGACTCAAGATCTGCACTGAGGGGTTTTTGCCACAGGCTTCTACCACCACGATGGGCCAAGACCCTCTGAAATGATGAGCCCAAATAAATCTTTCCTCCCAGAAGCTATTTCTGTCAGGCATTTTGTGAGGACAACACAAAAGGAACCAACAAGGAAATAGTCTACCTGATATTTCGGCTGCCGGTATATGTTTTGGTTGCTATTATTATTATTTTTTTTTTGTTTAAACACAAAATAAATAATATATAAAAACATTCTTTTTTGTTTGGAGACAGTTTCATGTATCATAAGCTGGCTTCCAACTATGGAGCCAAAGATGACCTTGAACTTCTGATGCTCCTGCCTCTATCTCCTAAGCACTGGGATTATAAGAGTTCACCACCACACCCTGTTTATGAGGTGCTGGGAGTGGAACCCGGGGCTTTGTACATGCTAGGCAAGCACTCTGCCAATGAAGATACACCCCTAACCCTGAAAACACGCTTTCAGTGCCACTTGCAGACACCATTGATAAAGCGTCCCCAGTCTAGTTGCCCCTCCGGAAGTGGTCACTACTACATCACTACTACATGTATCTTTCAGAACATTTCTTGTGCCTTTATAACATTTCATGTGGCCACGAGTCCACAATTGTCAGCTGGATTTTGCATCTTAAAAAAAATTACTATAATAATATGATTAAAGCCAACAGCATGCTAGCCAGAGAGTTCGGGAAGCAAATGCCATTTCCTACTTCTTTGGAGAACACCAATGCTTGGTCTGTTTAAGTAGGAAAATCTCAGCTTCAGCCTTGGTCCCTCTGGGGGTGTAAAACCCCAATGGCTTCAAAATCCCTGTGTCCTTACATTCCCAAATGACCCCAAGAAAGGATGGTCATCTGCAGGCAGAGCTGAGGTAAGCCCTATTTTCTCTGAATATTAACTCCAAGAAAGAGTCGGTAAGGACTTGGTGCCCCCAGAAGTCACTCTCCCTCCTCTTCCCTCCCCCCCCAGTGTGGCGAGCCATGCAGGGGACTTACACTGGGACAGGCGTCTGCCCCCTGCTGTCCAACCAGGATATACAGCGCGTCGTCCTTCTCCAGGTTGAAGACGCCCAGCACGGACACGCCATGGGACCGCGTCATGGCGTTCTTCCCGCCTTTCCCACCAGCCGCTCCGTAGCCCGAGATGCTGCAAACAGACAAAGCTAAGCTCACTGGCCCCCACTGTGGCAGGAACACTGGTCCCTTCCTGCCAGCCCTGGGGGGATCCAAGGAGTCTGCACACCTTCCCACCATGACTGAGAGTCCTTGCTCACATGGGCCCGTGAGGCCATCCAGGAGGGAGACCTCTCTTGACTTACCAGAGGACAGCCAAGTTTAGAGGGGCTGAAAGTTGCTTAGCTGTAGAGTCAGGGAGTGACAATCTGGTAAGGTGTTGCAGAGAGAGAAAGTGGAGTAAAGGAGAGAGGAAGGGGGCGGGGAGAGTGCTGGGATACCTAGAACCCATTATTTTGGATTTCTCAGCCCAAGATCAATGGGTTCATGTGACCTTAGACAGGAAGTTTAAACTGTTATTCTTACAATGGAAAAGATGAGAGAATCTTTCTCTTGCCCCAGAAGTGATATGAAAGCTGCAGGAATTCAGAATGCAGACCTGGAGTGTATCTGACACTGAGGCTCATTATTAACAGTGTGAATGGTGGAGTGACAGTCACTGGTCACATCCTGGTGCACAGGATGGAAGTTGCCCCATGGGGCCAAGAAACAAGGAGCGTCTCCATGGTGTGACCTAGGAGAGCATGGTTATGCACCCAGACTCTCCCAACCCAGTGGTAACTTCTTCTAGAGCAGTCTGTGAGCAGCCAACGAACAACCGGTCACAGTGGAAATAACAGTAGGACGTAGGAGTGTGGGGTGAGGCCTGCTGCCTCAGATTGTCAGGGGAGTTAGGCGAGCGTGGGGAGGTGGGGACAAGAATGCAACTTGTGAGCCTGGGCAGAAGGCCAGCATGCCTTGAAGACAGCGAGCAGCTCAGAAAGCTGCTGAATGACTCCCCAGGGGCTGCTGGGAAAGGGACTCAGGAGGAGCTTCATGTCCTCTCGATAGATCAGAGGCCTTTCATGAAAAGCCAGTGAGAGATGAAAGGCAAGCTGGGCATGGTGGCATATGCCTTTAATCCCAGCACTTGGGAGGCAGAGGTAGGAGGATCATCATGAGTTCAAGGCCACCCTGAGACTACACAGTGAATTCCAGGTCAGCCTGGGCTAGAGTGAGACCCTACCTGGAAAAATAAAAAAAAAATAAAAAAAAAAGAGAGATGAAAGGCAACATTGTCCATGCACACCCACAGTGGCTTCGATGCCGACAGCCTCGGAGGGTCCCCATGCTCTGAGCATGTGGGGACCTCCTGGGCACTTCCGGAGCCCTCTGAGAGCTACCTGGCAGACAGCAATCTTCCCGTTCAGTTCCAGCTACGTGTCTCCATGTGCTGCAACCACAGTGTGTGCTGTCTTTAGCAAGAAAGTCTTACCATTTACTTTTGGTAGGCTTCCAAGGCAGGGGCAACAGCCTGTTGTTTGGAGGGCCTCAGGGGTTTCCCTGACCCTTTCGGCTAGGGCGAGCCTAAAGACGGGCTGCGGCAGGCAAGGGCTTAGGTGACTTTTGTGGGAAGCAAATGGAATCTGGTACTTCTTGGCCCCGTGGCTGCCCAGACACTTACGTGAGCTTATCAAATACAGGGAACAACCTGGGTAGAAGGAGACCCGAGATGAGCTCCCAGCCCTACACGAGCTTATGGAGACCCTGGGAACTACTCAGTTAGGCAAAGAGGACCTTCACCCTAAAAGTGGCTACAAAGTTGATGTGAGCGCAGGCCTGACGATTGCCGGGGGCTCTGTTGGTGGTGCTGGAGTGAGACAGGCCCCAGCTTAGCTCTGTGACAGGGAGGGCCTCAGGCAAGTCGAAAGGGGTGGAGTGTGGGAGCCAGGGCTCGTGAGGCGGAGTAAAGAGGCAGGCAGCCTCTGGGGTGTCTGACTGTAGCAAGTGGCTGGTGAGGTGGAGGATAGAGGCGTAGGTTTGGAGAGAGAAGTGGGGACCAGTTATTGAACATCCTCCAGTGTGCTCCGTATAGTTCATGTTGACATCAACACCGAGGGTAAGCAATATATATTATCCATGCCACTGGGCTGAGGATTAGAAAGATGAATTCTTCTGAGGCCACAGCTGGCCAGTGGCAGAATATGGTGCAGGCCTTCCTCTGCGTTCACCTGGGAAAGGACATGCAAGCACCACGATTCCTTCCAGCCTCACATGAACACGCCTGACCAATGAGAAATGGACAAGGTGAGGAAGGCAACAGGAAGGAGAGCTTATTGGTGAGTGATGAGAGCAGATTTTTAAAAGTTATTATTTTGGCTTTTCAAAATAGAGTTTCACTCTAGTCCAGGCTGACCCGGAATTCACTATGTAGTTTCAGGGTGGCCTCGAACTCACAGTGATCCGCCTATCTCTGCCTCCTGAGTGCTGGGATTAAAACTGTGCACCTCCGTGCCTGACTTTTTTAAAAAATATTTTACTGGGCTGGAGAGATGGGTTAGTGGTTAAGGCTCTTGCCTGTGAAGCCTAAGGGCCCATGTTCAACTCTCCAGGTCCCACATAAGCTAGATGCACAGAGGTGAGGCAAGTGCAAGGTCACACATGCCCACTAGGTGGCACAAGTGTCTGGCATTTGCACTGGCTGAGCTGAACCATTTTCCTCTCTCTAAATTAAAAAAAAAGAACAAAAAAATTGAATTTTAAAAAATTTATTAGAGATGGGGGGCAGAGAGAGTAGAAGAGTGGACATAGGTGCATGAAGGCTGCCTGCCATTACAAACAAACTCAGAAGCATGCACCTCTGTGCATCTGGCTTTATGTGGGTACTGGGGACTTGAACTCAGGCCAGCAGGCTTTGAAAACTAGCACCTTTAGCTGCTGAGCCATCTCTCCAGGCCTGGAAGCAGAATTATTATCTTAGAGAGGGAAGTACATTCTGGGGACAGAAACGTGCACTGGCTCAGACTCTCACTCCGCCAGGTTCTGGGTCAGCTGGGGTTCATCTCAGTTGTCCACTTGATGGGACATAGAATCACCATGGAAACAACTGTGAGGGGGGTGTCTAGATTACATAACTGAGGTGGGAAGACCCACCCTAAACGTGAGAGGTACCATTCAATGAGCTGGGGTCCTGGGCTTGATCAAGAGGAGCAGCAAAGCAGCCTCCATCACTCTCTGCTTCCTGCTTGCGGATGCACTAGGTGTGAGCAGCCTTTTCGGCCATGATGGGCCACACCCTCCAACTACGCAACCAACTTCCCTCCCTCCTTCTCTCCCTCCCTCTTTCCCTCCTTTCCTTCCTCAATCTTCCTTTCAAGTATTTTGTTGCAGCAACGGGAAAAGCAAGTAACACAGGTTGCATCAAGAAGGAGGTTTTACCTGAAGATGTGATTTGCTTGGCAAGCTCCTGCTAAGTCTTTAACCTTGCCTGCTCCGGCTTAGGGCTGAGAGGTTACCTTTACCCTGCTCGTTCCTGTCTGCATCATTTGCATAGTCATTTTCATCAATCTGCATGTATTATGAATCATTCTGAACTCTTTCGCATGTTTAAATTTAGCCAAATTATTATATTTCGGAAGTTGTTTGTTCCCGACTCCTCGTTCCTTCTTGCTTTCCCTGTCTCTCCACTGGATCCAAACACCAGCTCCCTTTGGGTCTTTGCCCAGCACTTGGCAGTGAGCTCTGAGCCTCACAGTGATTCCAGCCTTGCTGTGTTGGCTATGTGACCCGAGGCAACTTGGTCGACCTCTCCAAGCCTCAGCTTCCACTATCTAGACAGACATGGGGGACCCATGCCTCATTGGTGGGGAAAGATGGAGGGTTTGAAAAGGCAGGAAATTGATGGAAGTCCAAGGCTGGGCTCTGGTTTGGGGCTGACTCTGTGGATTCCAAAGTCAGTGCCCGCTGACTCCCCTCGGTGGCCTCAGTCCTACTTTTCCACCTTGGACTACAGGGTGGCTTAAGATCATGAGGAGCAGGAAGGTGCCAGCCTGGGGTAATTGTTAGGGTCGTGGGAAGGAAAATTTTCCTCCTCATTCCCGTGAGACCTGAAATCCCCACCATTAAAACTCCTCCGCTCCTTTGCTCTTCCAGGTCTGACCTTGCTTGTGAGGGTCACATAACAGTGAAGAAAGTCAAGGGCCTGCTTGCCTACAGCCCTCAATTGAAATCCCAGCTCTGCACCTCAGAGCCAGGGGTGGGGACAGCTTCATTCCTCCCTCCGGGTGTGACCCTGTAATGGTGACCCCGACAGACACTCCCTCCGGGTGCTGACCCTGTAATGGTGACCCCGAGAGACACTCCCTCTGGGTGCTGACCCCATACTGGTAATCCCGAGAGACACTCCCTCCAGGTGCTGACCCTGTATTGATGACCCTGAGAGACCCTCTGGGTGCTGACCCTGTAATGGTGACCCCAATAGACACTCTGGGTGCTGACCCCATACTGGTGACCCCGACAGACACTCCCTCCTTAAATTTTGTGCCTCAGATTCTTTCCAGTGTGTGGCCCTGTCAATCCTAGTAGCCGTGTGCTCTTGGGTGGATTGTTTTCACTCTTGGAGCCCAGCTTCCTGGGAATGTGAAAGGGAGAGAGCAATACCTATCTGGAAAGATGGTGGTAAAAATTCAAGGACGTAATGCCTACGAGGGATCTGACTCTCTATCTAGGGCACAGTCAGCAAGTGGTGCGTGGCAGTCACTGTCAGGGCTCCATTCTGTGTGGCTGCAAGGCAGGGGATGAACTTAGAGTGAGTGCGGAGCAGTGTGTGGACCAGAGTATGTTCAGGGGTCTTGGGGCCAAAGCTGTTCTGCGTCACCCATGTCCTTCCTGTGTTGGAGCCAGTGAGGCACAGGGTGGCTTGGCATTGCTGCATCATACTACCCAGACCCATGTGAAGAAAGAAAAAAAAAAAAAAAACTGCAGCCAGAGTCCCTGACATTCCCTCCCACCCTTGTAAACAGTTTATTTTTGATAGTTGACAAATGACAAGAAATTAATATACCTGCCACTCAAGTGGGGAAAATGACTCCCAGTGATTCCAATTTACTGGAAATTACAAGATAGAGCTTTCAACGAGTTGATGCTGTAATTTTTTTGTTGTTGCTGCTGTTGTCTAAATCCATGTCCCCTGGTCAGAATGGATGTTTATTGGGTTCACGTTTTGTATTATTGACTGTGAGCCATTGTTACCTGATGTAATTGAGTTGTGAGTCTTTTCTAAATAAGGAATTAGTTGTGAATCAAAGTGGCTGCCTGCTGGATCCTGAAATGACTGCACAGCTGGGGTGTGGAATGTTGGTAGTGGTGGTGCCAACATAGGCAGGGTGCTGTGGGGAGACCCCCACTCAGCAAAACCTGAAGCGCCTGCTGAGATGTGTGGCCCCCTTCTTTGGGCTCTGCTTCTTCTCGGGCAGGGCTGCTGGAGAGGCCCTTTCTGTGGTGTCTGCTTTCTCCCCTGTGACTGGGGGCTGGTGAGATGTGGCCTATGCACCCTATGGGGTCACTGGGGGAGCATAATAGGGCAGGGTCAGTAGGAACTTTCCTATTACGTGCAGACTCATGTCATCCCACGGGTCACAGGAGGTGGCACGCCTGTGGGCCAGTGTGACAGGGGCCAGTGGCAGAAACAAGGTGTGAATACACCTTGGTGAGGCCACCTGGTTCTGCTGCTCTTGCGCAGCTGGCCTGGGAAACCCTGCAGAACTGCCTCTCTGGGGCCCTTCACAGCTGCAGAGGAGGGGGAAGGTGACTTTCAAGATCTCATGGTCTGTAGGGGGCAGAAGTTGGATTCAAATTCCCTTCTGCTTGCAGCCCATTGATCTTCTCCTAATCCCTCACCTCTGACTTTGCCTGCACTGTGTTCTCTATAGCGATGACTATCTGTACAATTACTTTGGCAATTCATCATGCCTGTGACATCTCTTCTACTATTGTCTAGAGCTTGATTGGCATTGCGGACTGTTACTGAATTGTACTTGGTCTTTCTAGAACCTGCTAGGCTCCAGAGTCTGAACCCTCTCTAGGAGTCCTGTAATAGCTACTCGGTTCTGGGCACACAGTAGGGGGTCCCACAGCTCAGCACTGGGCACACAATAGCCCCACAGTTCAGTGCCTGGCCCATGGAAGGGTCCCTTGGTTGTCTATAGTTCGGGTTGGATCATGTTATACAGCTGTACACAGTCCCTGGAGCCAGGTGAAGAGTGTCAGGATCATTGATGGAGAGCTTCAGGAACGGCTGGGGCCCAGATCATTGGTTCCAGCTGGGATCTGGGGCCTCTTGTGCATTGCCTGAAGAGTGAATGAGTGAATGAGCAAACCATGGGAGAGCTGAGCTTCAGAAATGTTTTCATATGTGACCCGTGTGTGTGTGTGTGTGTGTGTGTGTGTGTGTGTGTGTGTGTGTGTGTGTGGAGGACTGGGGGCCAGGAAGTATGCTGAACCCCCAGGGAGGCAGGATGGTGGGAAGGAAGTAGGGCTGGACGGGGAAAGAGATGAAGGAGCTGACACAGAGAATGAACTGCTGCGGCCAACCTCCTCTGAGCCTGGGCTGCCGCCTCTGACTGCACTGGGCATGCGCCTCACCTGCTCCTCTCAGGGGCCCGAGTCTCAGAGCTGGGTCACCATCCGCTCCCTTTATGACGAGGCTCAGGCTCTTGTTCTCCACCCCAAACAAACCTGAGAATTCATGCTTACTGTGACACCAGTGGCTTCCTACCTTTATCACGGTGACCCTCCTCCCTCATCCATGGTGACCTCCACCCTTATCATTAGTGACCATCTATGCTCATCCATGGTGACCTCCCACCCTCATCCATGACACCCCCACGCTGTGACATGGGGCACACTCCAGAAGGCATTACACTTCTGCAGAGCCATGCCTACCTGCTCCAATAACCAGACGCCCTTCTCACTGTTCCCCAACCCTTGCCTTTCCTTCTCAGTCAAGCTCCTTAGGAGAGTAGCTGCCACTCACTGTCCCGGCTTCCTTAACCTTTCAGGCCAGAAGTGTGGCTGTCATTCTGGGAAGTGCCCTTCCCACCCACATTCAGTCCATCCTCAAAGCCTTTCTACGCCATGTCCCATGTCCTTCCTGGCTGTTCCTCCTGGCTGGCCTGTCTGTTTCTTTCTTCCCTGGTTCACCTTTTGATGGTGTCTGCATGGCAGCCAAGCTCTGTGGACCTGTAGACTCCTTTGTTTTGCTGTTGCCCTCAGATATCACCAGGGGGAGCTAAAGGCATTTGGGAGGCGAGAGGCTCCATTTGGGGGCCAGGACTCCAGCCTGTTATTCACAGGCCTAAAGTCTTGAACCAGCGACCTCTGACAGTTCTCTTTTTTCTTTCTATGATGTAGGGTTTCACTCTAGTCCAGGCTGACCTGGAATTCACTCTGTAGTCTCAGGGTGGCCTCAAACTCATGGTGGTCCTCCTACCTCTGCCTCCCAAGTGTTGGGATTAAAGGTGTGCATCACCATGCCTGGCCTTTGGCAGTTTTAACTGGAAATGACAAATCTAGGGGCTTGGGGTTGGGAGTGAAGTGAAAGCCCAGAGAATACCAGCCTACTGTGGCCTCCTCTCAGCTTCCATTCCTCTGCCTACTCTGAGGTCCCTTCCTTTGTTGTGGTGGAGAAGGGAGTGGGGTGGGGGGTGAGTCCAGGATAAATTTTCAATGGAAAGTAGAGGGAAGCCAGCCTTGGAATTCCAGCTACTTGGGAAACTGAGGCTGAGGAGAATCAGGTTGCAAGTTCAAGGCCAGCCTAGGCTACAGAGGGTCTTGAAGTCCAGCCTGGGCAACTTTGTGAGATTATGCCACACAATCAATTGAGAAAAAGAAGGAAGGGGTGCTGGAGATAGAATGCTTGTCTAGCATGCGAAAGGTTCTAGGCTCAGTCTCCAGAGAGAAAAGGAAGGCAGGAAGGACAAAAAGGAACAAAGGAAGAAGAAAGAGCAGGAGGGGTCTTCTCAACTGCATACAGCCCCGAGAAGCCGGAGGGCTGGAGAGGCAGCCTTGGTGTGCAGCCATGTTTTGCGTTGGCTTCCCTTCTTAGCCACCCCTCCCTGAACAGCAGCAGGCCCCAGTCAGCACCAGCTGAGTACCACACTTGCAGAAGAGGTGGATTCTACAAGGCAAAGGATTCCACACTTTCTGTTTCCAAAGATCCCTTTCCAAAGCCCTCTGGCAGTCCCGTGACCTTTCTAGGAGACCTGTACTTACTAAATAATAACTACCAGGAGGAAAAGGCCCTCAGAAGAGGGTACCGAGTTCCCCCGTGTGGCTCCTCTGACTTAAGGCCACTTTGATGTGGTCTAAAAGGCAAATCATT
The DNA here is from genome assembly GCF_020740685.1 of Jaculus jaculus. Taxonomy (NCBI): domain Eukaryota; kingdom Metazoa; phylum Chordata; class Mammalia; order Rodentia; family Dipodidae; genus Jaculus; species Jaculus jaculus. The sequence continues at coordinate 173,006,939 of NC_059106.1, read as the reverse complement.
AACTGTGCACTTTGGTTACTAAATTATTACAAATACATTGGCCATTTGCACCTAAGCTCTGAGTGTCACCCAGGATCAAGAGTGAAGTACGTGGGGAGGAGCAAGTGCGAGAGCCGCACTCTAGAATCAACGGCAGGGACAAAAACTCAATTTGTTTTTGCTTTGATTTTCCCATTTTGATATGGGGCTACCTTAGACCAGATCGTAACGTTCGCCTTACTAACTTGACCCAAGTGTCCTGTTTCAACGGAAAGCTGGCTCCTGGTGTGTATTTCTAGGGAGGCAATCAACAGACAAGCTGGGGGCTGTGGATCCCCGCAGTGTTCAGAGCAGTAAGTCGGAAGCGCGCTTGGACTTTAGTTGGGATTCTCTCAGCACAGTGTGGCAATATTGGGAGCTTCATGCAGACCAGAAACCTGACTAGACTTAGATGTGGCTGTGATTAATAATAAATAGGCAAATGAATTAATTATTACTTAATAAGTGTAGTTTGTGTGGCAGGCCAAACCTTTCAAAACTTAGGGCCTGTCTGAAGAAGTCAAAGTAAAGTCAAAGGAAACAGAAAAGTCAGGAAGTACTGTGTGTGGGACCAGTCTGTTTTTGGAAGTGTTCTGGGTTGGGTAAGGATGAATTTCAGAGGGCAGCCGGCTTTCCATGCAAATAGCAAAGGCCCAGACAAGAAGATTTAAGAGTAAGAAACACCAGCTTTCATGAGCCTTGTCTTGTGAGCAAAAATTGTACAGGTACTGTCTCCTGGAAGAGCCCCAGGTAGTGTGCAAAGATCAGTCCACGACAATGAGAATTATTTAGCAGGAATTCTGAGGCTGGCCCATGCGAGTAGGTCGTCTCCACTAATGTCTGTGAAACTTGTGAGGATAAAGAACATGCCTTCTTTGTGGCCACTTCCATCCCAGCTCTTACAGTCCACTGTGGGCTGGGGTCTGTGGCCCTTGGCATGCTTGGGCACCCTGGGAACACACACCCAGAGTCAGCATTTGAGTCCTCTTTAGGGGACATGGTATGCCTCGAACTTTCTCTCCCCACACATACCTGTAGGTGTTGGTGGCCGGCACTTTCCAGATCTGGACGCCCTTCAGGGGCCCTTCGCTTCCCACCACCACGCTCAGGTTGGAGTTCTGGTAGGCGTTGTTGCACTGGGCCTGTGTGGGGCCGTGCGGCCCGCTGGCCCCACAGGTGGTGAACAGCCAGTGAACTGTGGCACAAGAGGAGAGGCAGTCAGTCACGTGGTCTGGCTTTCCCTATCCACACTGCTCCCCGGGGCCGTCTCCAAGCTTTCCACTCCAGCACACATCTCAAGAAAGTGCCAAGGTTAGGGTAAGAAATAGTCCAAACTAGAGACTTCTGTCAAGACCCTATTGTACAGGGCTCGCGGGAGAGTCCACCTGGTGAAGCACTGGCCTTGCAAGCGTGAGGACCTGAGTTCGATCCTCAGCACCCACGTAACAGTGCTGGGAGTGGTGGCACGTAGGGTAACCCCAGTTCTGGGCAGGCAGGGACAGGCCGATGGATTCCTGGTGCTTGCTGCCCAGCCAGTTTAGCCTAACTGGTGAACCCCAGGCCAGTGAGGATCCCTGTCTCCAAAAGGGGTGGATGGTGACTGAGTATGACACTTGAGGTTGTCCTCTGGTCTCCACATGCACACACGTATGCCCACGTGCGTCTGCACATGCACGAATACACCTATATGCATGCGCACACACAGAGTTATAAATAAATAATATAATATAATATAATATAATATAATATAAATAAGTAAATAAATAATTAAGAGAAGAGCCTGCTGTGTGCCAGACTCTGAAGCAGATACCAGGGAGGAGAAAATGATGCGGAAGGCCTGGACCTTCTAGAAGCTTCTAGGGAGAGAGAGAACCAACCATAATTCAAGACAGTGAGGGGGAGATAAGCCACCAGGAGACCAGTGTATTGTCAGAGGTGGGACTACTGTCCCCTTTCAGAAGGGGTGGGCTGGGCAGTGGCTGCGCGTTCTCCCGATGTCTCCCCAAGTCGAGCAGGGAAGCGGGCACACCCCAGTTGCTGGTGCCGAGCTCTTGAGCTGCAGCCGAGCTACTCCCAAAGCTTTGGCGTGCACACACAGGAACCTTCTAGCGCGAAGAAGTTGGGCAAAGCGAGTTGAGTACAGTGTCACTTGCCGAGCCTTGACCCCATCCTTGTCTCTGAGACCCAGGCAGGTGGGGGGCAGGAAACGTCACATTCCCAGGCCATGGCTTCACCCGGGAGACACTCTCTCAGCGGCAAGCCCTCCTCAGGCACCGTGAGCATGCTACCGCAGCCACGTGGGGCTGAAAGCGCAAGAAAGCAGCGGCTGTAGAGTTCTCCAGAAAACAGAGTGCCACAAATGGACAAACAGGCTAGGCTTGACAATTCTGTCTTCCTCTCCCAGACCCTCGCTCACGTCCTACTGTGGTGTGTCTGAGCACAACCTCCTTTGGTGGCCTCCAGGGGACCCCATGTGAACACAGCACAAACCATTATCCCATTTCCTGCCACAGGGGCATTTGCTTTCAAACGTTTAGCCAGGCTCAACATTGGGTATCGGTCAGATCACTTGTTGGCCATAATTCTTGCTTTTTTTTTTTTTTCTCTACAGCTTACAAAAGCTTTAAAAAATGTGTTCTTGATAAATGACTTTTACTTAAAATAAACCTCATTTTATGATTGCAAAAATGATTTCTCTCTAGAGAGACTGAGTCAAATCCTACCCACAGAAAATGATGGAAAAGTAAATTTGAATGTACACAGTATTTCTTGCTGAAAGATTTCTTGACTTTAAGCTAATTTAATGATGAAAATGAAGGGGTTAATTTGAGTTGTTAATGATAAACAATTAGATGTAGACGACTCTGGGCAGGAGTGATAAAGTGAAACGCGGCCATGCGGAGCAGGCTTTGGTGACACAGTCTCCTGCCCGTCAGTCAAGAGACGGAAGTCCCCGTGGGGTTCTAGTGCACATCGCCATTTAAAACCCCCATCTCCTGCTTCACTTTTCATGCGAAGTTTTTGATTTCACTTGGTTTCTGAAGGTCACTGCAAAGACTAGGAGGTAATGAGTGCGTTGGGCATGAGTATGAGGCTAGTGGCTAGCTTTCTGATCTGTTTGTCTCAGGAAGAGGGCAAGCTTATTAAGTCAGAGAGCTGTTTGGCGTGTGTAGGTCCGTTCACGTGTGGTGCGCGGGCTTCCTCATGTATCGCTGCCACGCATGCTTGGAGGCGAAGGGCAAATTTGGGTGTCCATCTTCACCTTCCTCCTCATTTGAGGCAGGATTTCTCCTTGTTCACTGCTGCTTCAACAGAATGTCTGGAAAATTCTGTCTGCCTATTATTTTGCTATAGGCATCTGAAATCACGGAAGGCTGCTACGGCTTTTATACGTGTGGTCTAGGGATCTGAACGCAGGTACTCAGGCTGGCATAGCATGCATTTACCCGCCCAGCCATCTCCCCAAGTCCTTAACTTAAAAAAAACCGTGAACACGGGGCACATGGCAGTCAGAGAACAACCTATGGTGTTGTTTCTGAGGAAGGCTGGCCTCCTTCTTTTGAGGCAGGGGTCTCCGTGGCCTGGAGCTCGCCAATTAGGCTAGACCGGCTGACCAGCCAGCCCTGGGATCCTCCTGTCTCTGCCTCCCCAGCACTGGGACTACAAGCGGCCCACTAAGCCTTCTTCTTTTCCTTTTTAAATTTTATTTTTAGTTGAGAGAGAGAGAGAGGGAGAGAGAGAGAGGGAGAGAATGGGAGCACCAGGGCCTCAGCCACTGCAACTGAACTCCAGACACTTGTGCTACCTAGTGGGCATGTGAGACCTTGCACTTGCCTCACCTTTGTACGTCTGGCTTACATGGGATCTGGAGAGTTGAACATGGGTCTTAGGCTTCACAGGCAAGTGCCTTAACTGCTAAGCCATCTCTCCAGTGGGCTCTGGGGATTGAACGCAGGTCCTCATGGTTGCAAGGCAAGTGCTTTACTGACTGAACCATCTCCTCAACTCAAAGGACCTCTTTATGGGTTCATTATTTTATTTGAGATAGGGTCTAGCTCAAATTGGCTTGGATTTGGGGCAATCCTCCTGCCTCAGCTTCTTTATTACAGGGATTACAGGCAATAGCCACTGCACCTGCTGACTAAAGGTATTTTCGCAGAACTTGTTTGGCCAGTTGTCCTTTTGTTTGCTCTAGACTCAAATGACATGTGTGGGCTCTGCCAAAGGCGCAAAGAGGAAGAGCCCAGGCTTAGAAATCAGTGGAACACCTGGTTTTGGGGACAGCCAGCGATCAGTTGTAAGTCCTCGATTTAGTTCTTTCTTCTATGAAAGGAACTGATTGGCCTGGTAGAAAAAGGAAGGGAGTATAAAACATCATTGCAGAGTCCCAAACTCTAAAACCAAGAGCCATTATAAATGGCTCCCGCCATCCAAGTTTGGTGGGAAATATGCCCAGGGGATCTTTGTGACTATGGTTTCCATATGCCAAAAGCCCCTGGGCATTTAAACACAGCGAGTTGGGTGTGAGAATGGGGCAGACAGGAGAAGACAAACTTAGAAAGTGAGTTGAAAACCCCACCGTCCCACCTCTTCCAGCCGGAAGTCATCTGCAGGCCTATCTGTGTCTACAGTTTTCATATTCCGGGCTTTGCCTCTGACTACCTGTGAGACCTGGGTTAAGTCAAAGCTTCTTGAATTGTGACTCATGACCCCATGTGGGGCGTAACTGAATGTGTGGATCATGAAACATTTGGCAATGGGGAAAGGTTTCAGAATGAACAATGACTAGACATCCACTCAAATTCAAGCAATGAGTCTAGGGCTGGCAGACTCCCTGGGTTGCTCCCTGTGACTTCACTTCAGCCTCCGTTCCAAACACTCAGCAGACACACTTCATACGGTGCATGCCATGTCACTATGTAACGCCAGTGACTGCCATCTTTAATACAACTTTACCGTATATACTGTTTCCTGCTTTTATAAAAGATAATTTCTTAATGAAGGAAGACAAAAACTTTTACTATTTTCCTACTATCATTTCTCAGTATTTAAGTATAAATTAGCATATCTTTGGATTGTATTGTGTTAGACAAGCTAGCACATCTATCTCATCAGCATGCAAGTTTGCTTTCATCTTTAATAAATGCTAAAATTGTATATACACCAAAGCATTACTTTGAAACAAATTCCTTTATGATTTACGATCAGTTAATATTTGATATTTTTACTGTGTTCTGTACGTATATAATTTTCTCAGGCGAAAGGGGCTTGTGAGAAGCCCTGGGTAAATCCTATGACCTCTCTGCATCTTGGTTTTCTAATCTGACCACATGGAGATCATGCCAGTCAGTGCTCAGACTTTCTGTGAAATGAAATGGTGAACTCAAGCCATGTGCTTAGCCAAACACTCGCCTTCGAGATGTACAACAAATCTGGTTTAGAAAGGGTATAACTTTGTGTTCGGTTTCTCGCTGTGGGGGTCAGATGCCCCCCATGAAGGAGAGACTCCTCAGCCCAGAACAGTATTTCCCCAATTTGATGGACATGTGTTAGTCTCTGGTGGCTTCTGTACACAACCTATTTGTTTTTATTTTCAGCGATTTCTGATGGAGACATCCAGAGAGAAAACTCTTTCTGAAGTGGGTTCCATGGGGACAGAGAGGATTTGCCGTGCCAGGTCACGCTCATCCGTTCAGCCAGAACTGTTGCTCACAGCAGGGTGGTGCTCCCTGCCCTCCCTGCTCCGGCATCCGGCTCTGGCCTCATAAATCTGCCCCGTTTGTTTATGCTTTCCATCACCACCTCTCGGGGATATGGACTCTGTGGGTTTACTGCTTGCTGAACAAGGACTGTCCTGCTTCTCACGTGCAGGCTTGTCTTGTTCAAGCTTCCCCTCGTTGGCTCTCTTGCTCGCTGTGTCTGGAATCTCACAGACATCATCAAATGTGACAGTCAAATGAGATTTTGGAGATAACTAAATTCAGTGTTCCTAAACAACCCGAGACCTTTAAAACACACATGCCAGGGCTCTGGGCATTCACGGTCAGTAGATCCTAGCTGGGGACAAAAGAGGCAATCCTTATGTTAAGTGAAATCCCTTCTCATAGACTCTGATTCTCAAGCAGATTTGTATATTAGGCCTACCTACCTAATTGTCCTGATGAAGAAAGAGGAGCGGAAGTGACTCTTCTGAGCATATTAGCATTAGATAAGAATCAAAGTTGAGAGTTATCCCTTTTCTATCCAGGGGCCCCTGGTGGTGACCAGATTTTTTCAGCTTTCTGCCTCAGAGACTTCTAGAGCCCCTTCGGATAGTCCCTACACGAGTCCTGCTCCCCTGTGCTTGTCAGAGTCCTTCTTTAAGCTAGAATTTGCTTGTTGACATGGATCCCCTAGACTGAACTACGGGCACCCGTGACTTAGTTCAAAGGGACAATTGCTAAATGGCTTTATTAAGTACTCTCTGAAGGCAGTTGTTTGAAACAAACTACTAATTTCTAGATCCTTGCCTGTGGTATGGGGTAGCGCGCTGAACCGTGGTATTGGCATTGTGGGCCTAAGAGGCCCCATAGAAGGCATCGGGACCAGGAGATGCTAGAGGCAGGGCTCTTCAGGCTACGTAGGCATGGGGTCAGTTCTAAGGGAAGGTAGAACGGAATCGCTAAGGGGAAGGTAGACGTGACACAGAACCAGAGGCAACAGGACTAGCACCGTGGCTCTAGAGAGCAGAAGTCAAGGTGCGCTTTGATCCCCAGGTAGAAGCTGGCTGCTTCCTGACTTGTTTTCACCTTCCTCTTGGGCATGTGCATGGGATGGCTGCACCTGAGCCACCCGAGAGGCAGGTCTGCTCACCAAGGGGACAGAAGCTGCCAGTATTAACTGCACATGTGGGGGTCAGATACTGGGCTTTCATACACAGATTAAATGCCTTTGAACTTGCCAAAACCATCATGGACAAGATCTAGAGCTACATTATTCACTTTCACAATCAGGAAATTCAAGTTCAGAGGAACAAAGTGCAGCATAGAATTTGTGGATTACTGGTTAAGCAAGATGTCAACTTGACAGGATTTAGAGTCACCATAGAAACAAACCCGAGGCATGTCTATTAAGGATTTTCTAGAGTAGGTAAATTGAGGCTAGAAGATATACCCTGAATGTGGGCAGCACCATTCCTGCCGTGGGGCCCAAGACGGCATCAAAAGGAGAGAGCTAGCTGAGCACCAGCGTCCATTTCTGCTTCCTGCCTGGGGCTGCGATGTGCCCAGCTGCCTCACGCTCCTGTTGCCATGGGGCTGTGACTGCAAGCCGAGACAAACCTTTACACACTTCCTTCCACAAGTGATTTCACCAGGCATTTTATTACAGATATGAGAAAAGTAACTAAGACATCATCATCAGGAATTCAACATGGATCTGTCACACCAACTGTAAGGGTTAAAAGATGCTCGGATTACCAGACCTTCCTTCACTAGAACTTTCCTGTGTGTCCGGTTTCTCCCTTCCATCCCTAACTGGGGGCAGCAGTTAAAGCTGGAAAGGCCATGCCAAATTTGCTCAGGTCCAGATGGCAGTCAGGTTCCCATGAAGGAACAGGTGAGAGTCCACCAGTAAGTGGTACTAGTAGCTTAGCTGCTGTGAGGAGTTTCACAGGGTCACAGGACCCTGTCAAGGGAAGCGCAGGGTCAGGGTAAGAGATCCAGTTCTGGGCCATCCAGGTGGGGCCAAGAGGGAAATCCAGTAAGTAGAAAGTTTATCCGGGGAGTGGATGGGTGGGGAGAAGACTCCACCACAAAGAAACAAGGCATAGCCTTGGGATTAGACAGAAAATCAAGGTCACAGTGAGTCGTCAGGGAGACAGAATGAAGCTGAGCTGCCAACGTGAGGGGACAAGTGTCCCCCTCTTTTCCCTGCCTAGGGTCCACCCTGGATTCTGAAGCCCTGAGAAGCTATGGGAGGATGGAATGGTTTCCAGGGTAGAGCTGGGATTGAGGGAAAAGAAGGTAGCCTACCTCTTCCTACCTTTCCTTACTTAAAACAAATGAAAAATCCCTATTATTAAAAGTCACTTGTGGAATAAATATCAGCTTTATCTTGTTCTTATACATGTCACATGCTGGTGACATAGTTTATAATTTTCATTCACATTTGAATTGTATAAAAACCCACAAACATGAGAACACTGATTGCCTATAGACAGCCAAGTAAAGAAAAATCCATTAAGCAGTGGGTTTCATTTCAAGTATATTGCAAAGCCCTTCAAGAAGAAACAAATCAATTAGTAATATATATCACAATGTTAAAAAAAATAGGCTAGATAGTGATTGTGCTGGTTTTATTACTGTTGCTAAGCCATCTCATCTGCTCAATTCAATGCAAAGAAATAAAGCGTGATTCCAAGGAAAATAACTTCTCCACTATCACTATTAATCACAACAATGAGGATCTGCCTCAGGTTGAAGGACTTTGTGCATTGTCCCAAAGAGAAGCACTCAGAATCTTAGGCACATCACTTGTGCCATTTTGATTCTGATCCCTGGGATTGAATTTTATCTATAACCACTGACTGAGCCAAGCGTCATGGAGGCCACACTTACTGATCCATGTTCACAGGCACCCTAGATCCTTTTAACTAAGAGTCAGACCAAATTCTGATGAATGTTCCTTATTAGAAATGGAAAAAAAATGGCCTTTGTTTTGGTATGCTTGGTGAAACTCAATTGTTCTCTTATTAGGGCAAAATGAAAATAATGTAATACACTTGTAACAGTGGTGAGATGCAAGCTACTTTACCAGCTGTCTCAACATTTTGTCTGATGGAGTGATGCCACTTCCTAAATATGTAATCAGCCCGATTTTGGCACAACAATTATGGCCAAACATTGCAGAGAAATAATTAGACCCCTGGTATATATTATTATAACAAGTATCTTTCTTTGTAAAGGTTATGGCTTATTTGCTTGTTCTGTTGCAAATGCCAACAAGGAAAGAATCTACTCCTTGCACTTCAGACTTAAGTTCTTGGGGCTGAAGAAATGGCTTAGTGGTTAAGGTCCTTGCCTGCAAAGCCAAAGAATCCAGGATCAATTCCCCAGGACCCACATAAGCCAGATGCACAAGGGGGCGCACACACCTGGAGTTTGTTTGCAGTGGCTGGAGGCCCTGGCATGCCCATTCTCTCTCTCTCCCTGCCTATTTTTCTCTCTCAAATAAGTAAAGAAAAATAAAATATTTTTAAAAAGACTTAAGCTCTTTCTATTTAATTGTATAACATGAGACCCTTTGGTGATGATGGAAAAATTCAGCCTTTAATTTTTAAAATAAATCAAAGATATAGAAAACAAACATAGCAATTGTATACATACTTAATGGGCTTTTATAAAGTAATTCTCAGCTATTGTCTAGATCAAGAAATGACTTTTCCAATCCCAGTTTCTTTCTTCTTACTCTTTTTTTTTTTTTTTTCTTTTTCGAGGTAGGGTCTCACTCTAATCCAGGCTGACCTGGAACTAACTATGTAGTCTTAGGGTGGCCTTGAACTTATGGTGATCCTCCTACCTCTGCCTCCCGAGTGCTGGGATTAAAGGTGTGCGCCACCACGCCTGGCTCTCTTTCTTACTCTTAACAAAATATCCAAACACATCCAAAATTATGTGATGGTCTCTTCTTATATTTCTCAGTAGTTTTATCACCCAAGTGTGCACCATTCCTACGTATGGTTCTCTAGTCTTGCTACTAATTTTTTGTGTTTGGTGGTTCTGGGGGTTGAACACAGGGCCTTGCAAGTACTCGACCCTGAGATTTCCCCCTAGCCTTTGTTGCTTTCACTTCTTATTTTGAGGCAGGGTCTCATGAAGTTGCACGGGTTGTCTTTGAACTTGTGATTCTCCTGTCTCAGCCTCCTGAGTTGCTGGGATTACAGGCTAGTGTCACCAGTCCTGCCTTTTTTTTTTTTTTAAGTGGTTTTTCCCCTTAGATCTATGGACTCTTTAACTTATTCCTTTTCTGTATGTTGTCTATTAAAGAATCTGAGGATTTACTGGCAGCATTTCTGAGTGTGGCTTGTGGGCTGCATCCCTTGGTACAGGTTAGCACATTCCCCTGTTTGCACATTACCGACTAGGCCACTGTCAGTAGGAGGCACTTACTGTCCGGCCATCGTTCTCTCTCTTTCTCCTCTCTCTCTCTTCTAATGTTAGCACTTGCTGAGGTTCAATGCATACAACTGCTTATGTATTGGGAGTTGTTAATTTAATCATATCATTTTCCCATTTGCTGGGAATGCAAAGAGATGCTGTTCTTCAATTACAATTTGGTTACTTAATGTTAAGAATGCCATAAGAAAGGCTGTAGAAATGCCCAATTCTTTCTCTTTATTTCCAATTTTTATGAAATGGAATTGGTTCCCTGGCATCCTCAGAAGTCACCCAGTTAAATGTTTGCATATAATTATGAGTCCATGGATGTAATTGTATTTTGAGTTTTAATTAATCACAGTTTTTATCCTTTTGAAGTTCACACCTCTGGTCAGTGGGAGCCACTGCAGCTCTTCTGAAATGGCCTTGGAAGACATTAAAGCTTCCTTGTGCCAGAGGACAGCATCCAGAAAACCCTTCTAAATACAGGCTCAAGCAAAGACTTCCTCCAAAGGCCTCCAGTAGCTCAGGAAATAATACCAAGAATTGACATATGGGATTGCATGAAATCAAAAAAGCCTTTGCACAGCAAAGGAAACAATACATCAAATGTAGAGAAAGCCTACAGAAGTGAGAAAATATTTGCTGCTTTACATTTGAAAGGAGATTAAGATCTACATAAATAACTCAAAAAAGTAACTTCCAAAAACCCCAAAACTCAAATAATTCAGTCAACAGACTAATGAATTAAGCAAACAGTTCTCAAGAGATGAAATATAAAAGTCTGCTGCAGTTACCTGCTCATTGCTGGAACAAACATCCAACCCAAAGCAACTTATGGTAGCAAAGGGTTTATTTCAGGCTCGCAGATTCCCAGAGAAGTTCCGTGGTGGTGGTGGTGGTGGTGGAAGAAGCTGGTGCACTTCTCCAGATCCATAGCGGGGAGGTACCACCAACAGCCAGCAAGCCCAAACAGCCAGAGCTCAAACTAGCTCTCCATGCCTAGGAGGGCTGGGCGTGTGAGATCTGCCCTCAGTGATGCGCCTCCTCTCCAACTGGAGACTCAAGTTTCAAGATCAATCTTAATCAAAAGTACCACAGGCTTACATACATTAATATTTAAACCATCACATTCCTCCCCTTGTCTCCGTAGACTCATGATCATTTCATGATGCAAATTGTATTCAGTCTAACTGCAAAGGTTTTTGGGTTTTAATTTTACCCCTTTGGCTGGGCTGCTCACAGCCTAGGAAAATCTCCATCCTGAGCCAGCAGCTCCTTTTGGCAACTGTTCGCCCCCTACAAACCACAGTTCACCTTTACAGTGCCACACACTGGCCTTGCTGAGCCTTCTCCACATGGGGATTTTAACTCTGTTTCACTTTGCCAAATATTAGCAGTCCCTAGAATTGTGTACAGTTTGTGAACTGTTTCCCTGCATTTTTTCATGCTTCCCTAATCAGTACCAGGCAAGGGGCAGAGCCACTTTTGCAAATCATGGGGGAAAACAAACTTGATCTTAAAAGAGGACATTCCTTCAAGCCACTACTTTTCAAAAGAATTTGCATTCTTCCTAGCTTAAGTTTTCCATGGCTCACCCTCAGGGCATCATCTCCACTGTTTCAATGCAAAACAATTGGCTCACCTTTAATGGTGGTAATCTTCTTAACAATTTCATTTTAAGTAACCTAAAAGCAGTCTGTGTGCCTATAACTTCAAACTTGCTTGACTTTTTCCTGTGATAAACTATACATCTCTCATATCTTCCTGTTCTATACCTCCCACCAAGCATACCAGTCAATCACTTTTATTCAATCTTAATCGAACTCTCTGGTCCTGGGTAGAAGCAAGCAGCCTTTTCACCAGGATCCAATTCCAACAAAGTTACCTCCTTCCCATTAAAAGTCCATATGTGCTGGGCGTGGTGGCACATGCCTTTAATCCCAGCACTTGGCAGGCAGAGGTGCCGAGAGTTTGAGGCCACCCTGAGACTACATAGTGAATTCCAGGTCAGCCTGAGCCAGAGTGAGACCATACCTCGAAAAACAAAACAAAACAAAACAAAAAATAGTCCATACGCCAAATCTCCACAGTGCACAAATCTCTCTGTGTTTAGAATTTTCAAACCCTCACTGGAATAGCCCGTCAAGTGTTGCTTATTACACTTCAAAGCTTCTCCAACTCAAAGCACCATGTCCTTCCACACTCCAAAAGTCCAAAACACACTCGTCAGAGTCATTGCAAAAATGACTACAGTTGGGATACCAATTTTCTGTTGCAGTTACTTTTCCATTATGAGAAAAAACATCTGACCAGAAGTAGCTTTTGGGAAAAAAGGGTTTATTTCAGGCTTATAGATTCCAGGGGAAACATCATCAGTGGTGGAGGAAGCTGGCTCACCTCAGCATCCACAGCAGACAGAAACAAACCAATGCCAGCAAGCAGCGACAGCCAGCACTCACCCTGGCTCTGAACACACCTGAGGGCTGGAAAACTAGGTCTGCCCCACTGACAACCCACTTGCTCCAGAGGGCTCCACCTGCTGGAGACTCAAGTTGCAAGGACAATCTTAGTCATAAAAACCTCAAGCTATGTATGGCATACATTCGTTCTCATTCAAACCACCATAATGGCCAAGACACAAATGGAAAAACAGTCATCTTTAGCCATCATGGCAATGCAGACTAAAACTATACTGAGATTCCATCTCACCCCATTCAGAATGGCTATTGTAGAAAAACAAAACAAATGATTGCTGGTGAGGATATGGGGGGGGGGCACGGAAGAACCCTTACACATCATTGCCGATAATGTAAACTAAACCAGCCACTATGGAAATAGTATGGAATTTCCTCAAAAACTAAAGTAGAAGTACCATATGACCCAGCTGTACCACTTCTGAGTCTATAGCCAAACACCTTTAAGTCAACACACCACAGAAATATCTTCATATCCATATTTGCTATAGCACTCTTCATAATATCCAAGTTATGGAATCAGCCTAAGTGTCCATCAACAGATAAATGGATAAAAAGAATGTGGATACACAGTGGAGTTTTATTCAGCTATGAAGGAGAATGAAATCATGTCAGTTGGTAGAACATGGATTCAAATGGTGATCATCATACGAGGCAAAATAAGCCCAATACAGACAAATATCACATACTTTCTCTCATTTATGGACCCTAGTTTTTTTTAAATAGATGAATAAAACTATTCATGCATATATGTGATCTGAAAGCAAAAGGGAAGCTTTGGGAAGGAAGGAGATTAGCAGGATGAGGGATGGAGAGGAGGGAGAAAGGGGAAATGGGGGTGACAAAAATATATAAAAACTTGAAAGAAATCATGAAACACAATGCTAGTACAATAAATGTACACCAATAAATTTTAAAGAAAAAGTTTTCTTACTGTATGGCATGACAAAATGCTTCTTCTCATGCCATGAAATTGGACATTTTCTTTAAAGCCATGGTTTTCCTTTCCTTTTTTTTTTGAGGCTGATCTGGAGTTCACTATGTAGTAGTCTCGGGTGGCCTTGAACTAAAGGTGATCCTCCAACCTCTGCCTTCTGAGTGAAACCATGATTTTCTTAATGGCAAGGGTATTTTAAGCACAGAATCCAGGTGCTATCTCAGTTCATTGCCAGTGAACGGAGCCAGGAAACACATATTCATATGTGTGTGTCAGTTTGAGTGCACATTGGAATGGACTATGTGCGTGTAGCATGAGTTCATACTGAATTTTTCAACTCACCTCAGGACTCTAGGTTTTTTTATTTCACATTTTCTATATTACATCTGTATTTATTAAGAATGTAACAATGTAAGTAGACTATCCTATAATTATTAATTTACTTTATCTTTCTCTTTTTGTAAAATGTTATTTATTTATTTTCTTGAGAGAGAGAGAGAAAGAAGCAGAGATAGGGGGAGTGAAAGAATGGGAGTGCCAGGGCCTTCAGCCACTGCAAACGAACTCCAGATGTGTGTGTCCCCTTGTGTATCTGGCTTATGTGGAGAATCGAACCTGGGTGCTTTGGCTTTGCAGGCAAGTGCCTTCTCCACCAAGCCATCCTTCCAGCCCAACTTCATTTTTCTTTATACACAACAGTATAATGACAATACTATTTTGCTACCACAACTGTGAATATAAAGACTTTTTTGAATATGTGAACTCCATTGTCCCATCATTTCTTACAGTTTTGTATATCTCCCTTGTTTGGGCAGGTAATCATTACATACAATATTCTTACCTCTATTCCTTATTTCATCTTAGTTCTGCAAGTACTATATATTCAATGTTCATGTCAGTCATATTTTGATATTTCTCTATTTTCATTGCCTAGATTCCATTTGTAAGTCGACTGCATAGAAATGGTTGATGGGAAAAATAGTCCTTGAATTCTTGGACACTGATAATATTTTCCCCCAGGACATATAAATATGCTACTTTATGTTTTAAGTGTTATTGTTAATTTAAATTTTATTCTCTAATAAATCACTTGTTTTCCTTAGACAACAAACTATTTTTTTCTTTAAAGCCCAGAATTTTACTAGAATGGGTTTTGATGTTGCCCTTTCTGGATCAGTATTTTAGGTACATGGTATATGAAGACAATTTGATATGGGTATTTTCCTTGACCTAGATATATCATTCTCTCTTGGGCTTTAGAGATAGCTCAATTGGTAAGAGACTTGCTGGGAAAACATAAGGACTAGAGTTTGATGCCAGAACCCATGGAAAAAATCCAGGAGTGGTATCCTTGTGATCTCAGCACTGGGGAGGCAGAGATGGGTAGGTCCCTGGGGATCACTGGCCAGCCAGTCTAGCTTCCTTGGTGAACTCCAGACTAGTAAGTGACCCTGGCTCAAGGAAGGTGGAGGGTACTCTTTGGCCTTCATATGCATGCACTTATATGGCACAGACACCCACACACATGTGCACCTACACACACATGAACCCCCCCCCCCATACTTTGTTCTCTCCACTGTCTCATACAGTGCCCTCTCCCTGACTCCACTCTTTGGTTTCTTCTTCAGATATGATCTTTGTGTTATATCTTTTTTGCTTCTCTTTGATGTTCATCATCTTTTTCATTTTTCAAAAGTCCACTTTTCTTTTTCTTTTTCTTTTTTTTTTGGTGAGGGACTAACTGCTTTATTTTCTCTTCATTTTTTCTTCTATTTTAGTATTTCAATTCTGAAAACATTTTATTTTTTTCTGCTATCTAACATCTAATTTCTGAGCTTTTCTTATGACAATCTATGCCATTTTCTTACATTTTGTATTCTTTCTGAATATCTTACATCATTTTGTAATTTAAACTTACAGATTAGAACTTAGAACTATTCCATGAGTAGACCTTTCTGGGATGTTTATGCTTTCTATAGAAGAGTTATTTTGCCCTCTGTTTACTTTCTTTGTGCCTGTGTACTTTGTTTATTTTCTTAATTGTAATTTTGCATCTGGTACTTTTCTGCTATGCAGTTTCTGTTTTTCTGGCTTCCAGGAGTGCTTTAGCTTTCCAGAACTCCGTGTGTTCTCACTGTCAAGCGTGATCAACACCACCATCACTTGTCTACTCCCGTTGTCAGGAGCTGCTCAACAATCTAGCCTCTTGCTTCAGGCTTCCTATTTGTTCACATTCCTTGGACCTTTTCTTGCTTTTTGTTTCTAGTGTCTCTGTTCCTCTCAGTACTGATTTTGCTTCCAGAAATTTCTTATTCGTGTGGATGCTTTCCTGGTGACCACACTACCCTGGCCTCTTCAGAGCTTGCCTTGGTCCCCTTGCACTCATGGCCCTCCAGACTGGCAGAGCCTTTCCCAGTCTCAGACCAGCTTTCTGTCCTTTCCTCCTGCCCACTCTTGTACTGATGCAGCCATACAGTCCTGGTCCGGTGGTCATGCTGTAAGGGGATACTTTGTCTCCACTCATGTCTCTTTTGGGGAGCAAGGGAGAAATTTGTCCAAAGTTTTGGTTTTAAGATTTTTTTTTTAATGGAAGGATTTAGAGATATTAGCTAGCAAACAAACAAAGACAACCACACTATACAATTACCAGCATCCATGTTTTTCCCTAAAGATCTTGAGAAAACAAAACAAAACAAATCAAATAAACAACATAGCCTGTTTGCTGTTGTGATTAGCTCTTTTAGCATCTCTTTACTTAGACCCCTCACCTGCATTTCTGCTTCCCGTGCAGCAGGTGTGTTAGGAATACCTCCATGACCATGACCTTGAATCTACCACTACACTATGTTCTTTTGGGGTGTACTATCCACTGAGTATTGACCTTTTCTTGGTAGTGCTACTTGGACTTAATAAGTCATTTATTTAGTGCAATTTGATCATCACTAGATGGTCTTAGGTATAAATATTTTTTGGACTCATTTTCTCTTCTCTCTCTTTTTCCCCTTAGAACTTCAGCATGTCCTCCTATGCTCAATTGCATTCTGTTTCCAGCATCAGGATAGTGAGAGCAACACTGTCCACTCCGTGTTCCAGCATGAGGGGTACCTGGCCTTTATTTCATAGTTTCAGAATGACCTTACATTTTAGCGTTCACGTTGAGCGGGTGGTGGAAGGTACTAGAGGTCCAACCTCAGGTAAGTGGACGCCACCATGATTCCGAGTGAGCAGGGTTGGGATCGTGTCTAGAACTTCACCTTGAGCTCATTTGGCTGTGGCACCTGAGTGCAGCATCTCCGGCCTCTGTGGTGCTTCAGTTCTTGTAGTGGTCAGGTCAGGGAGAGGGAAGGGCAAGAGCTGTTTCCTTTACCTCCTGAGACAGTGAACCGTGCAAAGAAGTTAAACAACAGGACTGTGATCACAGAGTAAACCTGAGGTTCAGTGAGGAGGGCCAGATCACAAGATGTGTCATAGTTGGATTATTTTTAATGCAAGAGAGAGGGAGAGAGAGAGAGAGAGAGAGAGAGAGAGAGAGAGAGAGAGAGAGAGAGAACTGGTGTACCAGAGTCTCCAGCCACTGCAGTTGAACTCCAGATGCGTGTGCCTCCTTGTTCTCATGTGTCACCTTGCATGCCTGTGTCACTTTGTGTGTCCGGATTGTGTGGGACCTGGAGCATCGAACTTGAGTCCTTAGGCTTTGTACGTAAGTACCTTAACTGCTAAGCCATCTGTCCAGCCCTGTTTTTTTTTTTTTTTTTTTTTTAATATAGCATAGTTTTCAGTTGAATTTTCCAGGGTACTTTTCTAGGTTTTTTTTTTTTCTGACGGATGCTACTTATCTGCACGTATATGCACACATAGAACTATGCATGACCCGTACTCCCTCTTACTGTTTGCTCGTGCAGAGTTGTGTGGCCGGGGCTCTCCTTTGTTCTTTCCTGTTGGTGGAGAGGAGGAGCTGGAGCTCAGGACAACAGTTGTAACGCTGGCCCTGCCTTCTCTAGCTGCGTGAGCACAGAAGCTCTCACTTGGCTTATACTTGTACATCTTGGCCTTCTTTGCTCACAAGAAGCCTGACCGTACCGAGGTATCCCCCCCCTCCTCTGCCTCGCCCTGTCTGCTGGGAGGTAGAAACCCCTTCTCAGAGAGGGGCCACCCCATCAGCTGGGTGGCAAGTCAGGGCCATTGAGATAAAAGCTGCTTTCAGGACCTAATTACGCTAACCAGCTTGGACACCCAGCAAGCTGCAGGAGCTTAATGGCATCCCTGACGGCTAGGGTGTCGTGTTCCCAGGCACCCCTGCTCCCTGGGGAAAGTCAGTCACACATGGGAGAAGAAAAAGGGCACAGGAAAAACAAACAACCAAAGCTACCCTGAAAGCAGAGCTGTAAAAATTAAGTTAAGAGAGGCTTTGGAGCTAATGCAGTTATTCCCCAGTTGGCTTCAGGCCAGAGCTTCTCTGATAAAGTATTTGCTATTGACATGGGTACTGTGGTCTCAGCCATCTGCGGGTTACTCGTAATGGATTCAGTGGGGAGGCTTAAGTGGGTACTGGTGGTGGTTTAAATACTAACTTGGCCCTGCTCAGGCCTAAAGGATGATAGACTTCTGCCCTCACAAGTTCTTGCAGGAAATTGGGAGACAAGACTTGATATAGTGTGTTCTTGTTTGGGTTACGTCACTTGGAAAAACAAGCCAAGTGTGGAAGCCTTCCTCCCCAGCACTTAGCTCCTGGTAGCCCTGCTCATTTGTGGCCTTCATTCATCACAAGCAAAATACTTCCAGGCCTCTGGCATCGTAACCCCTCTGGTGGATGGGCAGATGGAAGTGTGCATATGGGCAGCTAGACTGGTCAGGACAGTTCAGGCTGGCAAGAACGAATGCTCTCACTGCGGGGTTTGAGCCTCAGGGCCGCTAAGATAGACCGGAGACGCGTGAGGGGCGAGGAGTCCCGAAGCCCACGGTAGACAGGAGACAGAGAGTGAGGAAGTGCCCGGTCCAAAAAGGAGGAGGTGTGTGAGGCTGGGAGACTAGAGGCAAGAAGGGCAGAGCATTCTCATGCCACTCTTGCCTGCAGTGCACTCCAGGTACTTGCAGATACAATAGCCATTTGGCATCCCATGACAAGCGTGAGGACAGGGCCAAGAAAGCCACGTGGATGTGACTCTTGGTACCACAGGCTCCGAGCTAATGGCGGTAGTCACTTACAGGGCCCCTGACCAGACATCAGCCGTTATTTACGAAATTTTCATTTTTTATGAGACTGGAGCCCTTCTTGGGCCTCGCTTCAGCTTGAATGGAGCCTGCAAGAGTCCAGGCCTCCTTCCTGCCTGCCACGAAAACATCACTGGCCGGAGGACACACATGAGGCCTCAGACAGCAACATGGATGGAGTGGGCGGCTTTGAAGGCAGGATCACGTGCTGCCGCTGCGCTTCAACCTGCCCTCGTGCGCGGCGAGCCAGGTCCGCAGACACGCGCGTTGTCCTAGATCATCAGAGAGCCACAGCCCCCCACCCTCCCTCTGCTGTCTCTCAGTGCACACGGTACGGTCAAGGCCTTGTGAGCATATGAGTGTATAGGTAGGCCGTGGCATATCGTGAAGGTTTCCCCAGACCACAGCAGACTAGGCGTAAGGGCTAGGATCCCAGTGTTACCAGTCAATAGCAGTTTCCTGGTTCTTCCCTGACACACTTGAAGGACCCTTAAGTTTCCTCGGCCAGCACTGCATTGTCACAGCCTGCGCGAACACACTGCAGACGTCTGCCACTGCCACCGCTGGTGCCTTAACACGCTTCCTTTGTCTGTGTAGCACATCGCTATTGGAAGCCACATTGCCTACACGTGTAAAGCCTACGTGAGCGGGGCTAGGTCTAGTTTGTCCTTTGCCTGTGTCCAGGGCCTACAACATTGCAGGTCACATGAGGTGGTTGATACATCTTTGTTAAATGAAAACCAAAAGACAAAGAAAACACAATAGTCAGAAGTGATTAGGCCACAGACCAGCTCCCCAGTCCCCCAGCTCACTTAGTGGCTAGCAGGGGAAATTCATGCATACGCTGGGGGATCAATGGGCAGTTAGCCCTTTGTACCTTCTGTGTTAGATTAGAGCAACTGAAGTCAGTTAACTGGAGGAGTTCTGATGGTATAACTGGAGACTTGCTGGAGGCCACGAGTGAAAGGCGGTAGGCTCCCCAGGAGCCTGTAGGCACATGCACACCTCCCCTCAACATGCACTTAACTGAAATGAGGGAGCCCTGTAGTCTGAGAAGAGCCGAGTCCACTCCTTATAGTGTGGGCACTCCACTGGCCCGAGGGTTGATGGGACGGATCAGTGGATGGACTGAATGGATTTGTCTATGGGGTGAGGGTCACAAGGCCAGTTGAAGGGATGTGACTAGTCCTCTTTTCCTCCAGGTGGTTCTTCTGAAGCTTGTGACTGAGCCTGGATGTTCTGCCCATCAGCAGGCCTGGTGGGAGACTCACGACTCGTCACAGTGCTGAGAAAAAGTGACAGTGGAGGGTTCAGCACTAAATGAGACATCTCTATCATTACGGGTGAGGGGGAGGAGAGAGTGTCAGAGCCAAAGGAAGGAGAGGAGTGTTTTGTAATGCGTCCTTCAGACACTAAGTGGCCTTTGCACTCATGACCTCACAGTGGCTGTCTCTACCAGGTAGCACAAGACCTGCATCATTGGAGGGGAAAACCATGAGTCAAAATAGAGCAGAGACTAGTTGGGAAGAAGGGATTCAGTTGAGGGGAACAGAGGAGGGTGGTTTTAGGGGATTATGATCCTCGTATGAAGTGCGCGTTTATGGAGGTTGTCAATAAAAATAAAAAGAACCCTCAAATTCCCAGCGGGCCTTGGCTGCTCTGGTACGGGAAAGCCACTGCAGGCGTGGTCTGAGCTGGTTTCCATTTCGAGCTGTGCACACCCATGCCATCCTTGGCCTTTAAGTGTGAGTGAGATTGGCGAGCTGCTGCTACCAATGTGATGTACGAAGGGGACAGGAGGCCAATTTCATAATTATAGAAATGTAACTTCTGCCTTGTTAGCAGATTCGTCCCCCCACCCCATGAGGCAGGGGCTCACTGTGGCCCAGGCTGACCTGGAACTCACTCGTAGTCCCAGGCTGGCCTCACACTCACGGCCGTCCTCCTACCTCCGCCTCCTGAGTGCTGGGATTAAAGGCGGGCACCACCATGCCCGGCCAGACGTTTTCTTTTCCTCCTTCCCTGTGTCCTTCACTGCCCACCCCACTTCACTAGTTGACATAAAGCAGGCTGCCAAGGTGAAGCGGCACCGAGGGTGACCTCCGATGATTAGGATCTGAGGTCCTCAATCCCGCCCCCTCCAGGAACTGCCTGCAGTTGGGCATTGTCGGAGAAGACGCCAGTGTGGCTAGCTGAGCTGAGTTGGGACTGGCTTTCTAGCGCTCGGACTCACAGACAAACGTGTGCTGTCGAAACCAACGTATCTATAGTTTGTTTCAAAGTAACAGATATTATCCTACCACTCAAAAGTGTCTGCCCTCAGCGGCAAGGTTTCCCTTGGTCTTGGCTCTTTCTGTTTGCACTTGACAAGGCGGCCCTGGTTGGATGAGCTCTGTCTTTTGCTCTCTCTTCTCTGGGACTCAGTGGAACATAGGTGAGATCTACACCCTTGAGTGTTACTCATGATACAGAAGTGAAAAGCATGTGATACATGCATCAGCAAGTGATACAGAAGTGAAACATACATGATATGCACATCCATGAGTGTTACTCAGTGATGCAGAGTGGTAGATACATAATTTCCACCTAGTGTTTCTTTTCCTCTTGTGGGAGAGGGGCAGGCAGCGAGGACACCCTCTGTGATGAAGGTTTAGTATTAAACCTCTTTTCCTCCTCCAGCCTCACTCTACCTCCTGGCCCAGGTGAATTAAAAACAACAAACAAAACAAAACAAAACAAAACACCACTTCTCTGTCAAGGTCATGGAAGTTTGGCTGTAGCAAGGGTGGGCTGAAAAGACTACGGGGCATGCGGTGCTGGTTTGCAAGCTGAAGCAGTGAGCCGGGGAGGAGGCTGTGATTGAAAGTGGCCTTCCTAAACAACGAGTGCTTACTGCATTTGCACTGATGGAGGGCCTGTGTGTTCTGCCAATTGGGAGCTAAATGATCTTAATCAGGGCGTGCTGAGCTCAGAGCTCCTGGATCATTTATTGTTTCCCACTTATGTAACCTGTCACTGAAATAAATGGGGAGAAAACAACGTGTTTTCTGAGGCCAGTGGGAGAGAGGATGGTGGTGGCTCCTATGTGCTGCTTGGGAACAGCAGCTAGGGCATGTCTGGAAGTGTTTTGCCAGGAACCTTTCACAGTTCCACCTCACAGCATTGGACTGGTCATTCATCAGAGCCCA
Organism: Jaculus jaculus; assembly: GCF_020740685.1. Taxonomy (NCBI): domain Eukaryota; kingdom Metazoa; phylum Chordata; class Mammalia; order Rodentia; family Dipodidae; genus Jaculus; species Jaculus jaculus. Next base: position 172,984,972 of record NC_059106.1, on the reverse strand, counting down.
GCAGAGCCATGTAGGCCTGGGGAGTTCTAAAGTAAGAGTGTGGACACTCCGCTTTCTAGGACCCGAGGTTTCTTTCCAAACATGATGACTGGCTTAGACTCATTTGCCATGTACCCTCTAGTGCAGGAAAAATGAGGACTCTACAGAGGGCACTCATTCTAATTCTAGACGGGATCAGAACAGTGCCTTCTTACAGAGGTCGGGTACCCACTCCTTTGGTGCAGTTTCCAGGAGGGGTAACTTGTTCATGGCCATAGGACTGTAGGCATCCAGCACAGGGCTTGGCACAGCGCAGGTACCCAACCCATGCTGGTGACACCACCCTCAAGGATTCTTCTTCTGGCGTTGGCTTTCAGGGAAAGTCGTGACATGCGTGTCAAGTGCTGAGCTGACTCTTCTGAGCAGAACGAGAACAGGGCTGATTTGGATACAACGATGGGTTGGTGTTTGCTGTTGTTCCTAGCAGGTGTGGGTATGGGCTGGGCACGGGTCCAGAGGAGCTGCTTGGACTGTGAACTCTGACTCTTCAGTACGACGGGTCATCTACCTTCCCACTCTCTTTACCTCAACTCTTTATTAGGTTAAGTTAACGTATTTACTAAGGTTGGGTGTGCGTGTGCACTGTGGTAAGCATGGGTATGGCAGGGACCCCATTTGCTCACCTGGGGTGGGAAGAGCTTGCTTATGGTGGCCCCGCTCCCTTGCTCCTCTGTCCTGACTTTGCTTTGAGCTGGGGCCTCTCTCTTTACAGATCCTGGAGCTTGGGGGCTCTGATGATTCTCTGGTGTCTGCTATCCTGTGGGATTGTGATCACAGGCCCAGCTGTTTACACGGGATCTGGGGATTTGAACTCTGATGGTCTCAGGCCCCTGCAGGCCCTCTTGCTTGCTCAGGAAGCTCGAGCCCTCTCTCCGGCCTCCTCAACTCTTTAGTGGGGAAAAGTAACTAAGGTTCACTAACTCACTATGTCAGGTGCCTCTCTGGACCATGCCTTGTATTAATTGATGTGATCCTTATAGCAAACCCATGAGATATAAGTACTAAATATATTTTTAAAAAACATTTTCTTAATATGGAGAAATCAAAGCACAACAGAAGTAGGGAATTGCCTGAAACGAGCAACACACAGGACTTTCCACCCCAGGAGCTCTGTGCTCCTGAAACTTCCACTATTGCCTCCTCGAGTGACGTCTGTCCTCTATCTGCACAAAACAACTGAGGAAGGTTCTGTGAGCGCTCAGAGACTGTCAGCCTGTGCGGGTGGAAGAGGGACGCCCACAGACAATGGGACGTGTGCTGGCAGGTTCTTGCTGGTGGGGACTCTGCCTCCAACCCAGCCTTCACCTCTGTGTTCCCTCTGTCTGCAGCCTCCTAGGGAAGCGCTTTCCCTCCCTTGGCCTCTCAGTGGACCCTAGTCCTTGGAGCTAGCCACCACTTGGGCATGCAGACTGACTAGCTCATGGGTATGCAAGGCCTCTTCCGAGGGAAGGGAAGAAACTTGTTGATTTCAGTAATGAGGATCATGAATCATGAATTAGTTCCACATCACCTCTTCCTAAAGCATAACCACACCAGCTCCCGGGGAAGGGAGACGCACCCAAATGAAGAGTGACACGTTAATTGGGAGAATGCTGAACCTGCACAGAGATGGGAGCCCCGAGCCTTGTTAAGCCAGCGCTTTGTGCAGCACCACTGACATGATTACTGTGAATAGGTAATAATTTCAAGCTGGCAGAATAGGGGAGGACATGGCACAGGACTCAACAGCAGGGACGTGGAGCCCCAAGTGGGCTCCAGGGCTTGTGCCCATGGCTACCTGCCTGCCATCCCTTAAAAAAGTGGTTCCCCTCAACTGAATGGGTCATAGCAGAAGCACTTCCAGGTGAGCATGTGTGTGGGGGGGTAGGGTGTCTGAGGGCATGCCAAGGTCAGCTTTCTTATGCGGGGTGGGTGTGCTGCCTGCCCAGTGCACTGTCTTGAATGTTAGTGAAGACACAGGTGAACTCAATTTAAGCAAAAAGTGGACAAAGGAAATAGGCTTTCAGACAAGGCAGGTCTCCCAGAAAACCTATTCCATGAAGAGACCCTTCAAGGTTACTGTATCATTATTCTTCCCTTCCAGATGTTACATGGCTTAGAAGACTTTTCTTCCTACGCAAGTCTTAAGACATAGAATTTTGAAAAGCCTTTTACAGGAGTTATGTAGCCGCTCCAGGCCTCAGGCTCCTCACAGGAACTAGGTGGGGGAAGTCCTTGCATGTGTTCATGACCAGGCATTTCTGGGACAGCTGCTAATGACACAATTAGCCCAGGAGTGAAGTCTCAACGTTCCCAAGAATGTGGTGGTGGTGGTGGGGTTCTTGTCTCCTGACCTCACACATTTTGACATTTCCTGGTTTCAAAACTAGCTCACAGTGAACATCCATGGCTTAAGAAGGAATCTTGGCTTCTCTTCCTCCAGCCCAGCATGGGGTTGTCGTCAATGTCAAAAGGTGATTAATCCCAGCACCTGGGAGGCAGAGGTAGGAGGCTCACTGGAAGTTCTGAGGCCAGCCTGGGACTACAGAGTGAGTTCCAGGGTAGTCTGGGCTAAAGTGAGACCCTGTCTTATTTAAAAAATACAAAGGTGAGAAGGGGCTGGAGAGATGGCTGAGCAGTTAAAGGTACTCACTTTCAAAGCTTGCCAGTCTGTGTTCAGTTCCCCAGTACCCACATAAAGCCTGACACGAAGTGGCACATGCATCTGGAGTTCATTTGTAAGGCAAGAGACCTTGGCATGTCCATTCCCTCTATTATATATCTGTCATCTATCTATCTCTGTCTGTCAAATGAATACATCACTTCTAAAGGTGAGAAGGTGACAGAAATATTTAGAACTGGATTAGAGCATGTCATCTATCTAGGACGAGGGTGAATCGGAAGGGAAAGGGCCCTTTACTAGTGGGGTGGACAGCTGAAGCAAACTTGACCAAGCCTACACTTCCTGAGTGCTGAGGGCTCTAAGGGGCACAAAGATCCCTAGGAAGTGAGAACGCAGGTTCTTGGGAGGAGCCCGGTCCTGGGAAGCCTGCCTTCCAGAGATGCTGTCGTCCCCCGAAGGGCGTGCTTAGAATATAATGGCTCAAGCTACAGATTCTATTAACCCTCATAGTTGTTCTGCAGTGAGTGGATAATGCATTTAGCAGAAATGGACCCAATCAATTTATGTGAAACACATCAAACTTTCTCATCGGAATTGGCATCTGCTCTGGAGTCATGTGTGGAAAGGGACAGTCTGTCATCCTGACTTCTGGGCATATTAGCTGGGCCACGGGTTAATTGGAGAGAGGCCTGAGAAAGCTACGGCTCCCTTATGCCAGATCGCGTCTGCTCTGAGTCATGGGAGCTGGGAACGACCAGGGCCTGGGAGACTTGACTTGAAGCTTTGACTTCTTAGAAGCAGCAGGCTTACTTGTTCCCACCTGTGCTCGTATGAGCCCTTCCATGAGCGATGTTCTTAGTGGGTGTGTTGGCATGCAGAGGCAAGGCCCCATGAGGCCAAACAGCCCCAGGACCATGGCTTGCTGTGCCAACTGGCCAGGGGCAAGAATGGAGGCTCTGAAGCCTAGACCAGGGCTCTTTTCAGGATCCTATGCAGTTTTGTTTGGTTCCCCATTTTACCAAAGATGCACACGCAGGAAGCGATTAACCCACCCATGGCCAGACCTGGAGACAAGGCTTTGACTACGCTGTGACTCCACAAGCTGGGGTCACGCTTCCTCTGCCAACAGGCGTCTACGCTCCCAGGAGATGGGAGAAAGGTCCTGGGCCTTCTTGTACCTCCTCAACTCTAGCATCATCTGTTACCTCTGCAGACAGTGACAGAGGTGGAGATGGGAGGTCGGGAGGCATGAGGGAGGCGGGGAGGGAGGAAAGAACTTGGATCTGTAGCTGTAATTGCGTTATCGCAACCATTTGGTTGGCGTAATTGCATGTGCAAGCTGACAAATGTAATTTCCCTGGACTAATACCCGCCCTGTTTTCTCCTCCAGCCCCCTCATCTGAGTAGTTAACATGACTCAGAGGCTTCCCAGAACCCCTGCAGCTCTGGGCCGGGGGCAAAGGAAGCCCAAGGCCTCGGGACTTGGGGAACTCAAGGCCCTTTGGAAGCGTTGAGAGTAATGGTTTGCTTTAGCCTTCGTGTTCCCACTTGCTGCTCTAGCTCCGGCTTGGAGGAGGGTTGAAAAGCCATTGGCCACCTGTCCCAGCTCAGTGGAAAGGGACAACGATGAACTTTGGAGAGGAAACCTCACTGTCTAGTCTCCCGGATTCTTCGTCAGTGGGCTGGCTGGTTGTTTACGTCCGGGTGGGGCTCTCCTGCCTCTTTTCTGCCTTCAGTGTTTCTCTCTGATTGGAGGATTTCCTACCTAGCAGTCACTGAGTTAGTTGAATGACTGTAAAGTTGCACTTTGAACTCACATCCTGGCCCTGCTCCCTAGACTCTTAAATTCTTTCATGCCATTTGTTTTCTTCTCCTTTCAATAGTATTAATAGTAATGGTCCCTGGGCCACTATGAACTTACAGGGATGGGTGAAACTTCCTAACTCAAAGTCAAGTACTCTTTCCTTTCCATTTTCTTCCCTTCCCTTCCCTCCTTTCTCCTCACCTCGTTTCCACTTCCATGCTTGTCTTTCCTCTTCTCCCCCTTTCCTTCCCGTACCCTCTGGGACTCCATACTTCTCAGTGGGCCCCGTCGGGGTTGAAGCTCGCAGCTGGGGTGGAGCCCAGCACTGCAGACACATCTTGCCGGTCTGCAGCTCTTCTCCTACCCTGGACCAGAAGCTTCAGCGCAGCAATTACACACATTGCCACACACAGTGCTTGGCACAGGGAGGCGCTGGGCACATGTGTTTGCTGGGTGATTGTTAGTGAGTGGGTGTGGCTTTGACCTTCCTAGGGCTGTCTCACACCTTGCCCTCTTGGTTGCTGGCATGTTGCTATGGTTGAGCCATTTGCTTCCTGCCCTCTCCTCTCTGCTTGGGGAGTTCTTTGCTCTGTCTGGGTCCCGTTCTGCTCGGCATCTCTGAGCATGGAGCCAGTGGCAGAGAGAGTGTGTGAGGACTGCAGGCGGAGCTGGATGAACTGGGTGAGGCCTGGGCTGGGTGGAGGTGGGCTCTCCCTGACCGTGAAGCCGAGTCCAGGGCTTCAGGTGACATGCCCGTGAGTAGTGAGGGAAGATGGCCATGCTAACTGGAATGCTCCAAAGGAAACAGACACACTTCTTCCCCACGACACACCCTCGTGGGGATCTACACTGCGATGGAATGGGGGACCCAGGTCATAATGGAGAGGATGTCTTCTGTTCCTGGAGCACATGGGGAGGTGTGCGTGGGAGCTGGGCCCAGCTGCTCCCTTCTTCCCAGGCTGCTCCCCCTGTGAAAGCGGGTTCCTGGGAAACAGTAGCTCCTGGCTTGGTGGCTCCCAAGACCAATGAGGGACGTACTTTATTCCATTTCCTCTGTCCTCTAAGTCGGAGTCACTCCCAAGGGAGGACAGAGCCCTGACCCAGAGTCTCCTGCTTGGCTTGCTCTTAGGCTGGGGTCAGGGGCTGGCGTTCTCCTGCGCCTCATTAGGAAAGGCTGGTGTCTAAGCCGGAGTCCTTACCAGCCCCTTAGGCAGCTGCTGGCTTCTGATCCCATTCGGAAGTGGTGGGGGAGTCACAGCCACTTGTGAGCTGCCATGTTATTTCATTAGTCTGAGTGGCCATCGGGGCTTGTATCGATTCGCCTTTTAGGGACAGTGGGAGTTATGTGGCAATAAAGCCAGACTTGAGTAGGGTAGATGGCTGCTTCCTAAATGCTGGCTGCAGGGCTGTGGCTGCTGACATCTGAGAAGCCCACTCAAGCCTCGAGCGGCCTACTGGTCAATCAGTAGATGCTGTGCAGTCCGGCTGGCGGGGAAGCCAGGGCGGGAGGTGGCTGCCACCTGTACTTAGGATACTGAGCAAAAGGGCGACGTGTGGTCTCCTTGAACGTATGGATGTGTGAAGTTCTCGAAGTTATCACAAGGGCTAGCAGATGGAAGTGCATCTCTGGGGTTGGGTGGCAGGAAAGCACACCAGAAAAGGACATTTCCATGAACCCCAACATCTGGGGAAATAGAGCTCTGTAAGTTGGGAACCCATCCATGGGGAAGGATGACAAGACTTTTGGGGGCTTTATTTTATAGGTGAAGGGAAGGAGAGGAGTGACACTGAGGACCAGGAAGGGAGGAGAGGCAGTTTCAAGCAGCTTTTGTCTTACTTCAAAAACAAGGCAAAACTAAAATTTAATCAATAGAAAGCAAGCAAATTTAGTGGCAAAGCTACAACCTCTGTCATTTATATGCATAGTGTGCAGGTTCATGTGTTTGTGGGTTTGTGTGCACATGGAGGCCAGAGGACAACCTCAGCTGTGGTTCCTCAGGAATGTGAGGGCCATGCTTTTTTTTTTTTTTTTTTTTTTTTGGTCGAAACAAGCCCACTCATTGGCCTGGAGTTCGCTCGCCAATCACCAATTAGGCTAGATGAGCTAGCCGGAGAGCCCCAGGGGTCCCCTTGTCACCGTCCTCTCAGCGATGGGTTGCAGGTGCTCATAACCATGCCTGGCATTTGCACAGGTTTTCAGGATGGAATTCCGGTCCTTCTGCTTACAATGCAAGTTTACTGACTGAACTAGCTCCTTAGCCCCAAGCCTCTATTTATCTACCTTATTTCTTTTCACTTGTGTGTATGTAAAGTGGAGTGTGTGTATGTGTGTGTTGTATGCACTTGTACATGTTCGTGCCCTCATGAGCCCATGTGCTCGCCTGCAGTGGGTGGCATTTCCCCGCAGTGGCCGGAGCAGCATGTTGGGGATTCCACTCCACTGCTCTGGTGTGAGTTGGAACATCAACAGGGTATATAGAGGCTGATTCGGAGATTTGCCCTTGATGGAGAGTGGCTGGAAAATCATGCCCATGGCTTATGACCAGAGTCTGAAGCAGCGAAGAGCCCATGGTGACAAGTCCTCCAGCCTGGGAGACGCTAGTCAGAGCAGCTCTGCAGGAGGTCCAGCTCTGGGGAAGTGTGTCACATGAAGGCTCTGGATCTGTCCCCCATGATGGCATAGCTTAATTAGTGCAACGGATGGCCTTGGCTTTGGCCTCAGCCCTTTCTATACAGAGAGGAGACCTGGTAAAATCTGCTTCCCTTGACGAACGGGGAGTGGCTCCAAAGCCATGAGGGGAGTAAAGCAGATCTGCTTGCGGGCCTGAGTTCGCAGGTGGACAGTTGCTCCCTTGGACAACTTCCAGTGGCTTCCATTGCTCATGCCATGGGAGACCCACCCAGCTCGTTCTTGGGGCCCCCAAGAAAGCAGACGATGCTCCTCCTGGAGGCTGACCGTGCCGTTCGTGAGCACAGCTCCCACCCCAGCCGTCACACATACCTTTCCTCAGCCTTCTGCAACAAGAAGCCATGTCGCTCAGGTGTGTCAGAAATGCCAGCTGCACCCTTACCTGTGGGGTCGAAGATGGGAACCTGTTCTGGTCCATTTCCCTTAGGTTTTGTCTCTGTGTGTGTATTTCTTTCAAACAGATTCCTGGATTTGGGTGCTGGGTTCTGGAGTATCTTATCCTCGCCGCTGACTGGAATAGAGAAGACTAAGTTAGTTAAAGCTTGGTTTTAAGGGAATGAGATGAGTTCCCACTGGGAAAGGTGGCAGGGGGAGGGAATATGGCCAGGGCTAAAGGGGGTGGGTGGTGAAGGCATGGGTTACTGGGGTTCAGGGAACAGAGTGCCAGGGGGAGTGTGAACTCACTGGTGAGGTAGCAGTCCAGGCTGATGGAGATATTGTCAAACGCCACCGTGGCCCTGGATCCTTGTCCCCACCATGTGACTAACTGCAGCCAGAACCTGTATGTGTCAAGAGGAATGTGTGTGAGGAACACCCTGAGTGGGCCAGGTCCTAGGATCCAGTGTCCAGTGTGTCTGAGCTTCAGCTCAGCAGTTTAGTTTTGATCAGCCCTAGCTGATCGCATAGCAGTGACAAGAAGAGAGCAGATAATCCCTCCCTGGCTTCAGGTCCTCTCACCTTGGACACTTGCCTTCCTGAAGGGCTGCTCCAGCACACCAACGGTCACCACCTGGCTCTTAAAACCAGTTTTTGAGTTCTGGTCCTAGGAACAGGGATCCTTATTAACCTAAAGAGACTTCTTTTGCTTTCTGGGTGGGTGGAAGTGAGTGGGCGTGGCAGCCAGCTCACACTGAAGCCATTATTAAAAGATTAGAAAACCCGCTGATGACGCACCCGTCTCTGTCTACTGTTCGAAGCAACCAGACTTCTTCCCTGGGCTTTCCCAGTTAACCAGCAACCAAAGGGTTAATCTCTTGCACAGCTGGGGTCTTGGGCATCCTGGTCTTGTCCAGTTTCAGTTGCTGTTTCCCAGTTGCTTGTTAACATGAGGTGACTGTCACTCCTGGGAGTGTGTGTAGCCTATGTGGAATGGGCCATGAAGTGTGAGCAGAAGCTCACCTAGGTAGTTGTTCATGGGTTGGAGGGCGAGGTCTTCTGACGATGGACAGAGAAAGCTTCAGACAGAGATAAACAGAAATTTGCCTTGGGCTCATTTGTTTCCTGTTTGTTTCTTGGGAACACTCCCTCCTGCAAGGCTGCCTGGTTACCTAGCCCTTTTCTGTGACAAAGTGATGGTGTCCTGTGAGAACCCTAGAAGCCCTTCCCCAACTTTCAGAAAGTCGGTCCTGAGTGACCTGCAGGGCAGCGTGCAGGTTCTGGTGCAGATGTCGACCTAGCGAGGGAGGGAGGCCCTGGCTGTCAATCAGCGAGGGCAAACGGCTCACTGGTGGGCAGCCAGGCATTGGGCTGCAACTCTGCAGTATGACAGAACGGACCAGGAGCCACGCTGGGAACTTGATGAGCCTCAGAAGCAGTCTGCTAAGCTAAAGAAGCCAGACAGTAAGTCAGAGCGCACGGGTGTGACTCTGAGCGCAGGAGCAGCCAGAACAGGGTCACGGGCGGAGTCAGAAGCAGGTCAGTGGTTGCCCACGGCTGAGCTGGGCCGACCAGCCACAGGGCTCATCTTGGGGTGAGGGAAAGTTCTAAAACTGACTTGTGTGGCTCTTTGCAGAATTTTATATATTTGCTGAAAGTCATTGAATTGTACTCTTAAAATGGGTGAATGGTGAATGTATGATAATGTAAATTATATCTTGATATAGCTGAGTGTGTGTGCGAGAGAGAGAGAAAGAGAGAGAAAAGAGGAGGGAAGAGAAGAGGAGAGGAGAAGGGAGGGAGAGAGAGACTGAGATAGCATGGTGTAACAGGAAAGGAGCAACAAGAGGGGAACGCTGAGCGTGTGAGGGACTGGTAGTGTGGGGCGGGTAGGGACAGGACAAGCAGACACAGCTTTTAGGAGGGAAGAGACAAGAAGAAACATGAAGGAAAAGGACATGTGTTCCCACCGATCCACAGTGAGGAAGTGAAGCTTTAGCCAGTGACTAGATGGCAGCGAGGGTGGGAACCCCCTAACCATGAGCCATGACCCTTGTCAACCAGTGACTGAGCCTGGAACTCAGGAGTGAACTTTTTTTGTTTTTTGTTTTTTCAAAACAGGATCTTGCTCTAGGTCAGGCTGACCTGGAATGAACTATGATACAGTCTCAGATTGGCCTTGAACTCACAGTAATCCTCCTACCTCTGTCTCCTGGGTACTGGGATTAAAGGTATGTGCCACCATGCCCCAGCTCAGAAGCGAACTTTAAAAAAAATATTATTTATTTATTTGAGAGCAATAGAAAGAAAGAGGCAGATAGAGAGAAGGAAAGAATGGGTGCACAAGGCCCTCCAGCCATGGCAAATGAAACCCAGACGCTTCCGCCACCTTGTGCATCTGGCTTATGTGGGTCTTGGGGAATTGAACCTGGGTTCTTAGGCTTAGCAGGCAAGTGCCTTAACTGATAAGCCATCTCTCCATCCCAGAAGTGAACTTTTATCTAAACAGCATGTTTGCAACAAATTATTCTTGTTTTCACATGTGTATGTGTGTGTTATGTGTTTGTATATATGGGCACATGCGTGCAAGAATGCATGTGCGTGTATGTGCATGCATGCGCTCATGCGTGTGTGTGTGTGTGTGCGCGCGCACACACACACACACACACACACATACACATGGAGACCAAAGGTTGACAATGGGTGTCCTCCTCAATTGCTCTCTGCCTTATTTACTGAATCACTGAATACGGAGCTCACCAAGTCTCACAAGTCAGCTAGCCCCAGGAATCCTCTTGTCTCTGCCTCCTGAAGGCTATGTCGTTGCGGGGAACCCACACGAGTCCTCATACATGTGTGGCAAGCGTTTTACCAACACCCATCTCCCTGGCTCGTGACCAATTACTCTCAACTAAACTATTCCCAACCCTGTCATTCATTTGTCTTGTAAAATTCTGTCCCAGTCCTTCTTGTCTGAAGGACAAACCTTGTTCAGTTCTAAAGAAAAAATGGGGCTCCGGGGCTCAGTGGGAAGGATGCTCGCCTAGCATATGGGGAAGCATGGGGGCCAACACTCGTAACCCGTGGACTCAGGAGGCAGAGACAGGAGGGTTAGGAGGTCGAGGCCATCCTCATCTACATAGTGAGTTTGAGGCCAGCCTGGACTCATGAGACCTTTCTCAATGTACATCAATCAGTTAATTAATCAACTCATCAAAAGAAGAAATGTCTGAACAACTGAGTACTTGTGGCCAACCTCCTCCTGCGCTCAGGCCATGTTCTCCATGGCAGTGTTTTTATGCTCCCAGCGCAGAGAGCGGGGTGGTGACTGGTTGGGTGTGGAAAGAGGAAGCCTGGTGCTGGAGCCTCAAATCCCACTCAAGGACGCTTGTGGATGTGGAATGAGATGAGAACCTGGGAACTCACCCGCCCTCGGTAGTCGGTCGTACGCCCCTTTTCAAAACTATTTTATTTATTTATTTGCAAGGAGAGAGTGAGAGAATGGACATGCAGGAACCTCCAGCCACTGCAAACAAACTCCGGATGCGTGCATCACTTTGTGCATCTGGCTTTATGTGGGTACTGGGGAATCGAACCCCCATCTTTAGGCTTTGCAGGCAAGTGCCTTAACTGCCAAGTCATCTCTCCAGCCTGGTCATATGCCTTTGAGAAACATTTCCAATGTGACTTTGACCAGACACCACTTTTGCTTTAGGCAAATGGGAAGCTAAGTAAAGTCAGACAGGAAGAAGCCTGCATTAAGTTGCACATCTGGCGGTGACGTGGAGAAGGTGTTCAGAATTAAGCAGGAGGAGGTGGCTGAGGCATGGAGGTTCTGGAGGAGAGCTGGGAGAGCGTTGAGGAGCAATCGCCCCAGGCAGGGTGGGGCGGGGGGTTTGGAGGGCTTCTCAGAGGCGGTGGCTTTGAAGAGAGGGAAGGACTCAGGCTGTGGGCTCGGGCTGGGGGTGGATGGAGCACAGTGAGAAGGACGCAGTGTGAGAGGCGCGACATGGGGACAGAGCCCCCTTGCCTGGCGTGAGGGGCATGGAAGGGGAAGGCGGAGGGGAGGTGGGAAGGAGGCTGAAGAGCTGCTGTCTTTTCCTCAAAATGGCAGGCACTGCAGGTTTCCAACAGGACATTAGAAAAACCCAGGAACTCTTTTAGGACAAATACGTTGAGATTAATCCGGAACAGAGCTGCTCAGGGCTCCAGCACTGCCATGGGCACGGACACAGGCTTCAGCAGCCCACATGCCCATCTCCTCTGCGTGGTCTCCTAACCTGCCATGCACAGGGGCGGGGCCAGCCCACAAGCTTATCTCAGTGGTGAGCTAGATCCTTACACCTTCTAGCACACCTTGACGGGCAGAAGCAAGAAAACAACCTGTGTGCCTACAAAGCGGGGGGAGGGGCAAAATCTCTACGGTCCCCTCCATGGGCCGTTGGAGAAACTTTCTGTCTGTCTCCCCGCCTGGCTCAGTGCTTCTGCCTCTTCTCACCTCCCCTTCTGTCTTCCTCTCTCTCCCCATTCCTCCCGCCCCCCCCCTTTCTGCTTTCATTCTTTATAACAGAGATTAGAGCTGCCTAGTTCCCTAACAGCCACCGAGTCTCTTAGCATGGACGGGCTGATGCAAGCTGGAGCTCGAGCGGTTTCTAAATAGAAGAGCCTCTAACGTCTTCTGTGAGGCGACAACAGTAGCAGCTGCTGTTTAAAAGCACATTGGCTTAGTGGTTAAGGCATTTGCCTGCAAAGTCAAAGGATGCAGGTTCGATTCCCCAGGACCCACGTTAGCCAGATGTACAAGGGGACGCAAGCATCTGGAGTTCATTTGCAGTGGTTGGAGGCCCTGGTGCGCCCATTCTCTCTCTCTATCCCCCTTTCTCTGTCAAATAAATAGAAAAAACTATTAAAAAATAATTAAGAGCACTTGCTTGGCACCAAGGATGGCCCGTGTTTGTGTCAGGAGCACTCATAACAAGCAGAGAGGACGGAGCCGCATGCTGCGTCTGTTCAGCCTGGGGCCAGAGGCTCCGGGAAGGCACAAGTGGGACGACTGTAAGGTGAAGGTGGGACAAAGGTGACAGGCGTGGGACCGGTGGGGTTGAAATAGAGGCTTCCTGGAAACGAGGTGTGCAGTGGTACATGAAGGAGCAGGAGTCAGCGTTATTCTGTGACAGACTGGCCAAGAGAACAGGTGGTCATCAGGCCCATCCACATTTCGCCTTAGTCTACTTTATTTGCAAGAGAGATGGAGAGAGAGAGAGATTGAGAGAGTGGGTGCGCCAGGGCCTCTTGCCACTGTAAAGTAAGCCCAGATGCATGGGGCACTTTGGGAGTCTGGCTTTGCATGGGTTCTGGGGAATCCAGCCCAGCCCGTCAGGCTTTGTGAGCAAGAGCCTTTAACCACTGAGCCATCTCCCCAGCCTTTGCCTCAATTTCACGTGAAGAAGAGACTGCGCCTGGTGTTGTTATCGCGTCCCTGCTGGAGGAGGGCAAGGCGTCCTCGGGGCTCTTAGAGGTCTTATGAGAGAGCTGTTCTTTTCCGGCCAGTTCCTCTCTGGAGTGCGCTGGGGCTTCTGGAGTGTTGAATTCTAGCACTTGCTCTGGGGGCCGAAGGAAGGGTCTAGCATAGGTAGACCATTGTATGGCTGGTGGGAGGTAAGGTCTTTGCCACATTATTGCCAAGACTTCATCCAGCTGCATCTAATAAACCAGGTCTTCATCTTGGGTGGAGGAAAGGAAGTCTCCCAGTCCCCCCCACCGCCCCCAGCTAGAAAAGCCCTCTCTTTCCTAGTCAAGAACAAGGCAGAGTGAGTTTTGGGGGCTCCTCCTGCCTTCCCCCCACCACATCGTGTTCTTTAGGAGCCTGGTGGGTGAGCCTCCCCTCTCCTTGGCTCCATGTCATCAGGTCTGTTCAGTTCTTCCTGTTTCTCGAAGCACATACTTGAGCTTACACTGCGTGATGCCTTCCTTCTCTGTTTCTTCGCCTGCCAGAGGGGTTTGGAGATTGCTGCTAAAACAGACTTGGCTAGAGATCCTAGCTGGAGCCTGGCTTTGCATAAGAATGCATCCACACTTCCATCTTGCTCAGTTTTACAGAGCAGCCTGTTGATAATTGGCCCAGGAGGATTCTGGGAGGTGTCCATTTGGGCCCTGGGCCAAGTTTAGAGGCAGTAGCTTTGGAAGTGGGTTTCTCCCAGACTCGCTGGGCAGATCTCTGCCAAGCAAATGTGAATGCTGCTCACATGCAGCTCGGCAAACGCGCCGTCTCATTCCGGCAGCAGACTGTTAACGGACAGTGACTGGAAGGGCTTATCCACCACCTTCCAGCCTTAGGGATTGACAAACCTAATTAAGTTCACTTAATGATTCTAAGTAGCTGACAAAAAGGTGTGTGTCTGAAAGCGGAAGGAGGGAACGGTGAGGGGTTTGGAGAGCGAGCGGGAAACAATGCTGGGTGGTGTGAGAGACACTTAATGGATGGGTGTCCGGGCTCAGATTCCTCCAGCACCATTTAGTGGGATCTGAAGCAGGTGTGGGGGGGGTGTTCTGCATCCATTTTCACAGCTGGGGCTTGTCTGGGATCTGGCTGCTTTGGATAGAACTGGCAGGTACTGCTGAGAAAAAAAAAACACTTTCTCCAGTTTCTCACTGTGCAGTTGATTTCCTCAGTGAAAGTCTTCTGAAATGGACTGTCACAAGGCTCAGGTCACGGTGTGCATTTCTATCAGAATAATGCACGTGATGAAAGAGCTCGGCCACAGCCATCCTGTTATCTGCGTAATTGACTGCAGTTACTGGCTGGAGAGGAGGGTTGACGGATGGCTTTGGATTCCCCGGCCCAGCTCTGCTTGGGGTGGCCTGGCAAGAGCTAGACATATGTTATGACAGTATGGGCTCTTGGGCTCCTGGGCAGTGGAGTGGAGACAGGCCACATTCGAGTTCAGGATCCAGAGCTCAGAGCATCACCCACCCCACTGAGCTCCATTCTCCCAGGTAACTCACAACCTCCTGACTTGGTTTCTCCTCTGGGCAAAATACCAAGAACACAAGAAAAGTCACCATAGAGTTTCCAGGGCTGCCAAGAGCCACAGAGCTCTCTTTCCCTGTGCATCTGGCTGCTGTGAGGGACCCTTCTGGAACGAAGAAAGAGTCTTCAGATGGGCTGAGCTAACCCTAAGAATCGCAGGCCCTCCCGAGCCTCCAGGCTGAGTCTTGCAAGTGCTGGTTTTCTATGCTCACTTTTGGGGAGCTGTTCCCCACATATCCTAGCATGACACCAGTCAGAAAAGCCTGCTCCCAAAGAACCCAGGCCTGTAGGGCGGGTGGAGCCCGTCTCCAGCAAAGCCCTGCTTTGCTCTTGCCCCCTCCCCACTTGCATCACGTCTCCTTCACTCCAGTGGCTGTGGGAAGGGCAGGTTAAAAGGGAAAGACAGAGGAGGGCAAGAGCTTGCTTTCTGGAGCCCTGGCCCAGTGGGTGAGTGGCTATAAGCCTGGCCTTCAGGCTTGGATATGCCATGTCCTTGACAGCAGGAGGGAAGCAGGAGGAGAATCATGGGCAGGAGGAGGAAGGGAATCAGGGAGAGGCAGTGGGACAGGGAAGAGGGAGAAGGAGGTGGCGAGAGGGGAGAGGAAGGAGGGAGGCACTCAGGCATGTGTGGTCCCACACAGAAGCACTGAAGAATGGTGGAGGTCTCTGGGGCACATCAAGAATTGGCCTTGGCCAGTTACCTGTCAGGAAATAGTAGGGGAAGACAAGGACTAGGGCCTCTCACTTCTGAGGACTAAGTTTCTGCCATTGGCTGCAGAACCATCTAACTTGCGCAATCTCAACTGGTCCCACACATATTCCATACTCTTGGGGGCCTGACTAGGTGAGAAAGCCCCACATCCAACCTGCCCAGAGACTGGGGTGTTACTCCCAGGGCTCAGGATATCAGACATTTCTCCCAGTGGCCTCTGCTGCGCTCCTGTCTCTGTTGGCTTGTGGCTCGGAGGGCTGAGAGGGTACCGGGTGTGATAGCACCCCAGTGAAGAGAGGACCTAGGGAAAAAGACGGATTCCGCTTCCTTTGTCCCTAGTAAGAACATCTTCAGGAGGGTGAATTAGCAGTCTTCGTGGCTGTGGGAAGTGGTGGGGTGGAGCAAGCTTACTATAGGCTTGTCACATTGCTGATTAAACCACTGACATTTCATCGGTGCCATCTTGGTTTTTAAAGATCCATGTAACAGGGGCATTTTCACACCGGAAGCCGTTCTCTGGCATGAGAGGCTCTACTCCGTTGTTCCTGTTCCATAGTCCATTTTCATCACCAATTTGGTGAGTGCAACAAAGGACCTATCTCCTCCCCTGCCTGGCAGCAAAAGTGACTTGAGCTCCTGTTATGAGCCAATCCTTGCAGCTAGCATAGAGCTGTGTAAGACACTGACCTGGCCCCAATGACTTCGATAGTTGTTTCATTTATATTATTCACCAACTAGGGGATTTCTGAAGTTCCTTTCAGTTCTGCCCTTTGTAGAGCTAGGGTCTACAGAAGCCGGGAAGCACATTGACCCTTGATAGCGAGAGAAAAGTCAAGCAAGATGTTGGAGAGCTGGCTGTCTAGGAGAATGGTAGAGTTATGGGAGTACGTATGGGGGGCATCTGTGATGCCACAGGATGCCAATCAGGCAGCTGGAAATGAGGGCTCAAGACTTGGATGGACATGAAAGAACATGATCAATTTGATTTGACTTTGCTTCAAATATCAGACGCTCATTTATCCCCTAAATTCTAGACTTTGTGCCTAGGGGAGAAGGGCTGAGAGCACAGGGTTACATTTTCACAGGCATCGTAAGTTATGAAAAACATACACATCTGTTGATTTGCAAACTGAGCTGTGAATGTTACCGAGGTAATCTTGAGCAGATCTGAACATCCGTTATTCTAAAGGGGCTCACGTAGTGCCATTTTGAGCGACTGCCTCTTAAACCAGGCTCAGGGGCCTGATCTGCCTCACTGCTTTGCACCCTTGATTGTAGGAACTTAGCAATCAAAAGCAACAGCTTGTCCCAAACGTCACAGTAAATCAGTGTTAGAAATAGGATTTAAAGCTCAGAATTGCTAATCTATTCCTTGCTCCAATGATCTGGGATATTTTCTGAGAAAGAAATGGGGCCAGATCCTTCTAGAGTTATGAATGTTTGAATTGTACATGTCAATGCCTGCGTACACATTGCCTGCTGAACCACCAGCCACATCTCCTCCCTTCTTCTCAGAGGGCACAGTCAAGGCTGTCCCTGGCCAACACTAGGCTTTAGAAGGCAACAGAGGCACCATCTGGCTCCTTCCTTCCTCGCTGCTGAGCTCCACCAGAAGCTCTGATCAGTTCACATTGAGCTCCTCCTTGGAGCCTCCCCTAGATCCCCTGCTCCAGTTAGCCCACTCTCCAACCCAGCTCTGTACTTCCTGGGGCCTCTGATATGGAGGCCTGTAGTTCAAAGCATGTGTTCATTCTCACCATCTCGCTAATTCTAACTAGCTGCCCACCATACTCTTACGCAGCCCAGTTGACTATTCTCGAACTCACAGAAAATGTTCTGCTTGCCCAGGTGCTTTTTGAAATTAATGCCCTTGGCCTTTTACTCATTTCCCTAAGATCTGATTTTTTTTGTTTGTTTGTTTTTTGTTTTTCAAGGTAGGGTCTCACTCTAGCTCAGACTGACCTGGAATTCACTTATGTAGTCTCAGGTTGGCCTTGAACTCACAGTGATCCTCCCACCTCTGCCTTTTGAGCACTGGGATTAAAGGCGAATTTTTCTTGATGGTTGGCTTATTGGTCTATTTTCCCCATGCGAGCTCCCTGACGGCTTGGGCACTGGGAGGTTTTGACCCCATCTGAACACTGGTCATTCTCGGGGCCACGGTGGAAGGCTGCTGTTTGACTCTGAATCCACGCGCCCTGTGCTCTCGTGGGTGTTAAGGTCTGGCTGATCATGGGCCACTTTCTCTCCTCAGGCAGGATGGGGGCTTAATGCTTGTTTACTGACAACTTGACAGATAGCACACCTCTCCAGACATTGCTCGACTTCCTGTCTTGCCCACACGAGACCTAAATCTGTCATTTTATGCCAGTGACTTCCAAATGTAGTTGTACATCAAAGTCATCTGGGCAACTTTGTAAAAGTACAGATTCCAAACTCAATAGGTCACCTACATCAAACTCTCTGACAGCAGGGCACAGAGATTTTCTGGGTGGAAGAGGGGTTTCCAGGTGATAACAATGTTCCTTCAAACCTGTGAACCATCGTTCTATGCCTTCTTGGTAGCTTAGAACCATTGCAAAAATACCCCTTTCTCTTTATTTATTTTATTTGCTTTTAGAAAAGTTTTGCAAGAGAAGTTCTGGGCCAAAAATAGTTTTGTGCCAGAAAATAAGATTTTGCTGCATCATAAAATTTTGGGAATGAAACATTCATACCTCGGAATAGATCCTGGAATTGATTTCAGCCTTGAATTGTGAAGCTCGCAGAGAAGCAGCCTGATCAATGCTCAGAGCTGCTAAACGATGGAGCAGCATTCTCAAGTGACACGCTGCTGGATGCCAGCAGATGGGCGCAGCAGCCCTGGGCTTGCTCCAGGAACAATCTCTCTCTCTCTCTCTCTTTTTTTTTTTTTTTATCAGACATATTTCTTTTACTTGGGCTCAGAGCTAGACTGCATCTCCCAGCATCCCTTGCAGTAGGTGGCCACATGTCTGAGTTCTAGCCAATAAAAAGTGAGAAGTCATGGGCTGGAGAGATGGCTTAGTGGTTAAGACATTTGCCTGCAAAGCCAAAGGACCTCAGTTCAATTCCCTAGGACCCATGTAAGCCAGATGCACAAAGGGGCGCATGCATCTGGAGTTCATTTGCAGTGGCTGGAGGTCCTGGCGTGTCCATTCTCTCTCTCTCTCTCTCTCTAATAAATAAATAAAAATAAAGATTTTTTAAAAAGTGAGAAATCATGATTTGGGAGGCTAGGGGTAGGAGAGTAACTGAGTTTGAGCCAGCTTGGAGCTACAGAGTGAGATCCAGGTCAGCCTGGGCCACAGTGAGACCTTACCTTTGAAACTACCCCCCCCAAAAAAAAATCTTCCTATACCAGATCCTCATCCTGTTCCTCCACTGGCAGGCTGAGGCTGAGAGCAGAGGGGCCAAGCCTGGAGAGCACAGTGGCCCCCCAGGGCACAGGGAGCTTGGGCTCCCAGTGGACCCTGCCAGCCATTCACAAACCACACCCATTTTTGATTTCACGTGAGCAAGAAACAGGTTTCATTTTTGTGCAGCTCTGAGGATGGACAGTTTGCTGTTCTTTGGGTGGTCACACTCCAATTAAGAAATCAGCGTGTGCGAGCCTAGGTACTCAGGGGTGAGCCTCGCTCCCGTCACAATCGGCTGGAAGCCTACCTTGCGCATGGAGGTGATGGGTGAACTTTGCCTTCGACTGTCTTTGGAAGACTGCAATCCCCTCCCTTCCCCATTGCTGCATACCCAGCACTGCCCTAGGAGGGGGTACCCTCAGCAAGCCAGGCAGGATGCATGGAAGGAAAGTGGTCTTCCCACTCTGGAATCCAGGCATTATTCTCTCATGAAAGAGTCCTGCACACTTAGCCTGGGCTCACTGACTCACTTCTAACCTATCGAGGAGGCCTGCACCTTCCTCTTGTCCCCAGATTGACACCCATGTGCTGATCGTACGTCCACAGCCCAGTTTGAAATGGCCTCTGTGGCATCCCGGTTCTACCCAGGCATGCCTGATCTCTGCTTGCAGGCCCAGCCCTTTCTCTTGGTCCTTCCCAGGAGCCTGGACAGTGTCGCAAGAGCTCCGCATGGCCGAAGACCTCGGACTCAGGATCCACGTCACGGCTCTTTCCTGTGTGCTCCTACTGGGAGCTAACCCAGCTGCCTGTCATCCTTGACACCCATAGGAGACATTTCTTGACCCTATAGCAGCTGTTTGAAAAAGGAGGTTGGATTCTGAGCTGGGGAACTCTGCCTGAGTCCTGCTTTCCCTGCCTCCTACTCATGTGCCGCTGGACAGGTCATGTCACAGGTTAACTTTGATAAACAGGGCTTGCCCCTTTGGCCTGGGTGTGTGTGTGGGGGGGGGGCGGTGCCGCTGCTTCTACACCTGTGTGCGTGCATCGTGAACTGGCGAGAGGTTGAGTGTCTTCTTTCACTGCTATTGTGTGTGTGTGTGTGTGTGTGTGTGTGTGTGTGTGTGTGTGTGTACACACAATGTTTTTTGTTTTTGAGGTAGGATCTCACTCTCGCTCTAGTCCAGGCTGACCTAGAATTCACTATGTAGTCTCTGGGTGGCCTCGAACTCACTGAGATCCTCCTACCTCTGCTTCCAGAGTGCTGGGATTAAAGACGTGCACTACCACATCTGACTGCATTTTTTTTTTTTTTTTGGAGGGGGGTTTTCCAAGGTAGGGCCTCACTCTAGCTCAGGCTGATCTAGAATTCACTATGTAGTCTCAGGACGGCCTCGAACTCACTGCAATCCTCCTTCCTCTGCCTCTCAAGTGCTGGGATTAAAGGCATGCACCATATGCCCGGTTTTTCCGTTTTATTTTTTTGAGACAAGATCTCTCAATGATCCTAGAGCTATCCAGAAAGCCCCAGAGGTCCTTGTTTCCACCCTCCCCGCTGCGGTGCTGGGATTTCAGGTGTGTGCTGCCTGGCTTTTATGCGGGTGCTGGGATTGGAAGTCAGGTCCTCATGCTTGTGTGGTAACTAAGCTTTGGCCCACTGAGCCATCTCCCCGCAGCCCATCACCAGGCACCAGTAGGGAAGCACATACTCACTGGATAAATAAGTACACAGTGCCTGGGTAAGGCCGAGCTTGACTCCATGTCACCCTGAGAGTCTGCATGGGATGCTGTCTGGTTATGCAGGAGCTGGAAGGAGAACCGTCACTGAGAGACTGCGGTGGGACCTGGACCTCGGTCTTCTCATCTAAAACCGGGGTTCCATGTGCTCAGCAGTGTGGGCCTGGTGGGTGCCTCTTGCTGGGAAGGTGTAAAGCCCCTTCCCCTGCCAAGGGTGTGGTTGCAAAGTAAGGAGGTGCCAAGCTGCTGAGAGAGTCACAGCACCCTGTCCAGCAGAGGGCAGCAGGCGCTGGCCAGTGTGTCTTCCCTTCCTGGCCACTGACTTTCTTCTCTGGGAAGCAGGAACAGGGGCGGGGGTGGGGGGGTGGGAGAGGCGGAAAACTACATACAAAGGGAGGATGCTGGATGGCTGGCCAGAGAGTGGGGACTCTTGTCCAGCCCCTTTACTGTGCTCTGCTGGGGATGCAGGAGGGCTCTAGCCAGCCTGGTGTCCCAGCTCATAGCCTGATTACCTGTGACTGTCCTTACGGCACTGGAGTTCATTTCCAACTACAGGGAGATTCATGAAATGTATAGCTAAATGTATTTCATTTTTATGCCTTTGTTACATGTGGTGCATTAATATATTTGCAATTAAACATGCCTGTCAGAATCTGTGTTTGGTTTTGGAGTGGGAACAGATGGTATGTCGACAGCCAAAGGCAGGCTAGAATGATGACCCGAAGACACGGGGTGGGGGTGGGGTGCTGGGAATGATGGTCTGAAAGGGAGAGGAGGAACCCCCTCTTTGGTGATGTCCCCACACACTGGAGGTGTGTGGGAAGGAAAGGCAGGCAGGATGGGCCAAGCAGGACCTTCAGAGGGAGATGGTGGTGGGGATCAGGAAGGAACAGGGGCCCCACAGCACAGAGAGGAGGAATTCGTTCTGGTTTTCTATAGCATTATTATAAAAATCTACATTACAGTTCAAAATAACAAGGAAAGGAGAGAATGAAAGTTCCCAGTACATAGAAATGATAACTGAGGGAATCCAAGTGCTTATTACCCCATTTGATTATTGTGTATAAGGATAACATTATCCCAACCTAACTTGTGAAGATGTGCAAATGTTATGTCTATGTTTTAAGTCTAGGGTTGGGGAGACAACCAACCCAGAACCAACTGTTTGGGCCATAAAAAGGCCACCATCACCCCAGCTCTCTTGCAGCACTCCTTCAAGCAGCCCCTCAGCAGCGGACAAGCATAAGGGTTAAAGGAAAACTATTTAACCTCTTTAGCTCTCAGATTTCTCATCTAAAAGGGAGATTAATTATAGCATCTCTCCCAAGGGTCCGTCTTAAGGATGGGATGAGATAATGCATGTTAAGTACTTATTACAATGATTGGCCCGCAGTAAGCACTCCACAAATGCTGGCTCTGAGCATGATATGAAACTCTTCAGTGGCAGTGAGAGGAAGCTGTGATGCTATTTATGAAAAACTTGAATTAGACACCACTGTTCCAGGGACGTGTCTAGACCCGAAACCCAAGGCTCGTGGGCTCTCTGGCTTGCCACTCGCTGGGGTCTGCTGCTTCTCTCCTTAGGCAAGAGTAAGCAACGAGGAAAATGCCCTATAATGCTTTTCCTGATGTCAGAAAGACGTCCCACGAAGGGCGAGTGGTGTCACTGCCTGCACCCACATAAGATGGGAAGCCACGGACATACCCAATAGTTGACCAGAAAGAACAAAACAACAACCTTGGTTTTATGGAATTTCTGGTCTAAATGCATGAGGATATAACTCTATGTTGAAGTGACCTCATCTGAAAGACACATTTGTGGAATTTACCCCTTGTTTAGGACAAAGGGCGTAAAACCGAGCAGGAAACCTAAATACATTCAGCGGGCACAATTTTCTTCTTAGACAACGTATATCTATGTATATTGCGCACTGCTAAAAGCCTTCTAACGGCAGTGCGGGGAATGGAGCCCACCCAGGTGTGAGGAGTTACTGACTTTCTATCTGACTGCACAGCCGCGGTGATTTGTGGGACGTGATCTGAGCCATAGCATTTCCAAACCCGCCTCCTAAGGAGTTCGCCTCAGCAGCTTCTGCTCTGAAAGTGTGTCAGGGCTCCGGGCGGTGGGGGAACACGCTGCCCAGTGAGACAGATGACTGACGGCGGACAGGAAAGCTAGTCCCCACAAGACGGCAGAACAGGAGAGAGCTTGCTTTCCTTCGAGCAGAAAGAATGGCAGCCAAGTTGGGGAGGGGGTCATGAAGTCGGGGAGAGATGAAGGAACACACAACAGTTGCGTAACGAAGGTGTCAAACTGTGACACTGCTTTTGAGCACGTATCAAACCAATACGTGAATCAGAGTCATCCTTCAAAATTACCTTGAAAGCATAGATCTGTATTCCAGGCATGTAGCCACTGCTCAAAACATCTTGGACACTGCTCCTGGGAAATTTTTCTAGTTACTTTTTATAGTATGGTTGTAGAGTTACTATCCTTTCATAATAATGACAGACAGGTTTGAATGTCCCCCATAAGCTCATGCGTTGGAATGCTTGGTGCCCAGCTGTGGGCAGCTCGGGAGGTGGAGCCTGGCTAGAGGAGGTGTGTTGCTGGGGGTGGGCTTCGAGGTTTATTAACCCCTAGACACCACATTTAGCTCAGTCCCCTGCAACTTCTGTGGCAGAGGTGCTGCTCAGCCCCTGCTAGTTCCATGCTTTCCCCTGCCATCATGAGACCTCCCCTGGAGACAGTAAGCTGAAACAAAGACTTTTCCTCAAATCAGCTGCCTTTCCTCAGATGTTTTGTCTCAGCAGCAAGAAGGTAACTATGACGGACTATTAAGTTGTCTATATCACTTCCCATGTTTGTGAGTGGGCAGGAGATGTTCTATGGATGCATGTCTCCCGGTTGCCAGCCTTTGATACTTGTGGCATGCTCACCAAGGGCTGTAGAAAGACTATTGTGGAACAACCTGACTACAGCTGTTTGGTCTTAGGTGCTCAGCTGTAGCTCCCAACCCATAAGCATCAGAGCACACAATTATCATCCAAGTCTTCCTTATAAAGTGATTTTTGAAAGTATCCACAGATAAAAAAAAGCACAGGTGCCAGACAAGTCCCTAGAGAGAATTCCTTATCACAAAGGTCACAAATGCTGTTTCAGTTCCTCTGACAGGACACAGTGTTGCTTTGACATACAGAACGCTCTGCAGCCCTGTTTATTATGATATGGTGGGTCTGTTTTGTTGGACACAGGTTCAACAGAGGAGGAGTGGTAGATAGATCCCAACAGTGAAATTCTCAGTTCATTGAGTTGGAATTTGGAGGTATAATCAGTTTTTCCCTCAATAAATCATTCTGCCAACACATATTTATTGGGCCACTATGTGTTAGTCATGTTACCGGGTTTTTGAAGCAATGGTACACCAGACGGACATGATCCCTGCTTTCCTGTGCACATTCACAAATGGGTAAAAGAGTGAAGAGGGACAAGTTATGGTAGGGATGTCTCAAGAGTCACGGGAATACATCAGGGCACCCGGTCTAGACATCTGAGGAAGCTTCTCTAGAAAGTGAAGGAAAATGTGGTATTTAGAGGCAGGGCAGGCAGGGGCTAAGGTGCAGAGATTGGCAGATGCAGACACACAGGGGTTGACATGTTTACCACGGCACAGCTAAGTGGAGAGATTCAGTGTGGTTCTGGGCGGCGTGCGGCAGGGAGAATGGTATGGGATGGTGGGTTGGACATATCACATACAGACTAAGTAAAAGTCTTATTAAAGAGCTTGGCAGGCACTCTGAGAATCACAAGAGTCCAGAGCATAACTAGCTTTCCCGATAAAAGGACTCCTTATTGAGTGCTCAGGGACTGCGATCGGTGTCTGGAGCCGGGGAGCGCATGAGGGCTGAGGTCAGCTTTCCGATGCACACAGTGTGGTGAGCCTGGGTCCAGCCAGAGGTGATCTGGCACCACACAGGGAACAGAGCTGTGGCACCCCTAAGGTCCAGGATTGGGGAGCTGCTTGGGGAGGGGTGCTAAGGGGAAGCTGGGAGGCAGAACACTCACTCCGTTGGTGTGAAGGGCAGCTGTCTTACATCGTCTTTTGTGCATCTTATTTTTCCCCTATTTATTTTCTTCTGCTGCTTTCTCCCTTCTCCCATGCTTACTTTACGCAAATCCAGACAGCCAGGGCTCACTCTCCCAGAAGGAGCGCACTCCCTGTTCCTCTCCACTGGACTTCCCATGAAGAGCCAACGGGACACGGTAGCCACACCTTCACAAGACAAGAATACCATATTTACCTCCTTTCTGGAGGACTGGATGCTACGCTGATGCCTCTTCTGAAGCATGGTGTGGGGACTATTATCATCACTGTACTATAGTTGTTACATGCAATTTGTACTGCCTATGCATCTGGTGAGGGACAGGCAGTCAGTCCACACTTTACTTCCCCTGTAGCTGTTGCAACTGAACTCCACACTCATGTGCCACCTTGTGCATCTGGCTTTATGTGGGTCCTAGGGAATTGAACCTGGGCCCTTTGGTTTTGCAGGCTTAACCACTAAGCCATCTCTCCAGCCCTGTGTATCCCTGTTTTAAAGAGCATGGTTTACCTTGGGAGATCAGTGCCTGGATCTGCAGTATTTGCTCAAGAAATAATTAGTGAGACCACTTACTCAACAGGGAAAGACGAAAGATGCTGGAATTAAAATTCACAGATATTTTACTATGCATCGGTTCTTTCAATAATCAGCTCATTTACCTTCTTCACAATCAGGGGAGGCTGTCAGCTTGCATGTGGGAATGCTGAGGCTCAGCGAGGTTATATAACAGGACATGGTCACAGAACTTGGGACTGAGCCAGTTTTCAATTTGGGACTATCTGACTCTAAACACTCTTTCACGCACACTTCTCATCTAGTTTTCCATTCCCGTCATTCCTACAGTTTAGTTTGATTTTGGCAAGTGAAAAGCGGCAGCCGTATTCTCCTGCAGTTCCACGTGCCATGGGACTCCATGTGTCCCGCGCTGTCTCTAGCTCTGGGAGGGCCACGCACCAGGCCATGTTGGGGCCGGCAGGCCTCTCCTGAATGGAGGCACTCTTGCTTTTCTGCATTTGCACAGTTCCTAGGTCGTGAAGCCTTATCGAACCGAGCTGGCCTTTGTGTAGATCCCCCACTGGACAGTTCTGTCTGGGTATCAATATTGAAAATGTCAGTCTGGTAACAGCCCTCAGCAACGAGGAGGAAGGCGGAGAACAAAGGCGCCTTCAAACGAATCGCAAGCGGAAGAGAGTGAGCAGACTCAACATCTTACTTGCTTTAAATCCCCCGGAGTGTCTATGAAAGAGAGAAAGCTTCCTGGGCTGAGGAGAGGGGGAGTCCCTTTGATTCATCTGAATTAATTTCCCATCTGTCAAGAGGGGCGGGCTCAGGCGTCACCAGCAGGTCCTCCATGCCGCACAGCCCTCCCTCACAACGCAGACAAATGAAAGAATCAGAGAGGGCAGCACCCACTACTCCTCTTTCCTCCATGTTAATTAAATTCACTGGCCCTAGGGTCACTGAGCCTCAAGGTGTCTGTGGGCTTTGATGTTTCCACCCACGTCTGCAGGAGTGGGTGGCTGGTTAGCGTTACAGGGACTCCTAACTCTTCATCCGGCGGTGGCAGATCTCCTGCTAGGAGCTCCAGGGTTAGGACAGACACTGTGAGGACTGGGGGCGGCGAGAGCAGTGAGAAGCCTAGCTTCACACTTGGAAAGTCACATGACAACGGGCGCCACCCTCCACCTTGGCTTGAGCCCTTGGACCTCAGTTTTCAGAGAAAGATGTACCAGGATGGCAATTGGAGTGCAGCTTAGGAGACTCATGTGGAAGTTGCTCCAGATGGTGGGATTTGATGTTTAGCCAATTACAGATGGTTTTCCCATTTATCTGTCCCCTCTGTAGAAAGCATCAGATAGCCCTTTTAGGTGTGGAACACGTCAACACCGCCCATGGAGCCTTCACTATGACACAGCAGAGTGCCACGTGCGTCCTGGCAGGCCGGGCCATCCTGACTCGAGCACTGCTTGCTCTAGGCTGACTGCAGGTGGCAGAGCAGTGCCATCCTGGGGAGACAGGTGGCAGCTGAGCTCTGCAGGCGACTGCTCCATTCCAGTGCCACGCAGAGCTGAAGCTCTCGTAGCCATCCCTCTCCATCTGGAGGCTAGAAAACTGAGGCTCAAGGGAGTCAAGGACCTTGTCCAAGGTCACAGAGGCCACTGGTGGAGGACCCCAGTAGGAAGCAGGACCCCTGGCAGAAGCTCTCCTCTGTTTACTGAGGAGTCGGGCGTCTACCTTTGCTCTCCTGCCTTGGCTGGGACTCGACAGAGCGGTGAGTCCAGGTTAGGGCATGGTGCCAGTCCTGACTCTGATGTCTGCTTGCGGGCATGTTGCCCCTTTGATCTCCAGTTTCTCCCCTTTAGAAAATAGGGGTGGTAAGTAAGAATAAGGCCATTCCTACCTGCCAAAATTTCATTGTTAATGAAAAACAAACGGTCAAATGGGAGAGTAAGAGAAAAGTCCATCAAGTAAGAGAAAGTGCCATGTAGATATGCAGACTGGTTCCTATTTGGGAGTAATGAGAGTTGTTAACTAACATCTTTCCCTACAGGTAGATACCGGAGGCAGATACTCAGGAGTAGATGTACAGACAGATGCTCATTAGCCCCAACATCCCTTGGGGAATCTCATGATCCTGGTAACTAGAAGGTGTGCCCCTCTCTCACTTTTTCTCTCTCTTTCTCTGTACACATTTGTGGTGGTTAATATTGTCACCTTGTCAAGATCTTGACACACCTAGGAGGCAAACCTATGAGCATATCATTGAGCGAGTTTCTAGACTGGGTTAATTGAGGAGGGAAGATTCACCCTAAGTGTGGGTGGCACAATTCCATCCACTGGGTTCCCAGACTGAACAAAAAGGAGAAAGTGAGCCGAGCAGTGGCATTCCTCTCTCTGTTTCCTGTCTGTGACTAGATGCTCCTGTCTGCGTGCCCTCCCAGCCACGATCAGCTGTACCGTTAACTGTGAGCCGAAATCAATCCTTCCTTCCTTAAGCTTCTTGTGTCAGAGCAGTGAGAAAAGTCACTAATATGTTTGTCTTGGGTGAAGGGCTTGGGGGCAGGGGGACTGGACTGCTCCCGCATTGTGTCTGGTAAAGTGAACGGGAGTTGGGGGGGATGGGTGGAGGCCCACCTGTCAGACACGTTGAGGAGAGGCAGCACTGTCCACTGCCACAGGCTCAAGCCTTCATCGGTGGCAACATGCCAGAGCATCCGGCTTTGTTCCTTCCCAGTTTTGTTCTCCACCAGCACCAGGGACACGTTCCCTCTCAGAACTCCACGGATGAGCCAGGACATTCGGAGCTGTGAGGGAGAGAGGGGCCAGAACACAAGATGTTAGCATTGAAAGGAAACCTCAGATTCCCTTCCTGGAATTCTCAGTTGAAGTCTCAAGGATGTGGCTGGGATCCTGCTGAGGCTGGTCCAGGGAGGGCAGCAGGATGCTCCCCATCTGATCTCCATCAGTTGAGCAAACTTTCATTCAAGTTCAAGGAACTGGACAGGGACCAGCACTGGGTAATTTGGAGGGATGATTCAGGATGATGATGTCATCCTAAACTTCACAGGATTCTACCTCTGAGGTAGAACAGGGAGGTATTCAATGAACTTTCTAAAATGTAGCCAGAGATTTTTGTCTGTGGCCTCAACTCCATTTGTGACTTTATAGAAGTGATTTTTTTTCACTCAGTTTCTTTTAGTGATTTGAGCCTAATGGATTTTTATTCCTTCTAATTATAACAATATTATTTGAACAATACTATACCAGATGTTAGCTAACTAGAAATCCTATGACTTGGTAAGCAAAACTTGCATATATATATATATATATATATATATATATATATATATATATAATTTGATATCGATATATCATAATCTCTTAATATAGTTGTCTTCCAAAATGAGGATGCCTATTTTGCCAAAGGAAATGACAATCATATTTTTTCATTGTGTTTTTATTAAAGATTTCTATGGCAGCATCCCTAGACATTAGAAAGGGATTTGTAATTAACAACCATTCTAGGAAAGTTTAAATATAATCATGTTCAGAGGCACTCTGCACTACAAATAAGATTTCTTATCCTTGTGTTTAAAATAATAGAGGTTGAATGTCAGATAGAAATAATCTATAAACAACCTCTAAAATTTCAGAGAACTATATCATTTCATATTCTTGTTCGGACTCTTAAAAATGGTTATTTTAGAAAAAAAAAAAAGGGAAGAATATGTCCTGTGGCAAGCTGGAGTTCTCATTAGCTATAGTACCCCATGTTCTCTTATTGTTTGAAGAGCTGTTTCTCTGTAAATCACTGTTCCTTTGTCTCCCAGCCACTGGTTGCCTTACAATTTGATGCAAGAGCCCAAGTACCATCAGTCATAACAACTAACAACTTCCCACTCTCCGGTCTACAAGATCCATCATCACTAGCAAAGCCATGCCTGGATCCTGGGAGCCCTCTCTGGAGTGCCTGGGCTTTAACCCAGCTTCTTCATGTATGCCTTTCCCATTTCCTGATATCCAGGGGAGAAAAACTACATTAAAGCCACAGTAATTAACTGAATTTGTCAATGTTTTTGGCCCTTCCCCCTCAGCTTCCTTGTGAGTCTTGATGCCATATTTCAATTTTTTCTTTTTTTTTTTTTTGAGGTAGAGTTTCACTCTAGCCCAGGCTGACCTGGAATTTACTATGTAGTCTCAGGCTGGCCTCAAACTCACAGCGATCCTCCTATTTCTGCCTGCCTCCTGAGTGCTGGGATTAAAGGCGTGCGCCACCACGCCCAGATCATATTTAGAAATTTAGAAATCCTATCCTTGCTGACGCTAAGCTCTCTCGTCCTTCAGCCCACACCATTCAGTGTCCTGCTTGGGGTCATGTGACTGGCAACGCTTTCCCCCCTCTTGCTCCCTGGCCACAGACTCTTGTGGACATAGACTTCTGTAGCTCATCCTATTAGCCCTCAGTGCCTTGGAAGGCAGGTGGACCGTACTCATTCTCTGTGGATTTGTGCATTTAGCTTTTGGACACATGTGACATGGTGGGCATTTCAAACTCTCCCTAGACAGTGATACTGCACCTCCTGGTCCTCAACTTCTGACCTACTAATTTGATTTTCACATTTTTGAGAAACTTGTGCCACCCAGATACCATCTCTGTCCTACTTTTGCAGCATCTGTTCATGTCTCCTTTCCCTTCCTTTCTGTCTAGGATCAAGAGGCACACTCATTTCTTTTTTTTTTTAATTAAGATTTTTATTTATTTATTTATTAGAGACAGAGAGAGGAGTCGAGAGTGAGAATGGGCACACTAGAGCCTCTAGCCACTACAATGCGCCACCTTGTGCATCTGGCTTATGTAGGTCCTGGGGAATTGAATCTGGGTCCTTAGGCTTTGCAGGCAAATGCCTTAACTGCTTAGCCATCTCTCCAGCCCATTTCTTTCTTTCTTTCTTTCTTTCTTTCTTTCTTTCTTTCTTTCTTTCTTTCTTTCTTTCTTTCTTTCTTTTTTCTTTTTTTTGTTAAGCCCACTTCATTTTCTCTAGCCCTTGTTGGTTCAGTCATTCCCCTCCTTCCTCTGACACCTTCAGTCTCTACCTTCTGCCTCCTCTGTCTACAAAGGCTAGGTCATTGTTCCTTTGATCCTGACAGCTCCGCTGGCTTATAACTCATTTCTTGTAACATTTAGATGATGATATCCTGGGCAACTGGGAGTTAACTAATACTTCTGTTTTCTTGTTGACCCTTCTCTCTTGAAGTTCTTCCTTCATTTTCCCTTTCTTTTCCCACACTCTTTATTTCTCTTTTTATTTCATTTTATTTCTTATTTTTATTTATTTATTAGAGAGAGAGAGAGAGAGAGAGAGAGAGAGAGAGAAAGAGAAAGAGAGTGAGAGAGGGAAAGAATGGTTGTCCCAGGGCCTCCAGCCATTGCAAACGAACTCCAGATGTATGCACCATGCACCACCTTGTGCATCTGGCTTACGTGGGCCCTGGGGAATTGAACCTGGGTCTTTTGGCTTTGCAGGCAAGTGCATTAACCACTGATAAATCCCTCCAGCCCTTCTTTCTTCTCTTTTAAAAAGTTATTTTTATCTTATTTTTTCTTTTTTTTTTTAAATTTTATTTATTTATTTATTTGAGAGCAACAGACACAGAGAGAAAGACAGATAGAGGGAGAGAGAGAGAATGGGCGCGCCAGGGCTTCCAGCCTCTGCAAACGAACTCCAGACGCGTGCGCCCCCTTGTGCATCTGGCTAACGTGGGACCTGGGGAACTGAGCCTTGAACCGGGGTCCTTAGGCTTCATAGGCAAGCGCTTAACCGCTAAGCCATCTCTCCAGCCCATTATCTTATTTTTTCGAGGCAGGGTCTCATTCTAGCCCAGGCTGATCTGGAACTCACTCTGTAGTCCCAGGCTGGCCTTGAACTCACAAGACTCCTCCTACCTCTGCCCCCCCCCACCACCAAGTGCTGGGATTGAAGGTGTGCTCCATCATGATGGGTTTCTTTCTTTCCTTTTTCTTCTCTTTCTCCCTTCCTTTTCCTTTTCCTCATCTCCTCTCCTGTTATGTTCTGGGGATCAAACCTAGGGCCTTTTGCATACTAGGCAAGCACTCTACTATTGAGCTATATCCCCATTTCTTTAAATTGTTTTCAACCCAGCGTCTATCCTCACTGCTTTACTACCCTCCACCACAGAAGTCTCACTGTGTCCTTTACAACAGACTCCACGGCTCCTTTTCCCTTCTCTCTCCCTCCTGCATTCTCTTGTGCACCTCTGTTATATGGTCTTGTTTATTATGGCCATCTGTGACTCAGAGCTCAGCAGCCTTCAGTGGTTTCTCATTTCCCATTTAGGAATCCAGGCGGTCACACTTCTCTGTCATCTAAGGAAGGAAATGGGCGCTTTAGTCATTCAGTGCATATTGATCAAGCACGTAGGCTGAGTCACACATTTCCTCACTTCTAGAATGACCTGAGAGCTCCAGGATCAGAGACAGCTAGATCCCAAACATGTGGTTGCCCCTTTGGACAAGTTATTTAATCTTTTTGAGGCCCAGCTTTCTGTTTACAGAGGTGGGAATTGTTTAATCTATCACACAGGGCTATAGTGCCCATGGAATGAAGTAATAAACAACGTCACAAGAACTTAAGAAGTTTTGGTGGAAGCCCCGAAACACTAGATAGTACATGCCGGAGGAAAGTATGAAAGCCCAGAGATGCAGGATGTTCAAGAAAAGTGGGTGAAATAGGTTATGCAATTCTTAACCCTACTCCCATACTGGGTATTACAGTTTGTTGCCGTTAGTAAAGAGTTTTTGGAACATGATTTTAGTATATCATGAGTTCCATCTCAGTATCTTGCTAAGAAGTTGGGGAGATTCCCTTTTCACCCAAAGCCGGGAGAATGGCCTGATTATCATCTGTTGAATACTCAAGTTTTAGCCACTGTAGGCTGGGGAACGCAGTGGATGGCCTTCTATCTGGAAACCTAAGGTGGCTCCGATGGCAGAACGAGGCGAGTGGCTGTACTGGACGGCCTGAGCTTCCAGAGTTCGCAAATACATGCATGTCAATATTGTGCGTACGCTAGAGGTGAGCCGCGCGCTAGGGAGCGATGTGGGGTCACTGTAGAATGTATCCAAGATGGCTGCCTGGAGAGGCAAACAGATGGTAGAAGAAAGAAACTTCTGGTATCTTGAGAGTTCCAACAGTGGAGGGAAGGGGAAGTGACTGACCACTTGTACACGTGCTCTAGCCAGGATGAACCCTCCCAGCCCCCGTGGAAGTGGTGAGGAGAAAGCGGATCTCCAGGGAGCCACAGAGGTGTCTCTTTGAGAAGCAGGTGCCTTAGACACTGTCACATTTGAAGCACACCAAAGCCAGCTTACTTCAACAGTCCTAGGCAAGCAAAACCCTTCTCGCTTCCCTTACCTCTCTCTGCCTGTGTTTAAAGCCCCAAAGGGTCAGAGATCATCACCATGACCAAAGAAGAAGAGAGGCTGGTGGAGGGCCAGAGAGGTCACCGAACTGACCATACCCTGTCCCTGACTTCAGGCTGTCCACAAGACCAACTCTGATGGCTGCGGACGGGGAGGAAGGATGCCATTACTTGAAAGCTAGACGGGGTTTCACTGACCATATGAGGCAGTGTTTCTTCATTTGAAGAGGCTGAACCTTAGAGCGTCCAGGGCGCTGGTGCGGCCTGCCCTAGTGACCGCAGCAGCCCGCAGTGTTCAGTGCACGGAGCTCCCTGTGTCCCTCACAACAGGCCACTGAGCGCCCGCCTTGCGGCCGTCTGTTCTGTGCTCTTTATCTTCCCACTCACTCTACCTGCCCTTTTCCTCTTCCCAGTAAGTCAAGGAAACCTATTTCCTGTCTAGGAAGCCCTTCTTCTTGGCACTCTCAGAAGTGACTTCAGCCTCCTCTCAAGTGCTGTTGCTGAGGCTGTGTGTGGGGTTCTCCTCCCGTGTTTCATTCCCCTCGGGCCCAAGTTCAAAGCAGGACCAGTCTTAAGCATCTTGCATTCCGTGACCATCAAAAGGGGGCGCACAGTAGGCATCAATGTCAGAATGAGTAGAAAGGTACACACACACACACACACACACACACACACACACACACACACGCAGGCGGCCATCTTGCCTTTGCTAGGGACCATCTGGAATGTTAATCAACTTTCCATCTTGTGGACGTTCTTCACACTTTTCTGTATTCTAGGGTCAGGTCTCAGGTAAGACAAGATTCCCAGCACCCCCGCCCCACCCGGCCCCGGCTAAATTCTCAACTGCCTACGTCTCAGCTGCTCTTAGGAAAATTTGGGTTTGAAGTAGAACTGGTTAGTGGCATGAACTTGTCAGGGAGATCAGCTCTGTCTGCCATGCCTGGGCTGGGCCCAGACCAGGGCACTGCAGAGGTGTCTCCAAATACCTGCACTGTATTTTAGGTTCATCAGGGTGAGGAAGAGGACAAGAGAGATAAAGAAGAGAGGACAGAGGAGCCTCACAAGAAGGTGTGAGGTGATCAGTTATTCATTCCTAAATATTTATGGCATGCCTGCCTTGTGATTCACATTACACATGTCTTCCCTGCCCTTTGGGGAACTTATATCTGGCCAGAAAGCCAGAATTTAAACACATAATAAGTGTACTACTGAGCTACTTAACAGTCAAGAAAAAGACACATGGCAAAACAAACTACTTGATAGTATCGTGACTTGGGTCACGACAGCCACTTGCCTCAATTGTTGAGAGTTATGGATAAGTAGGAGAATTAAAAAACTAATTTCCCTTGACTCTGAAGGCGGCTCAGCAGGTAAGTGCGCTGGAGGCCCGAGAAAGCCCAGTGTGCCCCGCGTTGGATTTCCCAGGACACAGGTAAAGAACTGGGCGAGGCCGCGCATGTCTGCAGCGCCGGTCCTGCGGGAGAGGAGAACAGAGTGGCTGCGGCTCGACTGGTCAGCCAGTCTGACTAAGGAAGCAGCAGGTCCATGCTCAGCAAGAGACTCAAGAACACACACACATGAGTGATAGAGGAAGACAACCAACATTCTCCTCTGCTCCCCACATGTGTGTGCGTGGAGACATGCATCTGCACACACACATGCGTTTACCACACACAGCATACCATACACATACACCATAATACACATACATGAGTACACACACACACACACACACACAATCCCTCCCCCCCCGCCAATTTTCCTTTCATTTTATACTGGCATCACCTATGTTTGCAGCAGAAAACTCACATCCATAGTCACGATGCAAGCCAAAGCACACACTGAGTTTCAGTAGTGCCTGCTCTCCAAAATAGACGTGGAAGGCTGTGAACAAGAATGAAAACTAGCAGAGGTGAACGTGTAGTAAATGGGTTCATTTTCTTCCATCTTGCTGAGTCCGTAAGGTGGCATGCCCAGGCAGAAGTTCTTCTTCAAGAGATGCCAGTTCAGAACCCCTTAGCTGCAGTTATGTCCCTGTGACTTTCAGATCTACCTCTGAGCCAATCACAGCCTTTCTGCTCACAAGCTGATCTCCCCATCAGTGTCACCTTTGTTACTGAGAACTTGTTAGACACGCAGGGCCTCTGGGCTGACCACAGTCCTGTCGAATCAGAATCTGCAGAGGGGCACTGAATGAGGGGGGCCTCTGGGCCTGTCCTTTGCCTCTGTGACTCCTCACTACCTTTATAGAATGCCCTAGGAGTAACTGCCCTTTGCATCAGCACTGAATCCCCAAGGCCTTTCCGCACCATTCTTGTGGCCTAGCTTGTTGGCTGTGGCTGGACTGGGTCTGTGCTCTGTGATTAAAGTGTGTTAACTCAAAAAAAAAAAAAAAAAAAAAAGTGTGTTAACTCTGTGACCTCAAGGCTCCTGCCTACCACCTCTAGCCTTTTCTTAGTTTGGACCATCACTAAACCTTCCCTTGACTACCTCCCAAGGGAGCTATGAAGACCGAGAGAGATGGAGATTATGATACTATAAATGGTGAAGGAAACTAGCAGTTTTCAACCTGAGTTGCTGCAAACTGTATCGCATAGGGAGTTTACCAGAATGCCATCTCAGAGATTCTGCTTTAAGCAGACTTGCTAGATTCTGGGTACTGGCAAGCTTTACAATCCCGCCAGGTGATTCTGAAGAACAGCCAGATTGAGGCCACTGGAGAGAAGGGATTGCTTAGTACAGGCAGCATAGCCAGGGCCTCTCAGTGAGGGGTCCATTTTCAACTTGGACTTGGAGTAAGAAGTGATTCTTAATCACTAGGAAATGGCTTTAATGTGCCTTCACCAAGGCATAGCAGGGGTGATTCTCCTGCAGGGGGTGGACACCGTCCTTACCAGGGGCCTTCATGGGGCTGCTCCATCTCCAGGCAAAGACCAAGAGCAACCCAGGCAGTGAGATCCCCCAGCACTGAGGGGCAGCAGAATGACCTGAGCCAGAATTCTCCTCTTGAACCTTCAGGGTAAGGGTATCACCAAGTTCTTAATGATTAGAGCTGGCAGGGGCTGAGTGATGGTTCAGTGGTTAAAGTGGTTTACTTGGTTGCAAACCTTGATGGCCTGGGTCTCGTTCCCCAGTACCCATGTACATGCATCTGGAGTTCCTTTGCAGGAGCAAGAGTCCCCAGCGCACCCATTCTCAGTCCCTCTGCTTGTAAACAAATAATAAATAAAATATTTAGAAAAAGCACTGGAGGACTAATGTCAAGACTCAGTGAGCACTTCCTTTTGTGTTTGAAAGTGGCTCCTATGCAAACTGCAGGTTAAAGTTCCTTCTAGTGTCTTCCATTTCTCTCCTCTAGCCCTAAAGAGCCCCTCTGAGGTCATTCTACAATAGGTACCTATGCTGTGTCTACCCAGCTTGAGCTTTTTTTTTTTTTGCATATGTATGTGCGTGTGATAGGCATGATGCATATGTGTGTATATGAGTGTATGTGTGTGGGTGTGCAGGCGTGTGTGCATAGGTGTGCATGCAGAGACCAGAGATCGGTGTTGAGTGTCTTCCTCGTTGCCCTTCACCTTACCTTTGAGACAAGATCTTTCACTGAACCTAGAGCTCAGTGATTCAGCCGGTCTGGCTAGCCAGAAAGTCCAAGGGATCCTCTGGTCTCTGCCTCTGCAGCACTGGGATGTACGCCACCATGAGCCGCTTTTACATGGGTGCTGAGAACCTGAACTCAGGTGCTCATGTTTGCATGCAAGTACTTTATCCATTGAGCTAGTGCCCCAGCTTCAAACAGCTTGACCTTGACTGCAAGATCCCAGTGCCCATGAAAGACACAAAACACTCCTGGAATTTGATCTGAATGTATATTTATGTCTGGGTGGCATATGAGGTCATTTTCTATTTGACTACTGAATGCCAGAAAGCTGTACTAGCCACTCACGGATGCTGTCTTATTAAACCCACCGCATCCCTTCATTTAGGTATCATTATAGCCTGTTGTGATTGGACTATGAAGTGTCCCTTTCAAAGGCTTGTGATCGAAGGCTGAGCCCCCAGCGGGTGGATCTAATCTCTGGGAGGTAATTTGGTTGTGGGTGCTGTCAGCTAATCAATAGATGTTCCTTGAGGGAGGTATGGTGTGATGGAGGTGAAGGAGAGAGGAGGTGTGAGCTGGTCAGAGGAAGGTGGTTACTAGGGACATGCCTTTGAGGCATCTTTCCCGACCTCCTTCCTTTTGCTATTCTTTTAAATTTTATTATTATTTATTTATTTATTTATCGGGGGGGGGGTGGGCATGCCAGGGCCTCCAGCCACAGCAAACGAACTCCAGACGCATGCACCACCTTGTGCATCTGGCTTATGTGGGTCCCAGGGAATCAAACCTGGGTCCTTTAGCTTTTCAGGCAAACGCCTTAACCACTAAGCCATCTCTCCAGCCATCCTTTTACTAGTCTTGGCTTCCAGGCTGCTATGGAGTAAAGCAGCTTTCTTCTGCCACACCCTTCCTTCATGGAACCCACGCTGCTCCATGCCCTTTCTACCACACCTGCCCTTCTGTGTGCAGGTGACATATTGTGGTAATGTGTCAGGCTTTGGGGGCCTAGGTCAAGATTTTCTAGATCCTTGTTGCATAAATGTGGAGCAATAGTACTGACATCACCCAGGAGCTTTCTATAAAGCCAGGAGCTCATTTCCATCCCAGCTTGACTGAAGCAGAATTCACATTTGAACAAATCTGTGAACTTCCTTCATATCAGAAGAGTCAGTGAGGTCGTAGACTTTAAGTCATTCTCACCCACTGCCAGCCTATTAGTAGTTGTGTGTGTACATGCACACACAAATCTGGAATTACATGTACAGAAAAAGTAACACCTGGTCAAGCCTATGAACCACAAAATTTTTGTTCCTTCTGGATGTGTCCTAATAGATATATGTCATAAATTCAGCGTTTGACTAATAATCTCTTTGGCATGCAGACAGCAAGTGAGGCAAGTGAAAAGAGACTCCACCAGGAGCCACCAGCAACCGTATCTCCTGGTTCCAGCTGACCTTTTCACAGCAGCCATTTTTCCTGCCTCCCTGTGGGGGCCCCAATAGACTTTCCAATTGTAAGGTTCCAGCGTTTGTCAATTTACTAGTTAAAGTCCTGTGTGTAAAGCAGGAGCGGCATTGTGGCCAGGCCTAACCCTATTATTTCACTCACGGCCCTTCCCTCCTCAGAGGTAATTACTGCAACTTTATGTCTAGAATGTGCCCCGGGTTTGCTATGCATACCTTGAGGCAGCTTTAGAACAATCTTTTGAGCCTATAAAAATATCATAATGGGATTTAGGCTGGAAGATTCAGTGGTATCAAATACTGTCCAGGCTACATGCAGCAACCCCAAATGTACGAAATGCTTAGGGGAGTGCCTGCTATACTTATTCACATTTCTGGGTGACGGAGGGACTTCCGGTAGTAGGGACAAGACCAAAGATGGATGTCCCAAGATGCATTTCATGTCAACTGAGGGAAGCCCAGTTGAGCAGACAGAGATGTGCAGAAGTGAGCTTGCTGGGGCATGGCAGGTAACTGGGTGCTCCCTCACGTTGGGAGTTGCACTGGGAACTGAGGATGGAGCACTGGGCTTAGAATTGTTACCAGGACGTTCAAATAAGCCCTGGCTGAGGGTTGGTAGGGCTTAGGTGCAGGTTTGACTGCACAGTCCCTGGCTGATGGCACTGTTGTGAATGGCTGAGGCATCTGCTGGGCATGGGACATCGCTGGCTGATGTGGGAGCACAGGGGTAGGGCTTGACAGTTTTAGGCTGGCTCCGCTTTTTGCTTGGGCTCTGCTTCCTCACCTGTAGAGACCCTGCCGCCGCCAGCCCGAACGCTACGGCAGCTCCCTTTGTCTGCAGGAATGCCTCCCTGCCTTCTCCTCCAGGAAACTGCGCCAAAGCTGTCCTTCCGCTCTCACGGGCTTTCCCCCCCCCCACCCCATCAGGTGCTCTGTCACACAGTGAGGAAAGTAACTGACACATGATCAAGGCTCCTCCCTGGCCTAAGACGCCACCGAGAGGGGAGTCTGGCTGTGAACCTGCGATTGAAGGAGCTCTCTGATTTCAGCGTGGCATCTTAGGCACTTCAGCTGAGAGTATGAGGCATGGCAAAGTCCAATGTCTTTGCGCACCATCTTCTAATTCACCTGGAAAAAATAAACACCAATTCTCTAACTATAAATAGCCTAGGGAAAAATCAGCCCGGCACAGCAAGAAGCTGGCCAGATGCAGAACTTTTGATAAAAAGCAAATAAAATGTGATGCTGGAAAGTACTTGCAATTATGGAAGCTTAAGAAATGTTGGATTCCTGATCATTTAGGAGGCTTAAAGAGCAGGATCTTTTTGGAAAACATAGCCTTATGTCTTTCTTTCTGAGGGCAGAGCAAAGACAGGGGAAACCCAGCCAGGGATATTCGTATGTTTCTTTTGTAAAAACATGAAGATTATATATACACACACACCTAGGAAAACCATGAAGACTATATATATATATATATATTAATAACCTTGGGATCCCTAGGTGGTGATGCTATGGAGTTACTGAGATTTGTTTTTCCTTATTGGATTTTTTCTTTTTTAAGGTGTTTATTTTTTATTGGACATCTATGAATTTTGATAACTAGAGTAATGAGTATAAAATAAATAGGGCATACAATTATTAAAAGCATGCTTATGAGGAATAACATGGACACATGAACATATAAAATTAAATAAAGGAGAAAGGTACAGCATGCTTATATGGTTTGATAGCAAATTTCTACGACCTTTCCTCTGTCTCTGTGTTCACATCTTTTATGTACCTGCCTGGAAGGCAATGTGCCTACCTGGTAATAGGTGCTATTTTTGGTGGGTAGGACTGTGAGCGATTTTATTTTTCTTATTCATATTTTACTGTGTTTTTGTAATGTCCTGTAATGAACAGAGAGTACTTTTATAATCAGAAAAATGTTATATCAAAAAGGCAATGAGGGAAGAAAAGAAAATGCTGTCTTTTACTCATCTTAGGGAGGGCCTGAGCTCTAGGTTTTGTGAAGGACCCAAGACAAGTGGGAACTTTGAGGAACAAGGTAGCATAGTGCTGTGACCAGAGCAGGGGCTTGGACATCAGAAAGCATGGTCTACTGTTTATGTATTGCAGGCTACCTAGAGCCTCACTGTCATCATCTGTAAAATGGGGCCAAATTTCTTCTTCTTGCCGGACTTCGAGCAGATGATATGAACCCTGATGTGCATGTAACTCAGTGGTTGAGCACTTGCTTGGCATGGATGAAGCCCTGGGTTATATCCCCAGCACCACAAAAATGTTTTATAAGGGCTGGAGAGATGGCTTAGTGGTTAAGGCACTTGCTGGCAAAACCAAGGGACCCAGGTGTGATTTCTCAGTACCCACATAAAGCCAGATGCACAAGTTGGTGCATGTGCCTGGAGTTTGTAAGTTTGCAGTGGCTAGAGGCCCCGGCTTGCTCATTATCTCTCTCCCTCAAATTAATAAATAAAATAAATAAGCTAATAAAAAATAAAAATAAAAAGTTATATAAGCCAGCTTATACAACACAATGTCCAGCTTAGCAAAGACACTTGCTAAATGTTAGGTTTATTCTCCTGTGTTGGGAAGAGTAGGCAGGAAGCAACATGCTAGAGGCATAATCAAAATAGTCAGAATAAGGTGAAATGAACGATTCTGTGTTTGAATTTTCAGTCCAGTATTTTTTTTTTTTTTTTTTTTTTTTGCGGGGTGGGGAGTTCCGAGATAGGGTCTCACTCTAGCTCAGGCTGACCTGGAATTCACTACGCATCAGGCTGGACTCAAACTCATGGTGATCCTCCTACCTCTGCCTCCCGAGTGCTGGAATTAAAGGCGTGTGCCACCATGCCTGGCTTTAGTCCAGCTTTTAAAATCCTTCTTGATTCTTTTGAGAATTATCTTTCTATTCTTATGTGAGGAAAAAGATGACCTCTCTCTTTCTGTGTCCCTGTGTGTGTCCCCATATGTGAAGTCCAGAAGACAACTTGGGGTACTCTGTCCCCTTTTTGAGACAGGGTCCATTAATGGCCTAGAGCTCCCTTAATCAAGGCCAGCAAGTTTCAGGGGTCCTCTTGTCTCCACCTCCCCAGCTCTAGAATTACAAATGCATGCCACCATGACCAGCTTTTTAATGTGAATTCTGGGGATCAAATTCTGGTCTTCATGCTTGTAAATCAAGCATTTTACTCACTGATGTATCATTCAAGTCTTGAAAAAGTTGTTTTGATTTTGTTTTCTAGGACACTGTGTAATGATATAGAATGGTATAACGCTGGGCAATTAGCCTCTTTTGTGCCTCAGTTTCTCTGAGTGCATTGGAGAAGGCCCTCAAGATATTGTGGAAATACGCTTGGAGAACAAGACTGACTCCAGGCAAAGAAACTCCTACAGCCTTCACAGACAGTTGTAGAAAAGAGTGGGGACTCAAGGAGTGGTATGAACATCTGCTGGGAGACACAATGCCCCCGGTGTGCCCCTCAACAGCCAGGATGTGTCTGTGTCCTCACCAGGGCTGTTCCTCTGGATGTGGGCCATGTGGGCGTGTTATAAGGAACACCAGTGGGAGCCGTGAGGGCTGTGATTAATGTCCATGCTAAGGGCCGAGGAAGATTTCATTCACACCTCCAACTCTTGACAGTCATGCTACGTATGCCTCTTTTTCATCATGTAATGGGGAGAAGGCATTAATTCTGAATGGCTCACAGGTATTCCATTAATTATGTCCAACTGCAATTATAATGGCTGTTGATTACTTGAGCCCATTAGCTTGCATCCTGGCAGAGCCAACTACATCACAATAAGGGATGACAGAATACTGGGCTCCAGCGGGCTCCTGGCTCTAGGTGCTGAGCTAAGAATGACGTTGGCTCAGAAATATCATCAGGACCTTGTTTGTCGGCTCTCTGAGATACAAAGAAGAGGCGTCTTGCTAGCACTTATCCTTGAGGTATAATTATCCAATTAATTAATTATTGATTAATTGGGTCTATTGGGCATGAACTCCGGTCACTGTTGCTAGTAAAAAGATGCTCATTGACTACAGAGGAGTTGAGAATTCACACATCTGAAGCAGTGAGGCGCCTGCTTCTGGGCAGGGTGAAAAGAGATAACAATAAAAACTGCCTTCTGATTTTGGTAAAAAATCTCACACAGCAAGTGTGGTAGTTTGAATAGATGGCCCCTTGTATATTTCGTGTTTTATTAGTTTGTGGTTTGGATCTGCAGCCACCTGGCGGGAGGAGATGCCACTGGGCAGATCTTAAGGTGTGGTGGTGGGTTTGAAGTGCCAATCTGAAGATATGCAAAGTGCCCAGTTCTTCCTGGAGTTCCTGATGTGTGCTGTGTGGCTTTTTTGCTTTTGGCTTGTGGCTTTTTCTCTCTCTTTCTGGTCCTCTAAGAAGAGGCCAGCTTCTTTTGTCATCATGGAACTCCCCTGCATCTGTAAGCTTCCGTAAATATCCCTTCCTCCATAACTGTGCCTGCTCTGGATGTTCATCTCAGCAAACCTGAGCTGTCTGCTATAGCAAGTAAAACAGGAAATATTTTTTTGTTTTGTTTTTTTCGAGGTAGGGTCTCACTTTAGTTCAGGCTGACCTGGAATTCTCTATGTAGTCTCAGGGTGGCCTCGAACTCACGGCAATCCTCCTACCACTGCCTCCTGAGTGCTGGGAGGCGAATGTTTTTAATCCTCGATTAGTTGTGACTTGCTTGAGGTCAGATGGATCCTAAGTGGGGCAGAGCTGGCATTTAAATGCAGGTCACCTAAGTCAAATCCAGCGACCTTGGAGTGTTTACAGCTTCACTTTGGAGTTGGACATACCTGGCTTAAACTGTGGCTGTGCCACTTGCTAGCAGGTTGACCTCGGGGAAGACGATGCTAAGCTGGCTAAGCCTCAGTTTCAGCCCCAGTCAGTGGGGTTTGCGCTTCCTCACGAGCCTGTCTCAGTAATGAGGCGATGAAGGCGAAATGCAGAGCTAGGGGATCATTAAAAAGAAACAAGCACGCCCGGAGTGAGCTTTACGTGCACTAGGATCCCTTCCTCCAGCTCCAGACTAAGGAGGGATTTATTTCTTTTATGGTGCAAAGAATAAGGGTCTTTGAGGACCCTAATAAGGACTTTTGGCTGGCTTTTAACGTAATGCAGTGAGCCATAGGAGACCCAAAGACCGGAACCTTGCATACTGAAAGCAAGTTGTCTGAACTTCTCCATTGAATAAATACCACAAATAGATGACAGAAGCCCGGGGCTTTGAGCACGGCTGGTCACGTGGCTCCTCTGGGTTCTTCCTGGCTCCACCCTCCCTCCACTATGTGTCTGCAAGCCCATCTAAGCAGTCAAGTCCAACCTCTCCTTTGTCTTCATCTGAAGAACAGGGGAGATGTCATATGGCTGTGTAATCCTGATGTGTCACAGATTCTTACTGTACTGGCATCATTACAGGCATGTGGGTTGTTAGAGGCCTAAAGAGCGGCTCTGAATCCTAGATACAGTGGGCCCAAAGGAAAGCCATTTGGAAAATGCCTCCAGAACCATTCAGGCCTTCTCCTCCATCCCCCAAGGCAGGGAAGCACTTGCCTAGCCCCTGTAAAGTTAAAGGCTTTCTGAGGTTAATGTCTTTATCCCAGACTCATAGGCTCAACAAGGTTACCTGGGTTCCTTTGGGGACAGGAGACGCTATGGCTGTTGGCCATGGGACAGGGCAGCACCTGGAACCCTGTGCTTCTCTGACTTGCTTCAGCAGTCAGCATCGCTCTGTGGAAGTCAGTGGGCCATCATCCCTGAGCTTCCTGCTGGCGTCTGCATTACGTCCTCAGCAGAGAATGGACGATCTGGATGGAGATCATATGTCCAGCATGCAGTCTTGGGCCTAGTTCCAGGGCAGGAAGGAGGCATTTCCCAAAGAGCCATTGCAGGTGCAGAGAGCAGCAAGTGGGAAGACCAACCCTGGCCAGACCCAGCTGGACTTGCCACTCGCTGAGGCAGGTGCCGCAGAGACACTGAACTGCAGAGATGACCCCAGGACAGCCCCAGCTCTGCTGGATGAGGATCTTGGTCCTTAGGTACCTGACCAGGGGTCTCCTATAGGTCAGAGCTAGCTCCCAATCACTTACAAAGGGGGTCTCTACAGTGACCACAAAGTGTTTGTATAGCACTGGTTGGCCACACAAGGGCAGAGGCTCAGCCCAGGTTGATCCTGGTAGGGGCTGCCTTATCTTCCCACTGATCAGTCTCAGTCGTGGTGGACACAGGCTGTAGCGGAGGGCAGAGGGCACACTCCTTCCCTGACGTGGACATGTGCTCTCTGTGAAAGGTAGACGGTTCTGGAAACACAACCTTGCTCGCAGCTTCTCTTCCCAGGTCGGCTGACACTAGCTAAATACATGGGGCTGAAGGCCCATACCAGGGACAAAGGGGATTTAGGTATTGTGGATGAGTAGGAGTGCCCTCCTCCACAGGCAATCAGCCAAGCTTGG
This sequence comes from Jaculus jaculus, assembly GCF_020740685.1. Lineage (NCBI taxonomy): Eukaryota > Metazoa > Chordata > Mammalia > Rodentia > Dipodidae > Jaculus > Jaculus jaculus. Next base: position 172,941,017 of record NC_059106.1, on the reverse strand, counting down.
TGGGGCTTTTAGCTAGGTGAGGGAGGTGCCCAGCGCCATGGAGGCTCATGCCAACTCTCCCTAAGCTGAGAGGGAACCATCTGTCCCATCAGGCACTTTGACAGAGAGCGTGACACTGGGAGCCCAGGCATCTGGGAGGTTTTGCTGCACTGGGTCTGCAGGTACATTTCTTTCCCGCCCTACCAAGATAGGCTGTTCCCACCGCCCGGCAGCTCAGCAGACACCCTGCCCCACCTCACAAGCAGGGAAGCCTCTGACATGCGTGGACATACATTTGTGGGGTCTGCTCGGTGAAGGGAGATGAAGAAACTCCCCCTTGTCCTGACTTTCGCGTGGGGCTTGCAGAGCACCCAGCCCCTCTGCCTGTGTCCTTCCTTCACCCCCTGCATCTCACACTACCGTCACGCGGATCTTCCTTTTCCTGTCTTTCCATAGGGGATTTCTGCCGCTCCTCTTTTCCCATCCTGAAAGTCCTCGTGGCTGCCTGCCTGAGGAAGCAGGGAAGCCTTGAATAAGTCCAATCAGCACCGCTGACTGTCACTTTATTTTGCTCTGAGTCACACTGAGAGGCTGCAGGGAAAGGACGGGCCTTCATTTTAGGAATGATGCGGAGCACCCCAAAAAGTCTTACAAAACCAACCAGACAGCAGTGGAAGTTCCCTGCTGCCAGGCTTCAGGGCCCTGTCCCCACTGGGGATCATTTTTGGGGTCTTTGAGCAGGGCTAGAAGGATGGCAGAAGGCAATTTCCTGTGCCCGTCTTCACCCCCACATCACATCCCTCTGCGTCACATGGCATCGAGTGTAGGTCACTCCGTCCAAGTGAGATAGGCTACTTGGACATGGCCAAGCCCCACGGCTTGCGAGCTAAGTGCTACTCTTGGCTCAGGGTGGAAATGTCTAATTGTGTTCAAGAAAGCCAGTGCGCATGTGCACGCGCAGGGGCGTAAGGTCAGGGGATAGGTGGCCAGATCTCTTGCAAGGTCAGAAACCAGCAGCTGGGAACTGACCACCACAAAAGTTCGTACCGCACTTCTTGACTCCCTCACATTCCAGCAGCTCATGGAAGGGCAACTGCTCCCATATTGGGTGGGGGGAGGTGTAAAGAAAATGAGGGACGCTCCCCTACCCTAGCCCCAAACCTTATTCTGGACTGAGAACTTGGTTTAAATAATTCTAGTCACCGGCTGGCTATTCAAATGAAGCAGAATCTCAAACCACACGGGGCTTGTAGAGACAGCCAGGCTTCCAGGATGTGTGAAAGGCAGGGGGAAGGAGTGGGACAGCCCCTGCCACTCTCCAGGCCTCTGCATTAGCAGCAGCTGTGATGCTAGACACGGCGGAGCATGTCTCAAAGCCAGGGCGGACTTGAGCAGGTCTGACAGCGCTGAGCACATGAAAACCACCGCAAGGCTCCCCTCCCCTGTGGGCAACTTTAATTATTTGAACTGGAGCTCGGTGAAATAAAAATAAAATAAAATCAGAATATATTGTAAGTGGCTCCCTGGTTTCCTGAAGGGAATAGCTTGTGGCAGGGAGGGGAAACCAAAAAGCCGCCGCGCTCTTTGTGTTTGTGGAGGTCTTTAAATATTCATACCTCATGTGCAACTGGGTGGAGAGAGCCAGAAAGGGGTGCCTGCTGCAGCGGGCTGGCCGGGAGAAGCGGCAGTAGGGCTGTGGGGCGTTAGATGGGAGCTGGCAGGCTTCTGGAAGGTCCTGGAAGCTGGGTTGGCATAGGGTGCATTCTGGCTATGTCTCCAGTGTCAGTGGACATCTCTCCTGGGTCCTTATGTTCTCCCAAGCACTCTGTCTCCTCCACCTTTTTTCCCATTCCATTTCCAACCCCTTTTCAGATTCATTCTAAAGAGAATGTATATTGTATCGTGTGGGGATACGGGTATTGGAGGAAAGACTCTGCATGGACTCAGGATGAATCTGAGCATCACTGAGAGACACACATTCAGCCAAATCCCCAAGGTCAGTAAGGTGCACCCCATTAGTGATGTCATTCAGCAGGCCAGAGGTGGGATCCCCTTTATCCCTTTTCCAGATGAATACAGATGGAGAAACATGAACTTCTACTTCGTTCATTCCTAGATTTTTGAAGAAAATTCATAGACAATGACCATGGTTGTAGATTTGCGGTACATGCCTTTTCTAGCTCCATAGCCCCTCCTTTCTCAGGAGCGCTGTTCTCTCTCTAAACAAACTGCCTTTGTGCCTCTTACTTTACAGTAGAAGATCCCAGTTCTGTGAGATTCCGTTGGGGAGTGCAGGGTAGGAATATTCTGAGAAATTCTGCACTGTGGTGGTCTGATTCAGAGGTCCCCCATAAACTCATGTTTTGAATGCTTGCTTCCCAACTGGTGGCACTTTGGGAGGTGAAGCCTTGCTGGAGGAGGTGTGTTGCTGGGCAAGCTTTGGGGGTGTTATAGCCAGCTCCCCCTTGCCAGAGTTCTGCTCTCTCCTGCTGCTGTTGTCCACCTGCTCATGCCATCCTTTCCCCTGCCATCATGAAGCCTCCCCTTGAGACGGTTTGCCAGACTAAACCCTTTCTTCTCAGGAGCTGCCTTTGGTCAGGTGTTTTGTAGCCCAGGCTGGCCATCTGCCAGGCCCTGTGGATCCGTCTCTCATCAGGGATATCACCCGTTCCTCTGTTTAATGCCTACCTTCCTGCGTTCACCCCACACAGCCTAGGGAGGTCCTTTTAGGGATGCTGGGGCTTAAAAGCCAACCTCGTGGCCTGGTTTCCCTGTCACCAGAGCGTGGCTCCCCCGGGAGAAAGAAATCCACGGTTCCTGTCTTCTACATTGAGGGTTTGGATACAGAAAACCGTGAGCCTTACAAACCTGGGACTGCGTACTTCTGTTTCGGTTATTAATTTGTTTGTCTCGATAAAAGCACTACTCTCGGCACTGGGAATTCAAAAGCCCATCGACCTTCGGTGAATGAAGGTCTGCAGAGCTGACTGTGAAACCACGTGAAGGTAAACGCTCGTAGACACGCACAGTGGCTGTGGGAGGGACTCGCCCTCCCTTCACCGCGCCTGCTCCACCGAGTGAGGGGAAAGGGCAGGAAACAGCAGAAGTAGCCCAGAGCAGATTTGACTGGAGGGGAGTAAAGGAATAGAAAACTCCAGTTTCAGCTATTGATCAACTCAAACGTTATTAGAGAAGCAATGAAGTATTAGAAAAATATTGCCTTTGTGTTGACATTTCTTTCTCTGAAATTGGGCTTATGTTAAGCTCAGGGAAGAATAAACTTGAAGACCAAATATTCTGAAGGAGGCTCCTGTGCTCTCAGGTGGGCTAACCATCTGTCTTCATTCTGATTGCGTCCTTAGGACTTTCTTTGTGAGATACCTGCTCTGAGCCTTTGGAGGAGTATCAGCAGTGACTGCAGAATTCTACCATCTGCATCAGATAGCAAGATTTCTCAAATATAGCTTATTTTAATGAATCTACTTATTTCTGCCCATACTTCTTCCAAAAAGTGAGTTAAGGTGTTTTAGCAATACACAAAATTAAGTAAGATGAGATAAAACAGGAGGGTAAGGAAGATGGGGGTAAACGCTGAGCTATAAACCAGGCAGCTACCGACTGCACATCAGGAAACTTCACTTCCTGACTAAGGGGGAGCCTCAGCTATAATTTAACCATTCATCTGATTAACAAATAATTTGCCTTTTCTATGTTTTTTTTTTTTGTGGCTGAGTTTTTATTTTAAAGAATTCTGGAGGGTTCTAAGTCTTTGCCCTAGCCAGGAGTCCTGTTGTCTATACCTCACTGGATAAGAAACATCCTCCCTGAACTTTTTACCATACAAAAGAGGAAGCAAACCTGCTTAGTTTTACAATGTCTGCAATGTTAAAGGAGGCACATTTCCCAGAAGGTGCAGAGCTGGAACTAAGTCCCTGTGGGCCCCTCAAAGAAAGGACTGCTCCCATCTGAGCTCTGCACTGGTTTTCTACTGTATGTAAGGGGCGGGGCAGGAGCCATGGGGGTGAAGAGTGCAGGGTTCAGTGGAAAGCCCGTCCATCTTCTGCCAGTCTCCTTATGAGCTTTTACAGAGGGGGCCAGGCGCTGCCGGCTAACAGCTGCAGCGTTTGCTTTGTGGCCACCTGCTCTTCAAAGCTCTCTGTGTGTCTACATCACCGATAAGTACATATTGCTTCATCTACATCAGAACATCTGAATCTATATCTACGTCTGCATCTGCGTCTGTCTGTAGATCATCACTATCTGTCTCTAGCATCATCTATGTCTGTATCTGTCTCTGTATGCGCACCTATGCAATCCCCCTCTCTTTGCATCAGACACCATTAGTTTGTCTGGCTCGTAGGTCAGTGGGTGGCCCAACAATCTATAGATAACTAGGGTGGAATCTGCCTCCCATTCAGGTCCCTGATTAAGAGTTCATGACTTTAATCACTGTGACATGTTGCAGTCTTTTTTTTTTTCAGGGCAGGGTTTCACTCTAGCCTAGGCTGGCCTGGAACACACTCTGTAGCCCAGGCTTGCCTCAACCTCACATTGATCCTTCTACCTCAGCCTCCCTGGTGCTGAGATTCAAGGTGTGTGCCACCATGCCTGGCTCCATGTTGAGGTCTTATTAGCATTTCTTACTGCTGGAGGACATCATCATATGTTAAGGAATATGGCCCCAAGCCTCTGGTGTTCACACTAAAGACACAGCAGCTTCAGAAATCATCTGGGTAAGTGGCTTTGTTGTACCTCACAGAATGCCATTGATGTCTTAGTGGAATTTATGTAAATATAATTTTTTTGATGCTGTCTAGTATTTGAGATGTAATGTAAGAGTTTGATAGTTTTAAAGGATGCTGAAGAAAGACATTTGTAAGTCCCGTTACTCCTCAGGGTTATGCCTATTATGGGAAAGCTTTCTGGGTTTGCTAAAGTCCAGGTCTACTACGTGTAGTTCGGTACAAATGACTTCTGGGGGGGGGGTTTCGCCACGATGGTGGATGCACCCTACGTCCACCATGGCAAAAACCACTGTCTTGTCTTCCCCACAGGAGAGTGACAAGCGCAGCCAGCCAGGTGTCTTTCTGCATCTGCCCAGGTTCATCTGTAGATGAGCAAGGGGGGCCGGGTAAGCCAGAGAACTAGAGGAACAGAAGACACTTGCCTCGCAAGGAGAGTTCTTCATTGGGGCCGGGAACGTGGCGCTGGTCACTGCGGCACTCTCAGCAGTGGGGGCGTCAGTGGTGCTGAGCAGCAGGGCACCGCCTGGTGGGGAGAGTCACAGATGTACTATCTGCACGAATGCAAGGGCCCGGGCGTGCACTTGGGAGCTAGGCATGGTTCTCATCTCGCCCAAGAACACCTTTGAGGGCGCTGGTCTACAGAGGTTCCTGAGCCCCACTCATCACTGTCACTAAACTCTGGCTCAGGCTGAAACCTTCACTTGAAACTATCTGTGAGATCTCAGCACCGTGCATCTGGGATTTCATCTCCCACTTCCCAGGGAGATTAAGCAAGGAACCACCTGAAACAGGCTGATCTCTCCTCCCCGCCATCCTCATTACAGGCCACAGCAGCACCTGCTCGCCGGTGGTCCCAGAACCTTCATTCTCTCTGCCTTGCTCCAGAGGTCAGGCCACTTTGTGACCCATGTCCTGCCCATGGAGACTTATTCCTTGGGCTTTCTCAGTGCTACTTGGCTTGAGAAGCTTGGAGACCAGGAGCTGCCAACCCTCTTGGTGGTAGGAAGAAATGTTTCTAAATGCCCAAGCACACTGAGGAACATTTGAAGATGGTCAGGCCAGATTTCAAAGGGGAAAGTGAGGGGGGGGGGGAGGGAATTAACATGGGATTTTTTTTATAATCATGCAAAATGCTAATAAAAATTTAAAAATATAGAAAAAACAAACAAACAAAAAGAATAGGTCAGAGATCTCACCAAGCCCGAATAAGATTCAAGGAACTGGTGTTTAGAAGCTGACCAAAGAAAAAGCTGTCATTCAGTAGGTGGATCACAAGACTCCCCTTCCAACATTGCAAGGCCTGCCATCCTGGGACGGAGGTAGTGTCGACCTGCTGGGCTCCAGGGGGACACCATGCACTATGTGCGCACTATGAACTCAGAGAGGCAAGGGCAGCTGGGCTCAGACTCCAAGCTCTGACAAGGGGATGCATCACTGAGGGGATGTGAGAAACCTCTGACTAGTGGCATCCAACAAGGCTGGATCTTTATTTGCTATGGTGCTGGAATTATCCATGTGAAGCAGAGACATGAAGGACATGTCTGGCTTTTACCTGCCTCTTTTTTCTGCTCCTTCAGACAGGGTGTTAAGATGATGCCATGAAGTGAGGAGGGTTGTAGGAGAAGTAGGCACTCCTGCGTCCTTGGCATCTGGTGAGGGGCGCCTGCGGAACTGCCCCACGGCTGTGGCAATCCCGCTTTCTTTCTAGCAGGGCCACTGTGAGAATGTCCTGGCCCAAAGCCAACTCCCTTGGCCGCAGCCACCTCTGAAGATGGAAAACAGCTACACAGGCTCTGGGTCCCGTCAGGGCTGGCCTGGCTGCTGTCCCTTCACACACTTTTTATTACTAGCCTTACATCTTAACATAATCCATGGGATGTGTGATGTTTGTTGGGAAAAAGACGGACTTGCTAAGAGAGTCTTCAGCTCCACCAAGAGAAGGCACACACAGAAGAGGGGAAAAGTACACAAGGAGATGGTCTGTCCTACCCACAGATGGGTGCCAGGACCTGCCCGAGGCTAGCCGCTCTGGACAGAGCAAGGCTGGACTATGCCTGGCTGACTTGGCCTCTCTGGCAGCCTGATCTTGGGGACTGTGCTGGCCTCACAGACTCTTTTTCATCCCAAAGCCTCCCAGGTTGGTGTCTCCGAGTCAGGTGTCAATGAGCCCAGGTGAGGGTGGCAGTGCCACAGGGGTGTGGAGTCTCTCCGTCGTCAGGCAGGGCTCCTGAGGAGGGAGAGACTGTGGAGGAAAGCCCAGGAGGTGCTAAACAAAGGAAAAGTGGGTGGTGGAGGTAGCTGAGGAGCCGAGCAAGGTGTCCCAGGGCGCAGCCCGAGCAATGACTCAAGACCTTTCTACGCCGCTGCCTTCCTTGTCATAAAGGGGCGGCGGCGTCCCTGCTTCCCAGTGAGTGTGCCTGACTCATGGAGCGCCTAGCGGAGAATGAAAGAGCGGATGATGACGATGGTTTCTGCTAGGCCCTCTTCGAAGCTCTCACTTTAAGCAACAAGCAGTGACCTTGAGCTTGGCTAGGGTTAGTTGTTCTCAAGTCCAAGAAGTAATGAAGAAAGGGAGCTTTGGACAGAAATGTGGCAGATGGGGAGAAGCCCAGCTGCCGTGGGTGCCCACGTGGACACCAGGGAGAAGGTAAGAGAAGGGTGGTACCTTGGTGGTCCAGGGACCGGGTGTCCTTCAAGGTGTTGACTTGCCACTTGGGAATGTGGGGTGACAGTGTACTCTGAGACCATCCACAGAAGCCGTCTTCGAAGTTGCAGTAAAAGCCAGCAGGAAGTTTCTCTGTGGAGAGAACACAGGGTGGGCAGCGTCACAGCCAGCAGGCTACGGGCAAACTCTGCCAACACGAGGCCAAGTCAGCAGGCGTGACCAAACCACCCGGTGAGAACAGTGACATCTCATGACAGACGTCACAGCCAAGAGAAGGCCTCGGGATATGCTGGTTTACTTTTATTTTTTCCTTCTGATTTTTCTCATAAAATAAAATGTAGTAATAACCCCACAGCATAGGTGTTGGTGGCCGGGTTTGACACATGACAAAGCAGACTCAGAAGAATTAAGCAAACTGAACAAAGTCAGGCAGCGAGGAGAAAGAGGGCTGGGACTCGAACTGCGACACTGCTTCACGAGTCTGCAGTCTTAATGCTGATTCGCCATGAATGTGGCCCAGGAGAGGGCCAGGTGGGGCATCATACTGTTCCTCTCCAGTGGTCGATACAGGGCTGAGTGTGGTGGTGGCAGAGGAGGCACGAGCCCTCGGCGAGGCCCCCAATCGTCCCTGTCTGCAGAGGCAAGCATCGCTCAAAGCCTTCCACTTGCCTCCTTCATTTTGCTGGCACTTAATGAAGCCATATGACTAGTTCTGGGCAAGGACGTGTCATTGGGGGAGTTTGGTATGGCTCGCTGTGAAAGCCCTTGCGTAGGAAAAGGGAGATAACTCAGTTGGTGAAATGCTCGCTTCATAAGTGAGGACCCCAGTTCAATTCCCATTACTCATGCAAAACTTCTGAGCATGGTGGCGAGTCCTTGTAATGCCAGCACTGGGGCACTGAAGACAGATGGAACCCTGGCACTCACTGCCAGTCATTGTAGCCTGATTGCTGAGTTCCAGGTCAGTGAGTGACCCTGTCTCAAAAAGAGGTTCCTAAGGATAACACTCCTCTGGGGCTGGAGAGATGGCTTAGTGGTAAAGGCACTTGCTTACAAAGCCTGATGGTCTAGGTTCAATTCCTCAGTACCCACATAAAGCCAGATGCACAAAATGGTGCATGTATATGGGATTTGTTTGCAGTGGAAAGAGGCCTTGGGGTGCCCATTCTCTCTCTCTCTCTCTGATTGTAAATAAATAATAAAGAAATTTAAAAGGATTGTCCTTTGAATGCCACATACACACACACACACACACACACACACACACACACACACACACGGATGTTCACCCACACAAATAACATGTACACATACACATATGAACATGCATACATACAGAAAACATGCATGCACATGCACACAATAAACCTTTACTCCCCTGTCTCGCTGTATCGCCGGAAGAGCTCTTATTTCTAAGTGTGCTGGTGAGATGGCATCGGCCCTCTACCAGCCTGGCTGCCTGAGGCCCCCTGCGAGTGGACGTTGTTCTGACCCCTGCTCTCACTGGACAGGTGCTGTAAATGCTGTCGTAAGCCACTGATGTTCTGGGGTGACTTATAGTCGTATCAGCTGGCCACTCCTGCTCAAACAAGTCACAGTGGCAGACTGCAGCAGGGGCCCAACACCCTTTTCTCTACCCAAGCCTGATTGATGTCAGGTCCCAGTGAAGAGACCACAGCAGCCGGCCTTGCACACCAGCTGCCCACAGAAGGCAGAGGCAAGGGGAGGTTAAAGAGAGCCGCTTTTTCTCATTTCCTTGGATGGTTCAGGCTGATTCTCACCGAGGAGAGCTGGTGGGCTATTCCAGGTTATCCTGATGGAAACCAGCAGCAGCTCCAGGGCAGGCTGTGAGGAAGCAGCAAGGCTATGTCCCCATGGAGGGAGGAGCTCTCTAAGAGACCCCAGGCTCTCCACGTCCTTCCTCTGTCTCAGCTTCCTTGGCAGCAGCCGGCTAGCAGAGAGCTCTAGTGCTTCCTGGATGTGACAGCACCTTAGTGAATTATTACTCATTTCCCCCCGATTCTCTGCGTGTTTCACACAGAGGCAGAATTATAAATTAAAACAGGCTGTCACTGACTTTGAGCATCTCTTTCCATTTATACCCCCCTGAAGAAATCATTTCCCCCCCAAGCCACGTGTGTTTCTCTGATTAAAAATCCAAAAGCTAAGGAGATCTTTCTGTCTTCTTGTTTACTCTCCCCTCAAGGGATTCCCATATCCACTTCTTTCGCAGGAACCAACTGGTTTCTGGAAGTGTCCTTCCACAGGGCACCGTTCAAAAGCAAGCTTTGAACGCTGAGGACCATAGTGGAAGAGCCCGGCAGGTGATGAGCCAGTGGAAACAGGAGGCAGGGCCGAGCAAGGACTCGACATGCGTCTCCTGACTTTTGGGGTACTATATCTGCAGGATTCCTACCAACCTGGGGGCTCTGGTCCCAGCCTCACCTCCTGCTGGGTGGCCTTAGGGCAGTCACTTTCTCCTTAGAGCCTCCTGCTCCGCACAGATTAAGTGAGGGGGAGCATTAGCATCAATTTCAGAGTTAGTTTTAGGACAAAATAAGGAAAAGGCTGTAGAAACACTTGATAAACGGCGGCCAGATTGTATAAATGGAAGGTGATGGCATTACAAATGACTACGCGTACCTGGGTCAGGGGAAGCCACTGTAGGCATTCAAACAGCTGGCATCTTCCTGGGGTGGAGGTTAGGGACAGGTCATTAGGGCAGCCCCTCTTGACCTGCCTTCCACAGGGACAGGAGGGGCGTCCTCCTTCTGGAATTCCACCCTTGTCCTAACTGCGTGGCGGCTCAGCTGGTATGGGTTTGGAGGGCTCATTCCTTTTTGTCTGAATAAAGGAGGGGTTGCTGGGGAGACTGCTGGGTAGGTAAAGCGCTCCCTGGGCAAGCGTGAGGACCGGAAGTGGAATCCCCAGCCTCCTCACAGCAGCTGGCGTGGACAGTGCCGCACGGGGCGGGGCGGGCGGGGTTGAGACAGAACCCTGGAGCGCTCTCACATAAATACACACATAGGAAAGGTGGGGAGTATCTGAGGAGGACATCTATGTGGACCTCTGGCCCCAGACACAGGTGCACATGTGTTTGCATGCTCAGGTTCCCTCCACGTGTACCCCCCACACGTACATGCATATGTACACACTTGCGTGCGCGCATACACACCGCACACAGCACACGCACAGGCAAAGAACGGGGCGTGGGGAGGAGGCCGGCAAGAGAGTGAGGAAGGTCAATGACTGGTTTATGTGACAATTAAACCTTGAGGGGAGGGAGGGGAAGCTGGGAGGATCTCCATCATTTTAAGCACATCAGGACAGTGTGTTCAGCAAGAAGCCACTCCCCAGAGGGCTGGCGGGGGTGGGGGGCGGTGATCCAAACAAAGACTCCAAGGTTTGGCTGAATTCTGCTAAGGCCAGGTACTGAAAGGAAGAGTGACCCATAAAGTTCGGCCTGTGGGAATTAGCTCAGCCTTTGGTTAGAGCCTTCTCTTCTCCTTCACCCCGAGCGAGCGAGCCCCTGCGGAGTACCAGGCTCGGCGCAGGGCCTTGATGTTCACCCCATGAATGAAAGGGAAACAGTTCCGTCTTTAACTTCTGGTCACTGAAAACAGGATCCAGGCACCTCCTGGCCGTCCATGTAGCCCACGAGCAGTCAGAGGAGTGGGCTGTCAGGCCCCACCCAGTCGATGGGTCAGAATCTGTCTGCTTAGCAAGCTCTCCAGGGAATCTCCAGGCACTTTCCCTTCGCACTGGAGAGGCATGGCTCGCACCGACCTCTTCCCTGGGCCGCCGCCAGGCATTTCATTGGCTGAAAGGCAAGTGCAGCCGTGTGGGGGTCAATCAATCCTGCCACATTTGGCAATTATGATTCCTGATTCCACGCTAAGAGAGACAGATCGGCAGAGTCACTGGGACATGACCTCAGACACAGCTGCCGAAGCTGCCAAGTGCAAACTCTGAGCCAAATGACACTTCTTTTCCTTCCTGTGTGACAACTCTGTTAACATTTTTGATAAATATGTATTATACATTTCCTTGAAAATATGGAGTCATGGGAAAAATGCTAGAAGAAATCCATCAAAATATTATGGTTATCTGGGAATGTCTGAGAGGGGGGATTATAGGCAACAGTATTTTCTTCTCCTATGCACTTTTCTAGATTTTCCAAGTATTTTACAACCTGTATGTTTTATTTTATAATAAACAAATAACTTAAAAAAAAAAACCTGGTTTTGCTTAGCAGGAAGAGTATCCCCAACAAAACAGATGAGATTGTTGGGTCCTGGGAGGGGGAGGTCAAGTGACCTACCTGAAATGTTCAGTGACTCACTGGGGAATGAAGTGGGGGTCCCTGCCCTCTTTCTGGGGAGCCACATGCCACTGACGCCTTTGGCATGACCCATGGAGAGTTTAGCCATCACTCTGCAGTAGGCACCACATCTGGGGCATCTCCCTTGGATCTGATGATGTTTCTGATAGGAAATGCAGAGGTATTGACAGGGATTATGTTACAGATGGGAAACTGAAACCCTTGTCCCACAGGAAGGCGGGCAGAGCTCTTCCTGCCCCCTTTGTGCCAGATGAGGTTATAGTTCAGTTTGGTGCTCAGCGAGCCAGATTCTGGGGACTCATGAAGCAGATGCACGTGGCCTTCAGAGGTTCAGAACATGGGCTCTGGAGTCAGGCTGAAGCACCGCTCAGCACTGGATTAGAGTCTCTCTCTGTCTCTCTGTGCGTTATAAGTGTAAAAACTTAAGCGTCAGCCCTCGCCTTCCACCTCAAGGCAGGGTGTTTTTCACCACTGTGGTCACCAGGCCAGCTGGTCTGTGAGCTCACAGGCGAGTCTCCCACCTCTGCCTCCCCTGGGCGTGCGAGGGTCGCAGATGCTAGCACCACTCCAGGGCCCGGGAGCCCCGCTCCTGCACTCATGCTCCCTTGGCAAGGCTCTACCCACTGATCTGCCTCCCCAGCTCTAGGGGATCATAGCTGACGGCTCTTTCCTGGTCTCCGAGCAGGGGATGACGGCATCCCGTGGGTTCACTGTGGCTATGGACGAGGTTCATGCTAGAGCAGCGCTTTGGGCGGGCAGCAGACGCTCCTGTCTGCTGTCACAGTCATGGTGATGGCTTCCAGCATCAATGGTGTGACCAAAGTGCCAGATCGAATAGGACCCATGAGTAAGGGCAGGGTATTTGTGAAGAGCCTTGCCAAGATCAAAGTGGGAGAAGAGACTAGAATCGTTCTCTTCTCGTGTTGAACTTTCCTTCCTAGCAACTGGCTTCTGGTTTCTGGACTTGGGGGTGCTCACCAGAGAGGAGCTGTCCTTCTGACAGCTGGTCAGAGCAGCTTTTCAAATGTGGCAGAAAAGGCCACTGGGCCTCATGATCCTGACCTTGGCACACAGCTGGGCTGCCCTGAAGCTTGCAGTTGGCCTCAGAAATCCACGAGGACCAGGTCAGAAGGCGTGGGATGCGCAGGAGCCCAGTAATGGGCTAGATCCTGAAGGCTTGGTGCTCTGGTCACAGCTGTGCTTTGCGCACGCAGTGTGACCTGAACAAATCAACCATCCTCTCCCTGCCTTCGTTCTCCAATCGCAAATCAGGGCATGGCCTGCCCAACTTATGTCCCAGCTGGAAAGTGGGTATCAGAAAAAGCTTTGAAAAGGCAGTTTCAAGATCATAGAGCTCAGAGGCACTGCTGGAAACACTGCAGACACAAGGTAGCAGAGACGCACACGCAGGCTGCTGTCCGGGGCGCGGTGGGCAGGCCTGGCTGCAGAGTGCTGTGCGGTGAGAACTCCGCAGGGAAGAGCAGGAGAGAAGAGGCTGGAGACAAGGAACGTGCTTCCCTGCTACTCTGTCTCAGAACACACCTCATGCTGCTGGGAGAACGCTCAGTCACTTGGATCAACTTTTAAAGCTATTTTGAGAAATTCACCACAGGTCAGTGGTGTCTGTGGCCTGTGTGACTGAGAGCCGAGGCACTTGCTCCTGGTCTGGGACCCACCACGTCCTGGGCACAGACGGCGCTGCCTCCCCCTTCCACAACCAAGCAGGCTCCGCTGCTTCGTCCTCTGCACCTGTCTTGGGTTTTCACCTCTTTGCGCACAGACGTTTCATAACCTGCCCGAGCTGCAGGGTCGAGCCCGTTTCCTGGCTCACTGTGCTTGCTCTCTAAGTGTCTGTGGCTTCCCTGGCTAAACAGAGGAAGCTCAGCTGCTGGGAGCACAGTGTTCAAGTGGAGCAATCATTGGCAGGGAGCCTACCTGTCCCCAGCTATCAATGTACCCACAGCAATCTGTTTTTCTCTAGGGAGCTCAAGTGTTCCAACGCGTTCATTTCAATCAACAGTTGCTGTGAGCACCAATCCCGTGACTGGCACCAGGAATCCAGGGAGACACTGGAACCGACAGGATGATCAGCCCCAGTCTGCCCATAGAAGGAAGCAACACATCGCCACGAAGCCTAGCGGGCGCATGCTTGCTACCATGGCTAAAAGGGAAGAAGCAGATCATAGCAAGTGCCGGCAGAGAGGCGGAGAAACCCGAGCCCTCGGAGACTGCTGGCAGGTATCAGCACTTAGGGAAACGTTGTGACAGCTTTTCAACATGTTACATGCTGAGCTAACGGCGTGTGATTCAGGAATCCTATCCCTGGCGTATACCAAGAGAACTGAGCACATATGCCCACACAAAAACTCATATGTGAATATTGACAGCAGCATAATTCATGGTAGAGTGCCAAACTGGAAACATCTCAAATGTCTATGTACCAGTGAGTAGGTAGGAAAAACGTGGTGGCCACACGATGACGCGGCATTCCGCATTGAGAGGAGCAGCGCCCACCCCGCTGCGGGCTGAGGCTGAACCTCACATACCCTAGGCTGCGTGAAAGACACAGGTCACGGAAGACCACAGCTTACGTGACTGCGCGTGTCTGTGAGATGCCCAGAGCAAGCGAGTCCATGGAAGCAGAGGGATTAGTGGTGCAAGCGTTGGGGGAAATGGAGAGATGCGATGGCATTCTTTTTGGGGTGATAGAGGTTCTAAAATGCGATCATGCTTATGGTTATACAGGCCTGCAAGTACATCAGGGGACATTGAATGGTTCACTTTGAATGAGTGAATTAAGGACAAAAATTAACAAAAAGTGTGGAAATGATTATGCGTGAATGGCCACACGGCTGCAGGGAATGGTCCAGAGGAGAAGCCAGCCGCACTAGTGCAAGATGATCCAAGATTCCTCAGAAGACTGGGGTCATGCGATTGAGTCTTAAAGGAGGAGAGGTGCTTGAGGAAGGAGGGACGCTTTGAGCAGTGGACACCCCCTGACCAGACCGGGAGGCACAAGGGAGCTGTGAGGTGGGTTGATAGCGTTGCACAGGGTGGGGACGGTGAGGGAGGCAGGAAGACGGGGCTTGGAAACTGGGAGAAGTGTGGGCTTGGAAGGCTTCTGATGTCATGTCACAGTTAGGCCACATCTTGCATATTTCCTCTGTACCTTGAGATATTCTGGGCTCTTACTTGATTCTCGGTCCGTGTGACCATAGACCACGGAGGACAGTGCTACCTAGAGATCACGCATGTGGACAATGTGCTCCAGGCAAGCAGTCACAAGAGTCACTGGGTGTCAGGAAGGCTGTGCATGGAGACAGGAGGGGGTAAGAAGTAGGGTACATTGGGGACACCCCATCTACTTACTACACAGCTGGTCCTCATCTTCTCCACGGGCACAGTCCTGGTGGAAGTCACACGCCTGCCCGAGCTGGAGGACTGTTCCGTTCCAGCAGGTGAAGGAGCTCTGCAGAGCCATCTTGGAGCCTGGCGATGTCCCTAGGGAGCACAGACACATGTCCCTGGTCAGTTTGGGTGGTTTCAGGTATTTGCTGGCCGCATGGAAAAGCTGTCACACTACTTATGTACCATGGATTGATTGAGACACTTGAATCTCCACGCAACCAACCACATGGCCAGTGGGGGCAATCACAGTCCCTCACACATATCCCCAGTCCGCTGGGCATCTTACACTTCAGGAATGGCGAGGAACAATGTGGTCAAGGTTTTGGCCCATGTTTCTCAAGCCCTCTGGGGTCTGTACACCCTCGTGTAGGCAGCCTCCAGGTCAAGAGTCCTCCGTATACCTTCAGCTCCATCCTCAAGGTCAGAGTTTGGCTGGCACTGTGTATACACGCCCAGTGTGGTAGTGTGGTAGTTTGGATGTGATCATTTGAATGTATGGGTCCATAGACCCAGTCAGTTTTTCAATATTTATTTATTTATTTATGAAAAATAAAGAGAGAGAGAGAGAATGAGAATGGGTGCACTAGGGCCTCTAGCCACTGCAAACGAACTCCAGACACATGTGCCACCTTGTGCATCTGCCTTTACATGGGTACTGGGGAACTGAACTTCTTAGGCTTTGCAGCCAAGCACCTTAACTGCTGAGCCATCTCTCTAGCCCCAGACTCTGTCATTTTTGATTAAACTTCTACCTGAGCCCCTAGCAAGCAGATTCCTGCCACAAGGGGGAATGTCACTTGATGAGGACCAGCTCTAAGGTGTGTCTCGGGGGTCAGATCTTTAGTGCAACCCTACTGGGTGCGTTGAGAGCAATTTGAGCTCTGGTAGCTGGTGGATGTTCATGGTGCTGGCGGTTGTTGGGATCCCTCTACTTGCATCTGAGTAACGGGACAGCTTTGTCTGCCATTGATGGTGTTCCCCTGGACTCTGTAAGCCTGAAATAAATCGTGTCTGGTTGGATGTTCACCCCGGCAATGGAGGCCTGACTGCGATGCCCTGATCTCAGTGGAGTGACTGATTGAGTGGATTCCAGGGACACACAGAACTTCCTCCCAGCCATGTCTTAACCAAGCCCAACCCTGCTTAGCTTCTGAGATCAGACCGGGTGGCATGGCTCTTGATGACACACAGCACTCTCTGCTGTGAGGTGCAGAGGACATCATCGATACAAGTGGCGCTAGACCTGGCTTCTTCATGACTGATTTATGAGGCTGGCTCTGTCCTTTCTCTGTCTGGTCCTTGTCTCTTCCACAAAGGATGGAGTTTTGACTCTATCTCTAAGGTTTGCTCTGGTGTTGAAATCCTTAGATAAACCCCGTCATGGAGGAGGAAGGAGACCGGGCCGTTTATAATGAGCACATCAGCAGCTGCTGGTTTCTGAATGAACAATGAAGTGTCATGATCATTAACTAGCCTGTGGCCACTTGAGTCTCTGCAAGCTCCAGAGAGCCAGGCTGAGGGGGAAACACGCTGGCCTGGTCTCACTACCTCTACTGAACGGAGGGGAAGAGGGCCTGGGTGGTGCTTCCTGCTGCTCTGCTCTCGGTAGGTGTGGGGTGCGAGGCTTTGGGCTCTATCTTCGTGAGCAGCAGGGCCCAAGTGCCGTGGGCATTGTCCTCAGGAGCTCTCTGTGGTCACTGGTGCCTCACCAGTCTCCTACCCTCTCTCTGGGCCTCACATATGGTGGGCTTCCTAACTCTGGCTGCAAAGCCCGACTTTGATTCTCTAGGGTCCATGGCCTTTGCTAGCTAAAATTCTGATTCGCTGAAACTGATAGTGGTTGTTTGAATGTATGTCCCCCATAGACTCAGGTGCTTTTGCTTTTTTAGAGAGAGAGAGTGAGAGTGAGAACAAGAGCAAGAGAGATAGAATTGGTGCGCCAGGGCCTCAGCCACTGCAATCTAACTCCAGACACTTGCACCACCTGGTGGTCATGTGAGACCTTGTGCTTGTGTCACCTTTGTGGGTCTGGCTTATGTGGGATCTGCAGGGAGATAAAACATGGGTCTTTAGGCTTTGCAGGCAAGTGCCTTAACCACTAAGCCATCTCTCCAGCACTCAGGTGTTTTATCAAAGCTTTTAACTTGAGTCTCCAGCCACCTGGCTGGAGGAGGTGTCACTGGGGACAGATCCTGGGGTCCAGCCAAAAGGTGTGTGTAGGGGGTACAGATCTAAGTTGCAGCCCAAAGGTATGGAGAGAAGTTTGAGCTCTGCCTGGGCTCCTGCTTGCTCTCAGTTTGTGCTGCCTACGTTTTGGTGTGGCTGGCTGATGACGGCTTCTCTCTCAGCTTGGATTTATGAATGGGAGTCAGCTTCCGCCAAAGATGGAACTTCCCTGTGCTTGAAATAACCCCTTCCTGCCCCAAACTGTGCATGGCTCTGATGTTCACCCCAGCAACACAACGCTGTCTACAATGTCCTTTCTGTTTACTTCAGGGATGCTTCTGCCCACCTTGGCATCTTGAGCTCTGAGAGGAAGCCACACAGTTCTTAATGTCGCTCACGTTTTAGGTAAGAACACTGAGTCAGAGAGGTTCAACGATTTGTCTAAGGTCTCACAGCCAGGCTGTGAGATTTGGGTCCAGCCTGTCAGACTGCAAGGTTGACCTCTCCATCTCATAGAAGGGATATGCTGGAGAAGATAAGCCCAAGGTAGCCTCCATTTATCAGGTGAGCCAGATGGCTGGTATAGCTCTTTCCTCTGAATTGAAACATCCCTGCTGGAGGTGGAAGGAAGGCTTTTCAGACTGAAAGAGAGCTAGTGAGACCTAGAAGGCTCAGGAACCTCTGAAAAATCCTAAGATTCACCGCCACCCCCAAGGTTGTATGAACAGTAAGGAACTGCTGGAGGGAAGCGACTCTTAGGTGGTGTGGCTTTTGCTGAGCTGTCACCCATGCTGGCGCGGGCTTTTTTGTCGATGCAACTACATTTGAGTCACCCATGCTTCTGTGAGTAACTCCTTTAAACTGCTCCTTAAGGTTTCAGTATCTAGGCCTATCGTAGTTACCTTCTTATGCTGGGATAAAGCACCCAGCCAAAAGAAGCTGATGGGAGGAAAGATTTCACTACGTCTTAGAGTCTCTAGGGGAAGCTTCACGATGACAGGGGAAAGCACGGCATGAACAGAGGCCGGGCATCACCTCTGCCACAGCAGGTGGAAAACCATAGCAGAAGAGTGAGTCAAACTTTAGTAAGGGAGAGCTGGCTAACACCCCTAAGCCTATCCCCTGTGACACACCTCCTCCAGCAAGACTCTCCTTCCCAAGTTGCCATCACCTGGGGACTTAGCATGCAAGATACCTGAGTTTATGGGGGACATGTGATTCAAACTACTACAGCTGTCTTCACCTCCCAAGTGCTAGGATTACAGGCATCCTATGCCTAGCATTTTTATGTGTGTTCTGAACTCAAATCCTTTTGCTTGCACAGCAAGACTTTACCTAGCACTCAGAGGGTTGAGATAGGAGGCCAGCCTGAGGCTATAAAGTAAGTTCCAGGTGATCTGGGCTAGAGTGAAACACTGCCTCAAAAGTAAAACCAAGCAAATAAGAGTATAAATAGCAGAAACTTAATTCCCACTATGTGTGATGGAGGTGAGGCCTTTGGGAAGAGACTAGATGAGGTCATTAGAATGGAGCCCTTCCCAGACATGACTGAAACCTGCTGGTTTAAGAAGAAAAAGAAAAGTGACTAACGAGGCAGCCATACGTGCCTGCTTCTGCCATGATGAGGGGGCAAGGGGGCCCCGCCCGAGCCAGCACCATGCTGTGTGGACTTCTATGAGCTACGGGGAGGACAGACAGTAGTACAAGGAGGAAAAGCCTTCCCTCACGTGCGCTTGCGACTTCATTTTCAAAGCATCTTGCCCCAGGGTGATCCTTACAGACCGTTGGGATATATGAGGTTCACCCCAGCCTTCCACAGAAACACAAAGAAACGGAACGCTCCACAGTCTCCCTTATCTCACAGCACATTCCAAGCTGTTGGCACGTCTTCATGGACACATGAATGTTTCACATTCCAATTATTGGCCATCCTCAAGTGAGTCTCATAGCTTTCTTTCCTAACAAATATGAACCTATTGGCTAAAGCTTGAAATCAGGGTAAAAACAAACAAAAAGAACACCCAGAATCCTGCCACCCAGAGGAGAGCTTTCGTTTTCAACATCTTTGTTGACTTCTTTTTAATTTAGTTTTTATTTCTGCCTATGCTATAAAAGTATGTACTGACATGCCATATGTACACAGGTTTTAAAATGATTAAGGTTATAGTGCATGCTTTTCCAAGGGATTTAAAAATTCCCCCAAAGAATACTTTTTAATAGCTACAATACAGTGTGATATGCACCATCATTTATTTAAACATTATTCAATGATTGGGCTGCTAGTCTGTTTATAATAACCCTTTGAAGAATATCTTTGTGCATAAACCTTTGCCTGCATTTCAGATTATTTTCATAGGATAGATTCCCAGAAGTAGAATTACAGATTCAAAAGGTATAAACATTTTAAAGGCTCTTGATACATATTGCCAAATTGCTTTCTAGAATTTAATCCAATTAACACTCTTCACCAGCTGTATTCGTACACACATCCTTCCTTCTACATCCTGGTCAACCCTAGGTATTATCATAAATTTATTTGAAACTAAAGGCATCTTCCTGCTGTTTTACTCTGAATTTTTATGATAAAGAGGTTGGAATGTGTGTGTGTATATGTGTATGTGTGTGCGTGTCGCCCCCCCTCACCCCCCCTCTGGGCTGGAGAGGAACCCAGAGCTTCATGCATGAGCTACAACTTCATTTCTTTCTTCGTTTTGTTTGAGGCAAGGTCTCACTCTAGCCAAGGCTGATTTGGTCTCAGGATGGCCTTGAACTCCAAGGGATCCTCCTACCTCTGCCTCCGGAGGGCTGGCAGTGAAAGCATGTGCCTCCACACCTGGCTCTCCATGATTTTGGTACTGGTTTGTGTGAGATCATTGGTAAAGACTTGAACCTCTTAGGTATGATGTGCCTTTTATTCCTAGGTATTTCTGTATATACTCATTTTTTTAAAATAATGTTTTATTTATGAGAGAGAGAGAGAGGATGGGCATGCCAGGGCTTCCAGCCACTGTAAACAAACTCCAGATGCATGCGCCACCTTGTGCATCTGGCTTACATGGGTCCTGAGGAATGGAACCGAGGTCCTTTGGCTTTGCAGGAAAATGCCTTAACTGCTAGGCCACCTCTCTGGCCTGTGCATATGTTCACTTTGTTTGTAATATGTTTTGTTATATAGGAATTTAAAGTTGCAACTTGCCTTCTTAAACCTTCTTTCTTTGACTCTCATAAAAACATAGCAGAAGTTTCAAATATTTCTTTGGTGACTTTCTCTCCACTCTTCTTATTTCCCGTAGCTCCTCCACTCACCCCTGCCAATCACTCTTTCTTTCTTTTTCTCTCACACACATGCTTAGAGAAGTTTCTAGGGGACTGGTAGTCAACGTCTTGGGGTTGCCTCCTCCTTAGGGTCACCCATCATCAGCTGTCAGGGGTAGGGGAATCACTTGTTATATTTTCACAGATTCTTCCACCTCCCCAGATGCCTTTCAGTTGGTTTTTGGGATACAGCACTTCTAGTATTTAACTGGAGATTCTGCCCCTATGTGTTCTCAGCTTTCTGTTGTTTGTGGAAGCGGCGTGAAGGGAGGCACCAAGCCTTGTTTCTAGAACAGTGCCTGGCACAAGGCTCTCCCCCTCTGCCATATTCAGAAACCGAGTGCATCCTCTGTAACAGCTGAGGAAGGTGTTATTAAATCTGTTTTACAGGTGAGAATTCAAAGGCCTAGTGTAGTCACATGGTATGCAGAAGGATTGGTGAAAATCCATTTTTATTTCTTTATATTTTTAGTGGTTAAGAGAATTAGTTTTTAAAAAATATTTTATTTTTATTTATTAATTCAATAGGGAGAGACAGAAAGAGGGAGGGAGAGGGAGAGAGAGAACATGGATGGGCCCACCAGGGCTTCCAAACACTGCAAACGATCTCCAGACACATGTGCCACCTTGTGCATTTTGCTTTACATGGGTCCTGGGGAATCTTTTGGCTTAACTGCTAAGTCATCTTTTCAGCCCCAAAATCCAGTTTCTTTTTTTGTTTTGTTTTTCGAGGTAGGGTTTCACTTTAGCCCAGGCTGACCTGAAATTCACTATGTAGTCTCAGGCTGGCCTCAAACTCATGGGCGATCCTCCTACCTCTGCCTCCTGAGTGCTGGGATTAAAGACGTGCACCATCATGCCTGGGCCCAAAAGCCAGTTTTTGACACTTTGTTCTTGATTTGTTTTGTTCCCTTTCTGTCTGTGGATGAGTCCAGGAGTGTTCACAGTGGACACGGAATGACAGGATGGCCTATTGTTAGGGAAGTTTTCTTTTCCACTCCCTCTTTTGGGCCCTCGCCTGGCTAATTCCCTCTCTCTACCCCTGCCCCTCATCCAGATAAAGAGCAGCGCAGGAGTGGAGGGCCAGGTTGCATCTGTCCTCTGGACAGCCCTGGACACAAGCATTCTCTCCCAAGACCCCTCTCTTCTGGGCTCAAACACAGCAGAAGTTCAGAGAAACTGGCTATTTCCTTCAGGCTCCTTGTGGCTCCGCCCCTTTGCCTCCCCTAGCTGGAGAGTTCCAGGTTCCAGGGCAGAGTGTCCCCTGGATGGAGGGGGAGCTTCATGCTCACCAGAGGCTCAGTGAGACGGACGCTCGACGCTCTGTCTGATCTCTACTGCCAGCCCAAACTCGAAACTAATGAGGCGCAACAACAAACAAACGCTCTATCTCCGCAAGTTCTATTTTTTTATGGGGTTCATAAATTCCAAGGAGGAAAGTACCCTTGGTGGATGATTTTAATCAAGGGCCTGAGCTTTCTGAACAGCATTCTCTCTGTGGTTGTACAATGATTGTTTCGGCCTATGGAGTAGGGGACCTCGTGGCCTGGGGTGGTTGTAGCCTGTCTCTGGAGCAACAAGGAAGGGGCTGGGCTTGGCCATAAAGAGACAGCCCTGATTCCCACTGTCGTGGGAACCTGAGCCTGAGATCAAGCCAGTGGTGGGGGGCTGGTGCTGGGATCTTTTCATTCATAATGTTTTCTGCTATGAAACGTTGAAACATGTCCCCCCCCTCCCATATTCACAAGGTAAGTCACTGGGGGCAGTAAACTGGTGTCTTTCCTTATCTTTGCATAACATTTTAATAACTTACAATTTGCCTTCTTAAATCTTCTTTCTTTGACTCTCATAAAAGCATAGCAGAAGTCTACTTGATCAGATGGATAATGCTTCTGATGTGTTGTTGAATTCAGTTTGTGAGGATTTTGTTCAGGATCTTTGCGTCTAAGTTCATCAGGGAAATAGACCTGTAGTTTTCTTGTGGCATCTCTGCCTGGTTTTGCTATTAGGGTGATAGCAGCTTCATAGAAGGAGTTGGGGAGCTTTCCCTGGTCTCCAATTGTATGGCACAGTTTGAGAAAAATTGGTTTCAATTCTTCCACGAAGGTTTGATAGAATCCTCCTACCCTTAACTGATGGCTAATCCCACAATGTACGACCCACATTCCCCAATAAGGTCCCTGTGGAGCGGGGAGGACAAGGAGGAGGCTCAGGATGGCACCAACATGGCTGATTACACACTGTGTACATAACTAAAAATCAAAAAACAAAATCCTTCTTGGGGACCCCTTTAAATTCAAAAAATAAAAAAAAAAAGCATAGCAGCGCAGTTATCATTTCCACTTGACTGATGGTAATATGGAGCCTCAGTAATGCCCATTGCTTTTTACTATAACTTGTATCCACTTGCTTACTGGGCACTTTGCCCAATCTCTCCCAGGGAGCACACCACAGTTAAGGGACCAGAACTTCCCCAGATGACCCTATCCCAGGATGCCATGAGCAGAGCATGCCTGTGCACCAGTGTCACACGGGAGGTGAGAAACCATGTTGATGTCCAGGCTTTGCCTGGGCCAGTGTCATCGGAGTCTTTGGGGGAGAGGCCCATGACATTGGTGGTTTTCAAGGCTCCCGGAGGGGGGTACTTCTTGGGAGCACAATTGAATGTCTTTGGGGGTTTGATGGATCCAGGGATGAGCACCTTTGTGTCTTGGGTGGGTCTTTCCCTCCATGCCTCCACTGCCCCCTGGCATAGTGATTGCTGACATCAGATTCTATCTCCAAGATCCCTGCCAGCTCTGATCTCCTGGTAGGGTTCAGGGCAATGGCTCCTGGAGGCTATATGTGAGGTGGATTTGCTACACTTGGTGCCAACTTGATTAATGCCTACACTGGTGAGGGGCTCTCCTGCCATGCCTTCTGCCCTCCTGCGTTGCTTTACTAAGCTACTCACCCAGTGAGCTTGCCTCACGTTGGCATTTCCGGTCTTAGTCCTCTGTCATTTACATCTAGGAACATCTCTTCTGAAACAGCGTGCTGCATTATTTGTCTATTTATCTTCTCAGTGGATGTTGCAGAAATTAGTTCAGACTTGCTTCAGCAGCACGTGCGGCCCAGGTCAGGCTCCACGAGTCGCCGTTCTACCCCGTGGGTGATGTGCTGGGAATGGTTTCTTTCCCCTAATTGTGCATTCGAAACAGAAAGCCATGATATTCCCCTCCTTCCATCAGGTCTTGGAGATTTGATGCCACAAAGTCTATGCAACCCTCTAACTCAAATTTCTTTTTAAATGAATGTCAAATTTTAGGGCACTTAATTAATTTTTAATTGAGGTGATTTATACGGCATTTTAAAAAGGCACATTTGTCTCAGCTTTCTGGCCATCTCCTACCTGCTTGCTCTTGCCTAACTGATGACATTATTAAAGGGTGGGGATTGAGAGCTGATTCAGTGAGAAGGGGTTCTTGTTCTTCAATTAAAGCGAATGAGAGATGATGTGTGGAAGAACTTTGTGTCTAGAGAATTTGGGCCCAGGCAGGGGCTGGAGCTGGCATGAAGGCACTGAGATGCACTCCCACCTGCTAGGATCTGGAACTCAGGGACTGAACTGGGCTTCTACCCTCTGGACGCTTTCCAGGGCTAGGCGAGCCAGGTGCTCAGAGGGTAAACAAGTCCAGAGGCCAGAAAATGGATGGTGGCATGACGAGGATGTAATCAAGTGGTTGGTGTGGGCCAGCAGCAGGGGCTGTCTTGCTGACTTTAATGGGGGTATTGGAAGGCCTATGGACTGTGTAAATTAAGCCTGGCAGAGACCAGTCCCGTGGAGGGCTTTGGGTCTCATAAATTGTAGTGCAGACAGCCTCATTAAAGGCCTGGCATCTTGGGTTCCTTCTCCAAAGGAGAGGCTTGACTGCAGATGGCTACCAGGGGTCTGGAAGGAGAAGCTGTCGCACACAGCAGGGGAGCTGGCTAGATCACAAGCCGGCCCTCCCTGATCTGGGCTGAAGCGCCTCAGCTTGGGGCACTCTCTCAAGCCAGGCATTCACATCTACCGCGGGTGACAGATCCTGCAAGGCTTGTGCCCTCCGGCAGCAGAGTCCTGTGGGTGATGGGTGATCTAGCTGCTTCCTTGGCCCACTGCAGGCTGACAGGACCGCCCCGACTACAAGGGGGCCTGAACTCACATATCCCATGAGCTCTTTGTGGTAACTGGATGTCCTCCAGTCCGGGAGCCTCTGCTGTTAGCAAAGTGGATCTTTCCTTTCTTCTTCCTTTATGGGAGCCTATGTCCTTGGGCACTTCCCACTGACCCACACTGTCACTGTGCCGAGGCCCTCGATGGTCCAAGTTCCTTTTACACCCAGATTACATTTCTGTAACGACTCTAGCATCTTCAAGATATCTTTCTGATCAGTTCGTGTTGGAAATGGTCTTAAGGTGTAGAAAAATGTATAGTGGGTTCTAGTCTCTGCTAGTCAGGAAGGTGAATGCTGACATGACGTAAGGACTTCCCTTCTAGAAATCAGGTGTGCTATCTAATTTACAGGATTCCTTTGAAAAGCACAGGAGATCATGTGTACACAAAACCACAAATACATGGGTTCCTTTTCTGAACTAATTTCAGAGGCAAGGGATTTAAAGAATTAGTGATGAAAGACAGGTGGGGAGGGCCAGGGAGGGGTTAAACAGGACCAGTGTTGGGGATAGGCTTTGGACAGCCCTCAAATCACACGGCTCTACAAGCCAGACCCTTTCAGCAAATTCATAATAGAAACAAACCCCAAAGTAATTTCCAGCCAAAATCATACTTATGGAAAACCATATTGGCAGTGATGGGTTCTGAGTACTGTTGGCCTCCTGAGTGGCCGCACGGCCAGGTTTAGCTCTCTGAATCCAGCTTCTTCAAGGCCTTGTCCTACCACAGCGCACGGCCCAAACCAAAACCATGCGGCTTCCTTTCCTACCTTTCCCTTCTTTTAAATCTTATTTATTTATTTGCGAGAGAGAAAGAGACAGAGCAAGAAAGCAAGAGAGAGAGAGACAGAGTGAGAGAGAGAGAATGTGGGCATGCCAGGGCCTTCAGCCACTGCAAATGAACTCCAGACACCTGCGCCCCTTGTGCACTTGGCTTACGTGGGTCCTGGGGAATCAAACCAGGATCCTTTGGCTTTGTAGACAAACACCTTAACCGCTAAGTTATCTCTCCAGCCCAGCTAACTTTCCCTTTTGAGTCCAATGAAACACTGTGACTCAGGGCTTCTTCAGGGTCTGTGTGACTTGGTTTGGTAGCCTAGAATCATCTCTATTTGAACAATTCCTCCTACCTCAGATGCCACTTCCCTTCTGCTGCCTCTTCTCTTGGAAGGAAGACAGGAATCTCCTTCCAGGTGGTGTGTGCGGGGTGGGGTCTGTCTTACTTCTTTTACCTCATGGGGAATTTCTGGCACATGTCAAGTAATAATTTTATGTCAAAGGAGGACAGACTAGATCACCAAGCTCAAGTGGAATGACGTGAGGTAAGATTTCTTTTTGTTCTGTTAGGAGTTTCTAATTCTTTTGCAGCTGAGAACAGTGAAGGGTAGGTAGCCTCATGAGCTGGTGTGATGAGACGGGCCCAGGGTACTTGGAGCTGGTGTTGGTGATGACCACGCACGGAAGATGGCTGTGAGGGGCTGGGATGGGAGGGAAGCCATGATCTCGAGACCGAGTGAGGATCGAGAGGGTCACAGAGGCTCACCGCCAGGGCTGTCTTCAGGGAGAGGCAGAACCCTTCAAACTGGGATTGAGGGAATAGGTTTCATATAAGGAATTTAAACAACCCACTGAAGCAGAAAACCAGCAAGTCTTTAGAATGATTGATTGCTTGAGTGATTTGGGGAGAGTGGACTGGACAGGGAGTGAAAGTGGGGAAACCAGCGGGAAGGCTGCCCGTGTGGCTGACCAAGCGGGGCCTGCAAGTGGCCTGGATGAGGCTGGAGGTGGTGAAGCTAAGAGGACGTGAGTGCATGTGGCTGATGCATTAGAAGGGCCCCTCAAAGGACTGGTGGTCTACAGGGGAGGGTGAGAGAGGGTAACTCAGAGGATTGCTTTAGAATGAGACCAGGCCTGCCAGCTAACGCAAACAAGCCCCCGGGGCTTGTTTCAAATTCAAGTTTCCCTACAGGTTTCCTAAGGGCCACACAGACTCCTTGAGGCCCTGGGGGTGTGTGGTGGGGGGGTGTGTATGGGGAGGCTGGCCCTGCTTCGCTTTCACAGCTGAGCTCTCTGAAGAAATTAAAAATGTCTCGTTCTCCTGAAGCCCCTTTATTCTGTTGCATGACCATTTTTCCAAAGGTTTCCCTATTTGACATTTATCTTCATTGCTTTTGTTGAAAAGACACACCAATAATTTTATTTTTAATATTATGAATGACCTCTGTGAACATGCTACCATTAATCTCTCTAACGTGGTGATATTTAACCATTCTGCACCATGGCTCTCCATAAAATAAGTCGTTTTCTTCTATTATTTGTTCAGTAAACAATGAGCAATTCCAATTGTACCTTGGAGAATTAATACTAATCACAAACAAATTACAGCTACAAGAGAGGCTGCTGCGGGGGACCAGCATCCCATTACGCTGCCAAGGAGGCTGCTTGGGAGAGAAAAGCGAAGGAAAGAAATGTTTAGACTGGGGAGGGGGCTTGCCACGAGTGGTAGTCCCTGAGCACCCCCAGTTAGGGTACAGCCTGATGGAAAGTTAGCCCGACTCTGTTGGCTCATTCTGAGGTAGCCAAGGTGGAAGGTCTGGCTCCTTGCTGAAGAGCTAGGATAACCATCGGGGACCTGTAGAGATGCCAGTCATGGCAGTGACAGCCTCACCCACACTACATACTGAACGATAATAGTGTTGTAGGTCCACATGAAAGGCTCTACGTGCAGTATTTTGTTTAGCTCTTTCCAAAACTATATGAAACGCTGATTGCCTCCCGGAGGCTTTTTGAAAGACCTACCCGTGTAGCCCTGCTGTCCTTGAATTCATGAACCGCCCATCTCTGTCTCCTGAGTGCTGGGATTTCAGGTGTCCTAGCTTGCACCTGGCGATCATCTCCTTTTACTGGGAAGAACACAGGGCTTCAAGGGCTTGAGAGGTCATTCCCAAGGTCAAGGCATTCGGCAGAGCTAGCATTTTATAGCTGCCTCATTGGGAAGCCATGTTCTTAACCAACATTCTAGACCCATTGGGGTGGGAAAAGCCATTATACAGAAGGCTTGGAAATAACAAGAGGGGGATTGTGGATAACAAGGCAAAGAGCACCAGCGAGGAGGCGCACAACAGACTGGAGACAAAGACACGAGTGTGGCACACACATGCAATGCTAGCATCTGGGAGGCAGAGGCCGGAGGATCAGCAGTGCCAGGCCAGGCGGAGCTACGGAGAGCCTGTCCCAACCATGACCATCGCCAGCACCTCACTAACGCAGTCTGCAGTGAGAGGCTCAGCAGGCTGATGGCGTCAGGTGCCCATGGAGGGCGGCAGGCGAGAGGGTGAGGCTGTCTGGGAATGTGGAATAGAACGCCAATCTCTCAAAGCATTGTCGAGAAATTTTTAGAGAAGTGATTTACTAAATAGGACAAAGTCCAGGAATAGGAAGTAATGTGTGACCCAGAAATGAATAATCACAGTTCATAGTCTATCTCCATGAGCCAGGCAAAATGTCGTCTCTGTCAGAGGTTGTTGAGGTCTGCGCTAGTCACCTTTCTTATCGCTGTGACGAAACGCCTGATGGGAACACCTTAAGGGAAGAAGGACGTGGTTTGGCTCGGTTTCAGGGGGTGCAGTCCATCTTGGAGGGGGAGGCGTGGTGGCTGGAGTGGCTCTGTCCATGGCAACCGGAGAGCGAGGCGGCAGCTTCTCACCTTCTGGTGGGTCATGAAGCCACAAGCGCAGGCCAGAGCCAGCGGTGGAGACAGTGACCTGCTTCTGCTAGCTACGCCACACGTCCCAAAGCTTCGACAGCCTCCCAAGACAGAGCCACCAGCTGGGGAACAAGTGCTGACAGCAGGAACCTGCAGAACATTCTAGATTTAAACTGTAAGAACGTTAAGCAAGTTGCTTGGTTGGTTGATAGTAGATTTGAATGACAAGTGCTGAGACAAATTGCCATTCAGATCGGCGCTTTACGAGATGACTTTAGCATTATGCCACAGGCAAGCACGTTGGTGGGGGTGTGGGGTGGGGGTGACTGGGGAGGGAGACAGTTCAGTTCTAAGGATTGAAGAGAACTTCTTGCTCTTATAGGTAGGTGGTTATAACTCAAGGTTGCTTCAGCCTGGGAAGCAGGGGACTGGCCTTGCCTTCCTGGCCTTGGACCTATGTCGTCTAATATCACAGTGGTGATTTTGTCACCTCTGTCTGGGACGAAAGAGAAGTGGCAGAGGTTGTGGCCAGGTCCTTTTAGGCTACATCTGGCCTCTTAAAAGACAGCCTCTGTTAACCCAGGCCCAGAAAGCCAAGTGCCATGTGTTCTTCCTCATATGTGGATCCTAGCTACAGATGATTGGGCTTATGCATGAGAAGGAAAATACTTAGTAGCAGAGGCCAGTAAGTTAAAAAGGAGATATAAAGGGAAGAGAAAGGAAGGGAGGAGGGTACTTAATAGGTTGGTATTGTATATATGTAAGTACAATGCTTGAGATGGGGAGGTAATATGATGGAGAATGGAATTTCAAAGGGGAAATTGGGGGGAGGGAGGAAGGGTATTATCATGGGATATTTTTTATAATCATGGAAAATGTTAATAAAAATTGTGAAAAGAAAAAATAAAATAAGATAGACGAAAAAAGACAGCCTCTGTAAAGTCTGTCATCAGACACAAACCATACACGATTGAATGAGATAATTACAGAGAAGTGTTTTGTGAAACACCTCATGCTAGTAAATGACTAGTACTTTATTGTAATATTCACCCCTCACATTTCTACACAGGTCTCACTGAAACCGGAAGTCTCTCTTAACCGCCTTGTCCTTACTGAAATGTTGCTGTCATAGCAAGGCTTTTTCTATGACTTTATCTAAAATCTCTCCCTGCCCAGCCCCAGACCAGACACTGAGGTCTCCCTATCCTCCTTGCTACTCGTGTTGGACAATGTTCATGTTCCTTATTAGTGTTTGTTTCTCTGCTTAGTGTTCAGGGATGGAGAACTTAGGCTATCTTCATTGCTGAATAATCTGTGACTAGGACGAGGCTTGGGATAGAATTGAAGCTCAATAAAAATTTTTGACAGAATAATGGGGGCTGGAGAGAAGGCTTAGGAGCTAAGGCACCTGCCTGCAAACCCAAGGACCCATGTTTGATTCTCCATGTCCCACATAAGCCAGATGCACAAGGTGGCACAAACACTCAAAGTTGCCCATGCACCCAAGGGGGCACATGTGTCTGGAGTTGGATTATGGTGGAGGCTGGAGGCCCTGGGGCATCACTTCTCTTTCTTGCTCTCTCCCTCTCCCTCTCTAGCTTACAAAAAAAGGCCAGACTGTTGAGCTTGACTAAAAATATATTAAAAATAAAAAGAAAAGAAAGAATAATGGGGCTGGGAAGTTGGCTCACTGAGCAAAGTGCTTGCATGCAAGCCTGGTGATCTGAGTTTGGGTTGCCAGCACCCATTTAAATGCTAAGTAGGTATGACACCTGTAATGTTAGCACTCAGGAGGTGGAGAAGGGATCCCCGGGGTGAGCTGGCTAGCTAGACCAGAGGGACCTGATAGCTCCAGACTTAGAGACACAGCTCAATAAATAAGGTGCAGAGTGGATGAGGAAGACACCAGACTTCAACCTTTGGCTTGCGCATACACACACACACACACACACACACACACACACACACACACACACACACACACAGAGAGAGAGAGAGAGAGAGAGAGAGAGAGAGAGAGAGAAAGAGAGAGAGAGAGAGAGAGAGAGAGAACAAAGCTCCTTATTAAGTTCTTCGGGTAGTGGACTCAGAGGAGGATTCATGCTCCATTTACAATTTAGACATTATATTTGAGAGAAAAGGCATTTCACTGACAAGGATGCCCATATTTTCAACTCCCTTGGCTAAAGGAATGCAGCCAAAGCTGGGATTTGTCTCTGTGCGAAGCTTTCAGGCAGAGGCTCACTGCAGTGACCACGACCTCCTCTGAAGACCTTGCTCTGTGCTCCGTGCTCCCCACTCCCACCTCCACGTAGGTGGGTGGCTGCCCGCTTACACTTGCGCAGGGCTGGTGACGCCTCAGCTCAGGCTGTGAGCTGTGCCGCCCAGCGAGGACAGGTGGCTGACCCACAGGAAGCCCGGAGGGCTGCGAGACAGCCAGAAAAAGCTTTGCTTTCTAGGCCGAAAACAAGAGCGTGGCCCCTAGTGCGTGTGGGCAGTGGCTGGCCAGCCACATGCGAAGAGCTTCCGGATTATTCCCTCCCATCGGCCCAGTCCAGGCAGAGAGATCTGGAAAGGACTGCGTCTCCCATGAATCTCCGCGCATTTCTAGTGTTTAGTTCCTTTCTAAGATTCTCGGGTTACAGCCTGACCCCAGAACTACAAAAGTGAGAAAAAAAAAGCGAATAAAAAGGAGATGATAGCCAGGGAGGAAGGCTAAATACCACCACAATAATCACTACTACTACGAATATAAGAATATTCGGTGAGTACCGACTAGGCTTCAGTCCCTTATCTGTACTGTCTTTTGCTTGGTTCCTTGAAGGGACATAATTGAAAGATGCAAGACCTCTGAGGTAGAAGTCACGGGAAAGAGCTCGTGTTGGTGCGGGCGTAGAAGACGCTGAGGCCCTGTGCGTTGTTGGTGGGGCTGTGCCGTGGTGCAGTGGACAGCAAACAGCATGATGACTTCCTCAGAAAACAGAGAAATACAATCATTGAGGAGATGGCTCAGTGGCGAACGGCACTTGCTCCACAAGCCTGGTAATTGGAGTTAGGCTCCCCAGCATGTAAGGCCAGATGCAGAAAGTGGCACACACCTCTGTAATCCTAGCACACCTAAAGCAACAGGAGGTGGAGTCAGGAGAATCCTGAAGCTCGCTAGTCGGAATGTCTCAGCGGCAAAACAAGGGAGATCCTGTCTCTGTCATGGTGGAAACACCCCAAGGCTGGCTTCTGACTTCCACATGTGTGCTGTGGTATGTGTGTGTCCATATAGACAGGTATCATATACACATACAAATTTTATAAAATTACCATATGATATAGCTATTCTAAGACCATGTCTGTCTATCTATCTGTCATCTATCTATCTATCTATCTATCTATCTATCTATCTATCTATCTATCTATCATTTATCATCTATCTCGGTGGGTGTGAATCCAAAGCAGCTGAAATCAGATCCTGAAGACATGTGTGCAGGGCCTCTAACTCTCCTCCTCCTTCTTTCATGCCCCTTCTGTTTCCATGCTGGTGTGGGAGCCAGTGGGCACATCTGGAATGAGCTAGTGCTGGGGCAGACTCAGGTCCAACAGGACGCTGACCATAGACAAGGCTCGTGCCTCTGTCCGCTCATTTGTGAGATGATGGGCTTGCAGCAGGGGCACGGAGGGGCCCACCTCCCCAGCACGGATCATGGTCTCAGCCGGCTGTGAACGGTGAAGACTTCCCACAGGAAGGAATGCATTGTGGGTGCCATGGTGATAAGTGTGGATTGTAATTCAGAAAGCTTCTGGGGGGACTCCCAGCTCAGCTGGAATCCTCAAGGCCCAGATTTTGCTATCAAAGTTGGGGACTGTCATGTGGAGGGCAGATTCAGGCCCAGCATGCCTCCAGTCATGCAAGGCTCCATTCCCACTTCTATGAATCTTTCTCAAACACCCAGGAGGTTTCTGCCATGGACTAAATTCTTCAGAGTGAAGTGCTAGTGGAGACTCTACAACTGTGTTAGAGAAAACAGGTGAGAAAACAGATTAAGTCTTGCTGGGATTGGCCTGTGAGGATGCCTCCAGAGACCACACATGTCTACAGGTCAGAGCCTCAGGCAGATAACATGTTTCCATTTAGGAAAACTTCCTAAGGCAGCCAGACATAAACTCCTGGCTATGGTGACCCTGGAAGCACAAGACCAGTCCATTTTAAAGAGCCGGTGGAAAGTTTTCAGGCCGCACTATCTTCTCAGTCTCCACGGGTCTTTAACGTGCTGAGAACAGGCTGGGGGCTGAGAAAGGAGGCCTATCTGAGGGATAGTTGGGTCCAGTTTGAATCCTGGCTCTGCCACTTGGCCTTAGTCAAGGTATTTAATTGTCCTGAGGTTTAGCATCTGTCTCACACAGTGATTTTGAGGTGGAGGAAAGCTATGGATCAGCCTCATGGTGGTAAGTGTTCAGTGAACAGTAAATGAGGAAGAACATGGCCTGTGAGGTTGACGCCATCCCCTATGCTTGAGTCAATAATGTGAGGCAGAGTGGTGTGTGTGTTTGTATTGTTTTAAACTTACCTGAGTTGACCTTTTACATTTTTCATTATTTATTTGAGACAAAGTCTCACTATGCAGCCTGGGCTGGCTGGGACCTCCCTGCCCATAGACTCCAGATGCCCCTGCTTCAGCTTCCCGAGGATTGGAATTACAAATGGGTGTCACCGTACCCAGCCTGAATGCTATGACTCTCTGGTGAAGGTCACTGAAGGGTGGGATTTCTGTGTTCTGCCCTTGAGTTTGTGCAGGCTATGCTTGGACTGCGTTTGCTGGTGTCACTCCAGGAGTTGTGATGCCAGACCATGGAACACTACACACGGCCCACCTTGCTCAGACGCATGGAGTCTTGGAGCCTGGGCATCTGTGTAAGAACTGTACAAGTCCAAGCCAGTTATGCTGGCTGCAGAGAGAGGTCAAGCATAGGCTTTCCTAGTGACCATTCCAGTTGAGCCCAGAAGACCTGTCCTCTCTCCCAACGTAGTGGTCATGAAGAAAATCAATCCCACCCCCCCACACCCACCAGTTGATTGCTCTCTGAGCAAGTGTACAACTCTACCAAAGCTGGAACGAGAAAGACTGAAGAACGACCTCGTTGACTCTTGTTTGAGCCATTGCCCAACAAAACTGCCTGGTACGGTGCAGCACTGGGTGTCTGAAGCCTGCGTGCTCTGGACTGTTTTCTGCTGACAAACAGACAAAAGTGGGTAACTAGCCGGGCGTGGTAGCACATGCCTTTAATCCCAGCACTCGGGAGGCAGAGGTAGGAGGATCGCCATGAGTTCAAGGCCACCCTGAGATGACAGAGTTCATTCCAGGTCAGCCTGGACCAGAGCGAGACCCTACCTTGAAAAACCAAAAAAGAAAAGAAAAAAAAGAAAAAAAAGGGTAACTGGAATGCATGCGTGACGGGCACACTCACACTGAGAGGTACCGAGGTGTGGGGCAAAGGAAGGGGCCAGCAAAGAGGCAACACTTGCATTGTGCTCAAAGGATGGACGGAGGTCCTCAAACAAGCACAAAGACCACGGGAACGCCAGGAAGAGGAGGGTGTGCTCATGGAACCTCCAGTTGGTGGTGTCAACACCTGAGCCAGGCTGGCGTGGGCGTGGAGGAAGCTGTCAGGAACCAATTCATGAGGGCTGAGTGCCCTTCCAAAGACTTCAGGCTTTAGGTTTCGTAGGTCCTTTCCTACTTAGGCCAAACTGCAGGTGATTGGAGGAATTGTCATTTCACTGGGAAGGAAACTGGAACCCGAGCATTTGTGCAACCGTTTCTAAGGACTCAGAGCACTGGCAGAGTGTTTTACGTCTGCCTGACCCCGAAGCTCAGAATCTTAATCTGGCAGAATCACCAGTGTGTAAGATACGATTTTAAGAGCTCAGAAATAGAGAAGAGGGAGGGTTGTGGACTGTAAAACCCACAGGCGACAAGGGAATCAAAACGCTTTCAGAAGTGTCAGGAGAAAAGAGCAGCAATAGGTCCAGATTGTGCCTTAGAGGCCGGGAAGGGAATGAGTGCAAAGGCCCATGTCTGAGGGTAAGGGCGGATTCCAGGGAGGCCTGGCTCAGGGCAGGGTGCGGGCCTGCACGGTATTTCAGTGCGGGACAGGAGGACGATGGTGGGACTGAAATCTTCCTCTGCAAAGACAGGCTACCCCCAGCCAGGGTGGTCTCTATTGTACCACGGGCAGTGTGTCAGCCCTGCCCACTCCTGCTTCCTGCAGAGCCTGCGGGGCCAGGTGGGGTAGCTTGGTGGGATCCAGGAGGCTCAGAAGGTGGGTCTGAATAGGCTCAGGAAGGCACAGGAAGACCCCTGTGGTGTTTGCGCATTCTGAGCGGGCCTGCACAGGGTCCTGTGTACAAGCGAAGCACAGCCTTGCTGCTGGTGCCGGCTTTGTTGCCTGTGAACGTGGTGGGGGGCACCACCCGCTTCAGACCTGATGCGAACCACGTGTTTGACGACAGGGGGAGGAGCCTAAGGGCCGGGTATTCCATCCAACCCATGTGTCCTGCTCCTGGGGGGCTTTTCAAAATCTGCCCTCTACTGACCCTGTTGAGGAGCTGGGGGGCAGCAAGCAGGAATGGCAGGATCCCGAGATCATGGGAAATCCATTCATGATGGAGAAGCATGCTCATAGGGACCAAGCCAGTTCCAATGACAAAGCTTCTTCTCTTCCCTTCTCTTCTCTTCTCTTCTCTTCTCTTCTCTTCTCTTCTCTTCTCTTCTCTTCTCTTCTCTTCTCTTCTCTTCTCTTCTCTTCTCTTCTCTTCTCTTCTCTTCTCTTTCTGTTTATTTCCAAAGTAGAGTTTCATTCTAGTCTAGGACAACCTGGATGAATGGGACTTACTTTGTAGCTCCAGGTTGGCCTTGAACTTACAGTGATCCTCCTACCCCTGCCTTCCAAGTGTTGGAATTAAAGACATGTACCACCATGCCCAGCATGAAGTTATTTTATATATATGTGGGGCCCTGTGCCAGCCATCCCAGAACGCTGCCTTCCCAGAATGCTCAAACACAAATAGGAGTTTTCCTATGATTCCTTGAGCCCTGTTCAGCACCCCTTCTGAGCCCCTTTGACCCCACCAACAGCCAGCTGTTTCCATGGGTGCCAGGGAATTGAACTTGGGTGGTCTCAGGCCTTAATGATGTGCAGTCTACTGGCTTAACTTCTGAGCCATCTCTTTAGATTTGAAACAGGATCAATTTCAAGGTTCAAAGTGTTTGTAATAAATGCTGTTTCTGACATTGAGCTCAAAGAGAAAGTATTTTGCGTGTCTTCACAAGTGCTGTAGTTGACAACACTCTCACATGCATCTGTAGAATCAATGTAATAGCACATTCATTTAACTGTTTATGTTTTATTTTTTACCGTTATTTTCCCGTTCAGGGAACAGGGCCTCACTCTCGTAGCCCTGGCTGACTTTGCAGTCTGGAGCTTGGATGAGAGGCACATGCCACTACACCCGGCTCATGTAGCCATTTCTTATAATGCTACATCCGAAGCACACATGCCAGTTACCGAGGATTTGATTTGTAAAAGCTGTTTACATCCGGTTCCCAAAGATACACAGAGTCCTCAGTCCTAGGAAGGATGTGGTGACTCAGGGCCTTTGCGTCTGGATGCTCTTAGCTTCCGACGGGGCTCTGCCCTCACGAGCCCACCAGAAACGGGAAACATCGCAGGCTGGTAACACAGCTAATGGGCATCCCAATGAGCATCAGGGCTTCCATCGCCCTGCGCCGTGAGCGCCGGTGCTTCCCCAGCGATGGATGGTGTGGCCGCCTGGGGCCATGGCTTGTGGCCTCTGCCCAGCACCTTATAAACTATCCTGCCACGTACTGCTAGCCAGGCGGCGGATGGCATTTCTAAAGGATGGCTTCTAGTGAATATGTGAGGCTTTTTCAATGTTGTGAGGGTGAACATTTGTTAAGATGAGCCCTTGAAAGTCGGGGACCCTTTGTAATACAGATGAAGATATGAAGCAATGGTGTTTTTTTTTTTTTTCCTAAAAATGTTGAAAATATGTTTAAAGGGCCTTACAAATCTATCCAGACTCTTAGACTCCAAAGTTCCACACTGAGGAATTTCTCTTGAGGAGATAGAGGCTTATGCAGACATTTAGGTCCAGAGATGCTCATCATAGACTACAGTGTCCTGGACCTGAGAAACCCAGAAGTCCAGGGACATAATAAACCTGGAACACTTGCATCAAGCAAGGAGAGAGTTTCAAGGACGTTTTACTCACATGTGAAAAATTACATGACCAATTAGCTGGTGAAATAAAACAACAAAATAAGAACAACCTTCCCAGGCTGAGGTGCTGGCTCAGCCAGTGAAGTGCTGCCGTACAAGCAGGAGGGCCTGGGCTCGGGCCCACAGTCCGCGTGAGCATGCCGGGGGTGGCGTGCACTCACAACCCCAGCCCGGGGTGCCGGAGACAGGCGGCCTCGGCGGATCTCTGGCCAGAAAGCCTAGTTTCATTGTCAAGTTCCACCCAGTGAGGGACTCTGTCTCAATAAAGAGGGCAGTGTTCTGAGCAACAAGCCCTGAGGTTGTCCTCTGCCCCCTGCACACACACACACACACACACACACACACACACACACATGCAACATACACACTCATGTACACACACAGGCAATACACTCTCACACACATGCCCACACACACACTCACACTGTTACACACACATGTACTCACAGACACACTCTCACACACATGCACACTCACACACACTCACAGACACACTCACTCGCACACATGCATTTGATAACCACCCCTGTCACCTTCCTGTATGTGTGGATATTGGAAAACATGAAAACACCCATTCATCTACACAGGAAGAAAATCTAGGAGAGATATATGGAATTGTTAACCAAAGTTACCGGTGAGCTAGAGGATTATGAATGCTTTGAATTTTCTTTCTTTATGCTTTCTGAATTTATGTGCTCCTAAGTGGAAATACATAATCAGAGAAAGCGAAGTAAGATTACTCAAAACGAAGCAGGAATAAGTCATCTCTTCTTTCTCTCTTCTTAGCAGTTTACATTCTAAGGAAACCTACTTGACCCCGTGTTTCTAGTCACAATGCTCTTCAAGGCACTTTCATGTCCAATTTCTCACAGTCCACTCAGGGGACAGGCAGGCTGAGGACTGCACTCCTCTCTAGACCGAAAAAAAAAAAAGACATAAGGAGGTGAAATTTTGTCTTCCGGGAGTTGACACCATCTACACGTGTGACCCGCTCCTCAGTTCATCCTGCACAATCAAGGTTGGAAGGAGCCAGGTTGCCCAGAGGTGGGTCTTCCCTGGAAGGACTGCTATCCTGTGGGCACCGCGCACCTGCGACGCTGTGATGCGGGCATGAGGTCTCTAGATCACGGCGCAGACTAGTGCTTGTGACAGCCACAGACTGCTGCTTCTCTCGGCAGTGAATCTCAGCATCTGATTTCCACTGACAGCTAAATTAACAAGTCAGCTAAACACAGACATGTTTTATGGCCCATCTTATGCCAAATTTAATGTGTTCCAGGCACAACACAAGGCAGAGGAGTTTGGATTCACAGGCTCCGGGGTAAACTGTAAACTTTCCCCAGCCACCATTTCCCTGGCTGTACTAGGAAGCAAAGCCCCTGTCTGCGGAAGGCTCTGGGCAGGGAGGAGACCATGAAACCAAGCAGCAGACCTGGCAAGACAGGCCCCGGAGCTGACCGCTCACCCAGCAGCGCGCTGCTCGGGCCTTTGTCTCAATCAGCGGGATGACTTCACTCCTGATTTCTTCCCTGATGGTCTTCGCTGGATCCCCCGACCTCACTTGTCTTCCTTAAGTAGCAGCGGCTCCGAGTAATGAAGATCTTCATTGCACAGCTCTCCAGTCTTTGAAGTTCAACAACATAAATGACTTCATCTAATCCTGACGTCCACTGTCATTTGTAGAGGAGGAAACTGGCTCAAGGTCAGATGTGTGTGAGGGGTAATGAAGGGTTGGAACCATTGTATTCTGGCCACCAGTCCAGTGTTCTTTCTAGAATGTTCTAAGGGTGGCGTCTTTGACCCTGCTTGAGAAGGATCATGTCCACTCCCTTAAGCCCTTATGCCCTCCCCACTTTTGTTTTAGGTGGAGCACTATGCAGGTGGAGGAGACCCCAACCAGCAGTATAATTTCTAGCCAGCTATGCCCACCCTCTTTAATTCTTAAAAAAATTACGTTAGTAAAATTCACATAATCTGTGTAAATGGAATCTGGGATCATTTTTCTCTTGTGTCTGCTTATTTCTAAGCTTAATGTCTCTAAGGCCTTGTATTTTGCCTTCTTTTTTATTTATTTTTATTTTTATTTGAGACAGAGAGAGGGAGAGGGAAAGGGAGGGAGAGGGAGAAGGAGAGAGAGAGACAGAGGAAGGGGGGGGGAGAGAGAATGGGCACACCAGGGCCTGTAGCCACTGAAGATGAACTTCAGATGCATGCCCCACCTTGCCATCTGGCTTATGTGGGACCTGGAGGATCAAACCTGGGTCCTTAGGCTTCAAGGGCAAGTGCCGTAACTGCGAAGCCATCTCTCCAGCCCCCTTCTTTTTTTTAAACATATGTATGTGTGTGGTGTGCATGCATGTGTGTGCCTATAGCTGCCCGTGTGTGTGGGTTCACATGTATGCAGGTACACGTGCCTGTGGAGGCCAGAGGTCAACACTAAGGTCTTCCTCTAGCACTTTGTGCCTCATATTGTGAGATAGGATTTCTCAGCGAATCCAGAGCTCACTGATACTAGCTCAGCCAAAAGGCCACAGGAATTCTGGGCCTCTGTGTCCCCAGTGCATGCACCGCCATATGTGACATTTTACATGGGCTCTGGGGATCCAAACTCAGATCCTCATGCTTGTATGGCAAGTGCTTGACCCACTGCGCCACCCCCCAGCCTGTCCCTTGCCTTCTAATGGCAGGGAAGCCAAGTGAATGGTGAAGACAGTGGGGATGCCGATGGACCCTTTACAGCAGGTCTGCAAATTGTCCTCGCTAGGTTTCTTGTCGGGAACATGGGAAGACACGGTCCCTGTCAAGGATCCTCCATGGTTTTAGTGAGTCCTGGGGGTTCTCACTGCAAATCCCAAAGTCCTCTGGGCAGAGGGCCGTGCTCTGCAGAGAGCCTGCACACGGTCTCAGTCTGGGGAAAATCAGTGTGCCGGCACAGACGTGGCGGCTGCCTTCTAGACCACAGATGACAGCGAGGTCGCAGCTCCACGGACACCAGGCTACAGGTCTCTGACGAGTCAGTCCCTCCACCAGCCTTAGGCCCTTCCCTGCCAATCCTGCCACCTTCGGGGCAGTCACTGCTTGTCCTTAGCCAGTCTCGGTCTCCCATCTGGGTTTGATTCCTAGTTGCTTGGACCTGTGCCATGAATTGTTTTACCTCTTTCAGGCCTGCCAGTCCTGGGGTTGCAGCTTGGTACCAACCATGCCTCTCCACTCAGGCTCTGCTATTTTATGTGGGGGGGAGAAGCCCTAGTTCATAAAGACAGGGCACCTCTCCATGCCACATGCAACTGCAGGGCGAAAATGAGCTATGACATGGTCTCTGTCCCCAAGCTTCTCAGACCAGGCATGTCACTATGTCAAGGGTTGCCAGACTAAATAGACGTGTCTGCTTGCTGCGGATCACATTGCGGCTATTAACTGCCCATCAAGAGCAGATTCCCGGCTGAGCGACGGGAGGTGGGAGCATTTCCAGAAGCGCTTGTGAGATTACTGAAGGTGATCACTTGGTTTGGCTGGTGTGGGCTGTGAATGGGACAGAGTGACAAGGATGCAGTCATCCCGCAGCTGAGGCCTCAGTCCCTTGCTGAGATGCCATGTGGAGATTGAGTTCTAAACTTGAGACCTTCAAGCAAAGAATACGAGAAACCTGTCTTCTTTTTTACATCTTATCCATTCTAAGAGAACTTAGTGCGTGGTCTAATCTACTCCTAAGAGGCACAGGCTACTTGGGCACTGACGTGGAAGGACGGGGAGAAGAGGTAACGGGTGGGACTAGTGGGCAGAACATGCCGTCCACGGGCCCCAGGCAATCTTTGCACTTGTAACAAACTTCTCACACTTCAGCATGCATCAAAGTCACACTTCTTTAAGCACACTTACTGTCTAATTCCGGAGGTCTAAGGTAGGCCTGGATTATTTGCATTCCTAACGAGGCAAATTCTGGTGGTACTGGCCCCAAATCTGCACCTTGAGGACCTCTGAGGCAAGGGTCTCAGTACAAGGTTTGGCCTTGGGAAACTGTCTGTTTGAAGACTTTCCAACCAACTGGATGTGGGGTGAAGTTCTGGTTCCCAATAACAAGGGAAAATTCATGGGCAATATGGCTGCTCCCCTTGCTGAGAGGCACGGGTTGGAAGAATGTGGGTTACATGATTCCTACCCCATTCTAGTGAGCCCAAGTCTCCACTGCACACAGAATGACTTGGCACACTTTACTTGGCCAGATGGTCCCCCAGGGTGGTCCATCTGGGTCTGCTTATGAAAATGGATGAACTGTGTCTGTGAAGTGATGGCAGCTCTCTGGAGAGGGCATCTTAGCACAATTACTGTAATAATAAATGCCCTCAGTTCATATGGTGTGCCAGGCGTCCTCTTGGCACCCATGGGCCTGAGCTCATGGGGCCTCTACACCAGATTGGACCATCAGGCCAGTAGAAAGCAAGGTGATAAGGTCATTTTAGGTTTTAAGCAGAAACTCAGAGATAACAGTTTACAAAGTCAGATGAGCCACTTCAATTACCTGGTGAGAAGCAAGACTTTCTTTTTAGGAGTCACAGTACCAAAGGATAATGTAGATACCAGTTATCGACAGAGAGAGACAGAGAGAGAGAAAGAGAATTGGCCCACCAGGGCCTCAGCCACTGCAATTGAATGTCAGATGCTTGCGCCACCTAGTGGGCACATGCAACCTTGCACTTGCCTCACCTTTATGCGTCTGGCTTACATGGGATCTGGAGAGTCGAACATGGGTCCTTACTTAGGCTTTGCAGGCAGACACCTTAACAGCTAAGCCATCTCTCCAGCCCAGACACCAGTTTTTTCTTTTTAAATTTTTTATTTATTTATTTGAGAGCGACGGACACAGAGAGAAAGACAGATAGAGGGAGAGAGAGAGAATGGGCGCGCCAGGGCTTCCAGCCTCTGCAAACGAACTCCAGACGCGTGCACCCCCTTGTGCATCTGGCTAACGTGGGTCCTGGGGAACTGAGCCTCGAACCGGGGTCCTTAGGCTTCACAGGCAAGTGCTTAACTGCTAAGCCATCTCTCCAGCCCCAGACACCAGTTTTTGAAGCACTTTGCCATATATGAAATTTAGTCTTTGTAAGAATTCTGTACAACTATAGAGAGGACTCCTATTAGAGGTTTGGTTCTTGTTTAGAGCACATAGATGGGAGGGGGCAGACAAGAAGGGACCCGTCATCTACTGTCAACTTCCATTGTAAGGACTGACCCTTAGCCCTGTCCTCTGTTATGTGAGCAGTGTTTACTGACCGTTCGCTATGAAAGAGACCTGGGTTCAGTCAGGGTTCCTCAGGGAACACATGGGCAGGGTGGATTGTGGTACTCCCTGTTTCTGAGCTTACTCTAGAGCGGGCACTAGGGGTGCCTTTCAGAGCAATGTACCATGCAGTAGCTCAGAAGGCTCCTGATGAAGGCCAGGGCCAGCAGAAGCTATCTCTGTGGGACCAGCTGACTGGACAGACATTCAGCTCAGGAGAAGGGTTCACTTTCCAGGATCTTCACATCTGCTCCAAGACCAGTGGTCCACTGAGATCACCAAGGTGCCACTAACCTTTCAGTGGTGACAACAAATGCCTGCTAGCGTGAGGACAACATCCTCTAGCATGTGGAATTAAATAATATAGCCACTTATGTTAGAATAGCTCTTTCAAGTTCACAAGGAAATTTCCTTTATGATGCTCATCTGACTACTTCACGCAGGCCCAATAGATCTTACATAGAATTCTCTGGGCCTTTAGAACAAGGCAGGCCAGATCACAGCAACGATTCCGATTGGCCAGACTGGGGACTGCTTATGCCCACTTCACAGATAAACTAAGACTTAAAAGACCAAGCCAATTGTCCAAGTCTTTGCCTAAGGCTAAATACTTCATCAGCCTTGCCAGCCAGAGATCTCTTACAGATTATGAAGTACCCTCCAAAGCCGGGCGTGGTGGCACACGCTTTTAATCCCAGCACTCAGGAGGCAGAGATAGGACTGCCATGAGTTCAAGGACAGCCTGAGACAACATAGTGAATTCCTACCTCAAAAAAAAAAAAAAAAAAAAAAAAAACCTGGGCTGGAGAGATGGCTTAGCGGTTAAGCACTTGCCTGTGAAGCCTAAGGACCTCGGTTCGAGGCTCGGTTCCCCAGGTCCCACGTTAGCCAGATGCACAAGGGGGTGCACGCGTCTGGAGTTCGTTTGCAGTGGCTGGAAGCCCTGGCTCGCCCATTCTCTCTCTTTCCCTCTATGTGTCTTTCTCTCTATGTCTGTCGCTCTCAAATAAATAAATAGA
The DNA here is from genome assembly GCF_020740685.1 of Jaculus jaculus. Classification (NCBI taxonomy): domain Eukaryota; kingdom Metazoa; phylum Chordata; class Mammalia; order Rodentia; family Dipodidae; genus Jaculus; species Jaculus jaculus. Next base: position 172,897,908 of record NC_059106.1, on the reverse strand, counting down.
AAATGAAAAAAAAAAAAAACCCAACAAACAACAACAACAAAAAACAGCCAAAACCAAACCAAACCAAAACAAAACAAACGAACAAAAAGGAATCATCCTCCAAGGTTCCAGGGTTCGACAGTTCAGGGCTGCTGCCTCCACCCGAGGAGCAATGCTCCTGGCTCACTGATTCCAGGACCAAGCCAGGTGCCAGCGTGCTTCTTTGTAGTCTTGGTGGTAGTTCCCTGCGGGCGCTGGTTAGACTTGCCCAGCTCGGCGCCTTCCCCGCAGACCACACTGCTCTCTGACTGTGTCACATCCCTGGTGCTTCGTGTAAAAGCCACGTCTCCAGCCTTGTCCACGTTCATGTGGCCCCTCAGTGAGAAGTCACTTGGCCACTGTTCCTCCTTTATGTCACTGGCAAGATGCTCCCCAAGAGCTCTAAATAATGGCAGGAGAGGCCACCAGCCACAGGCAAGGCTGCCTTTCACATTTGCCCTGAGGATTTGAAACAGGCCAGGCGCAGAGCAGCTCTGCTTCCTGGATGCGGAGTTGGTTTGTGTCTAGATGAACGGCTCCCTTCAGCCATGGTCTCCTACCCTGGTGGATGCTGTGCCAACGTCTTAGCATAATACACTCTGATTTTTCCCACTGTGATTTGTAATGGACTATTAAGCTCATGTTGCCCCATGCATACCAGCCTAGAAAGCATCAATCACAAGCAAGCACTTTGAAATGACTTTCTCTGGATGAGGCAACAAACACGCAGAGGCCAAAACCCAGGCTGAGGCCTATTGTCGAAAACACCAGCCAGAGTGGTGTCAAAAACAAACACGAAGTCTGCCCTGCAGGCTGGGGATACCACTGCTTCCCAGTAATTAGGATCCAGCAAGCCCCTAGAAAAAGGATGACTCCACCGTCCATCCAGGCCTGCCTAGATGCCGTCCTGCAGCCCACTTCTACAGGAGGTGGGGATTGTAAAGCAGCCAGAAAGTCTTGCTAGGTCAGGCACTAAGAGCTTGCTGGACACAGCCTCGTTAGCTCTTCACAGAGGCCTTTTGAAAAAGGGTCTCTTACTATCCCATTATACATGTGATTAACCGAGTGTAACAAGATAAGCCACTTGCCTGAGCTCATGGAGATAGTACGCCATGGTGCCTGACATCAATAGAGCCACATCATTGTGTGCGCATACGTGTGTGTGTGTGTGTGTGTGTGTGTGTGTGCGCGTGCACGCGTGCGTGCCACAGAATGCATGTGGAGGTCAGAGGACAGCCTGGAATGTTGGTACTCTCCTTCCACCTGTTTGAGACAAGCTTTCTTGCAGTGTTGTTTGCTGCTGGGAAGGCCAGACTAGCTGGCCTGTGAGCTTCAGGATCTTCTTGGCTCCATCTCTCATTGTTGTGGCACTTTCAAGGGTCATAGATGTGCATACCACATGGCACCTGGTGTTTTGTGCAAGCTCGGCAAGCTTGCAGAGCAAAATATTTTTAACCACTGAACCATGTCCTCAGCCCCTCCATCATGTTTTTAAATTTTGAACTAACACAGACTTCTTAGAGGTGGATGACTAACATTTTGGTGGGGGCTGAGTTGCACGGAAGCTCAGAGGGACACAGCCTCATTCTCACTGAAAGCTCATGAAGACATTGAGCACGGGGCTGGGTCACGATGGGCCTCTCGGGATCCATGAGTGATGGCAGAGGAGAAGAAAGCCAGGCAAAGACACAGGCCAACACTAGATGTCAGCGTCCCTGGAGGGCCACCTCTGCACGAGACCTCACTGGCTCATGCCTCAACTGACTTAGCCAAAGGTTATCTAACTCCTAGAGGGGCCACACCCTACGACTTACATGGCCCAGCCTTAAGAGATTAAAAAGAGCAGCCCCACTTCTAACCTGCAGGAAATCTGATCCCATACAGGAGAGAGCTGATGATTTATGAAGATCCCAACTGAGGAGCCACGAGGTGCCCTGAGGCTGGGGAGGCCAGGGTGGGCTTGGTGTAATCTGTTTACCACGGGTGTTGGGGGAGGACCAGGGCAAGAAGGTGGCCACTTACTCCTAAAGTGGCGGAGTCTTGTTAGACAAAGCCAAAGAGACAAGTGTCACTGCACCGGGGCTGAGCCACATGGCAAACAGAACGCAGCCTTTACTGTCTACGATGTGGCGGAGATGGTTCAGTGGTGAGAGTACTCACCGCATAAGCACGAAGGCCTGAGGTCGAAGCCCAACGTGCACAGGAAACGGTGGACACAGCCACACGGGCTTGTGGCCCTAATAGTGAAGAAGGTGGAGACAGGAGGGCTGCTGGGACTCCCTGGTCAGCGAGTCTCACTGAAAACATGGGGAGCGCCAGGCTCCATGAGAGACTCTCTCACGGGAATGAGGTGGGAGAGCAATGGAGGAGGGAACCAAATAGCTTCTCCCGGGTGGCAAGATGGTTCACTGGGTAAGGAGTTTGCCATGTAAACGGGAGGATCTTAGTTCAGACCCCAATATCCACATAAAGTGCTGCGTGTCCCGGCACTCACCTAGAATCTCAGCCCTGGGGAGACAGGGATCGGGAATCCCTGGGACTCAGCAGCTAGCCAGACTAGCCAATGGGTGGCTCGGCAAGACCTCTGCCTCAAAGAACAAGACGGACAGCGGTTGAGTCAGACACCAGCACTGAACTCTGGCCCCACCCATGTGCGCACACACAAGCACACGCGGAAACATTATCCAAGATTCCTACTGAGCCTCTGGTTTTCAGAATCTCCTTGGCCCAGGCCGAGGGAAGCCAGTTCTACCAGCAGGCCTGGGTTGGCAGCCACGGCTATCTGGTCAGCTTCCCCCACATGCGGAGCTGCTGCATTGCAGAGGCCTCTCTGGGCTAACGTGGGACAACTGGGCTCTGGTTCCAGGTGTGCCTGTGGTTGGAAGCCCCATGTCCTGTTTGACCTGCACCTTCACCCCACTATTCAACCAGAGACACTAACAAGTGCAGAGAAGAGCCCATGAAGTGTCGTAGAGGCATCACGGTTCCGAGCTGTGGAAGCGTCGGTGTGGAGGGGAGGCAGACATGCTCCCCAAAGCTGGGAGCCGGTCAGTGGCACTTGGGCACCGTGGGAAGCAGTCTCCAGCTGGTGAGGGCCTTGGAGCCAATGAAGGATGAGTTTCTGCCAGGGGCCCTGCCCAGCCTGGCTGTCCGCATCACCACCACAATGTCAACATGCCTGCTTAGTGACAGTGCAGAGCACACCCAAGCAAAGGCACAGCGGACAGAAATCTCAGGGACTTCTTCACAGAGGAAGCATGAATTTCCTTACTTTGCAGATGAGAAAGCTGAGGCCCCAGAGCTGTGATGTGACATTGGGACACTGATGAATCAGCGGCTGGCGGATCGCATACATCTATTGATGGTGACCCCAGGGCACGTAGACCATGAAGGGAGAGAGGAAGGTGAGGCTGGGCTGGAGGGATGGCTTAGTGTTTGCCTGCAAAGCCAAAGGATTCTGGTTTGGTTCCCAGGACCCACGTAAGTCAGAAGCACAAGGGGGCACACGAGTATGGAGTTTGTTTGCCACAGCTGGAGGCCCTGATGGGCCCATTCTCTCTCTCTCTCTCCCTCTCTTTCTCGAAGCTGAAGGATACAGACTGTGGAGTAGTGAAGAGTACAAAAGCATGTGGGAAAGGGGAAGGCTCAAGAGCACTTGGGGGGAGTGGTATCTAGAAAGGGGGCCTGAGTCCAGCAGGAACAAGGATGGTAGGGGGTGCCGGGAGGGACCTCCTTTTCACCACCAGTGTTGGCTCAGGGCTCCCCCTGGCTGTACCTCATTCCACGGTGATTGGGGCGCTGTGTGCCTCACTTCTGAGGTCAGTGGTGCCAGAGGCGAATGAAAGCTCATTGGAACCATTGTTTGCTGTGTAGAAGACGAAGGGCCCAGAGACAAAACAAAACTGCCCCAAACAAAACAAAATCAAGAAAGAACGGACCTCTCCAGAATCCACCCCCCACCCACCGTGCTAATGGCTGACTTGGGCCCCTGAGCTGCGGTTACCCCCATTTCTCCCACCAGGCACTGCCAGTGCCGGGCAGAGCTGCAGAGCCGTCGGCCATTCCAAGGGAAGACTACAAGCTCGATGCACTGCGCCCCTCTACCCAGCGCGAACCCCTCGCTTTTTACATATTTACATTTGCAATTATCCTGATATTCAAGGAACAGAGCACCCAACAGGATTAAGCAGAAACGCTTCTCTTGGGCCTGGGAGTGCCGAACTCTGGAAGCCTTGCCGAGTCTCAGTCCCCATCAAGCACAACAAGTCTCCACGCCGTGAGGACAGCGGGCAGGGCATTTCCAAGGGGGCCTTTTGTCCACCGCACACTTGTGTTCAAGGTCACAGCAGAGTGAGGGCATAAAGGAAAGCTGAGTACTGAGGGCTTCCTACCCGGAAGAGCCAGATGAAATTGTCACCACTGGACCATTTGAGTCCCATTAAAAAACAAACAAACAAACAAACAAACAAACAAACAAACAAACAAACAAACTTTGGGCTGGAGACATGGCTTAGTGGTTAAGGCTTTTGCCTGCAAAGCCAAAAGATCCTTGTTCAATTCTCCAGGACCCATGTCAGCCAGATGCACAAGGGGGCACATGTGTATGGAATTTGTTTGCAGTGGCTGGAGGCCCTGATGAACCATTCTCTCTGTCTGTCTCCCTCAAATAAAAAAACAAAATCATGTGAGTCAACCTTGTGCATTCAGACTGCACTGAATTCTCCGTAGACACTGTGCATGAAAGCCTTGGTACTTCTTTTCACCTGCTTAGCATGTCGAGATTCAAGCTGGGAGATACGCGAACAGAGGCTGGTAGTGTCAACAGAGGCCTGCCGTTTTGGTCCTCGATGGTAGGCGAGCCTTAACTCAGACCCCGAGTCACCTTCTTCCCCTTGAAAGCTCACCTGCTCAGACTGTCTTCTCCCTAACCTTTGGATGCTACTTGTGACCTTCGAGGTGGTCTTCTCTACTGGACACTAGGACTTCTGAGTGTGCCAGGGGACATGAAGGCTGGACTTATAGCCCAGGAAGATGGATGTTTCAGAGAGACCAGCTATGGCCAGATTCCCACACTGGTCCTAAAGGAGCCTTCCCTATCTTAACTAGCCCTGTTGTATTGACGTCACGTGACCCCTTCCTCGCTGTGGTCAAAAGGTGGCCCTTTCACAGGATGACCCATAATAATTTATGTGGCTTAGCTTTAAAAGCCGGGCTTGAGGCTGGGGAGATGGCTCAGTGGTTAAAGGCACTTGCTTGCAAAGCCTGACAGCCCGGTACAATCCCCCAGCACCCACATAAATCCAGATGTAGTCAGTGACACACATATCTAGAGCTTGTTTGCAGTGGCAAGAGGCCCTGGCACATCCACTCTCTTTCTTTCTCCTTGCAAATAAGTAATGCATTTAAAAAGATGAATGAAAGCCTGGCCTGGGCAAACTGAGCCCTGTTATGGGTTTCTGGGAGGAAGATAGCGTCCGTCCTGTCATTGTAAGAGCGGAGCTGAAAGCCCTCTTCTGGAGAGTCCGGCAGACAGTCAGCGAAGGCGCCTCAGGGTGGGTCCGGAGAGCAGAGCAGCGCCCTCGCTCAGCCTGGAGCGTGGTGCACGGAGAGGGCTCTGCTCTCCAGCTTGCTCCTTGTTCTCAGTTCAGAGGCACAAGCTGAAGCCCAGAGACCCCATGAGCTCCAGACGCCCATCCACAGGGCACGTCTCCCGAGGGGCGCAGTGCAGGGCTGCTTTCATCTGGAGCTTTCTCCGGGTGGCTCTGCACTGTGAGTCCTGCAGTGCAGTGCACCCCCTTGTCTTCATGGTGACAGGCGGGGTGCCTGGTGCCTGCTCCACTAACGGACTGGTTCAGAGGCCCCTGGCCAGCCAGTGGGTGTTCAGAATGTGTCATGTGCGTGGGGCACAGCCGCTTCCACCTGTGCGGAGGAGTTGTCACAGGGAAGTCTCATGACCACACCACACTCCTGGAAACCAGACACGGGGCAGGGCATCCAGAGTATCCCCATTTTCAAAAGGGGAAACAAAGTCACAAAGCACACTGTTCCTCAAACATGGCCCCTAAATTCCCATTCCAAACCTGTTCCTCTGGAGCCCCTCTGGGGTGCAGGGTACAGGGTACTTTGCATTGGAGTAACTGCTGACTGCAAAGGAACTTTCCAAACGCAAAAGCACACCACTTGTCCTTGACTTTCTCTGACATGCGTGTGGCTTTATGCCAGCGCCCCATCCCTCAGCGGAGGCATGCTGCCCAGTGGGCCCTAGCAGCAACCGAGGGTCTGCACTAGAAGGGAGGCCTCTTAGCACCAGGAAGTGCCTCGGCTGATTCAATATTAGCTAATTAAGAGTCACTGAACTGTCAAACGCATGGCCATTTGGAAGAGCCATTAAAGCCTATGACTCTGAGCTCCACACTCACTCCCTGCTCAGCTGCGCTAGTGTGTGGCTGCCATCGGGGGCAGTGGAGCTCCACAGTCCCCAGAGCTCCAAGGATAGGCAAAGCCAGTGCTGGGCATCTCCCACATGCCCTGGCTACCGTGCCAGGCTCCTCAGGGTCCTAGGGAATGTGACACACTGGAATCAACTGTGGGCATCCCTTCCCAATCCATGCTCAGTGACCTCAAGGTGACATCTTATAATTGGCCACCATGGGAGGATTTACATGACAGAAACTGGCAACGGAAACGGAAACTGGAAACGGAAAGTCTCAACCTTGGTGCCATTCGGGAGAGCCATTTGTTAAATGCTTGCCAGTGCACTGCTGCCAGGACCTTCCAGGAGCCACGAAGCCTGCGTGAAACGTGTGGGCAGGAGGGAAGGCACTGCTGCTCCACGCCCCAGTCCTGAGGCAACCCGGGGGTTCGCATTAGTCATTTCAAACCCCACGTTTGTCTACCCCACAGAACAATAGCAGGTTATTTATCACCGCACACAGGCAAGGCTCTGTGTTGAACCTTTATAGGCATTAAGTTATTTTCTCTCCTTACAATCCCAAGGGGATAGGGTGCTACTCACTGCCTGTTTGCAGAGAAGGGAAGTGAGACGGAGGTTACAGAACTCATCCTGACCCACGGAGAAGGTGGTGAGAGGATTTGCATTCGGCCAGTCTCACAATGCATGCGTCTGAGCTCTGCACTATGCTGCTGCTGCTTGACACCAGATCTAAGTCATTACAAAGATCCCCTGGCAAAAAGACATTTGAAAATTAAGTCACTTCTTCCCCGAAGTGCCAGTCATGGGGGTCAGAGGCTCCCTTCTGCTCTCATGCAATTTGCTGCCTCTGGTTCTGAAACCTTGACTAAACTGTTCACTCAGAATTGACTCAGTGGGTAAATGTTCTTCAAAAACTGATGCCTTCACTTTTGGTTGGAGAATTTTTCTTTCCCTTCTTTCCTCCCTCCCTCCCTCCCTCCCTCCCTCCCTCCCTCCCTCCCTCCTTTCCTTCCTTCTTTCTTTCCTTCCTTCCTTCCTTCCTTCCTTCCTTCCTTCCTTCCTTTCTTTCTTTCTTTCTTTCTTTCTTTCTTTCTTTCTTTCTTTCTTTCTCTCTTTCACAGATGGCAGCAAAAACCAGAGAGAACCAAGATCCATCAATACGATGAGAGAAGAAAGCTGACTGCTTAGCACAAGATGAGCCACTCTAGCCTATATTCCAGGGTCCAGGAGACGTTACAGAGGAAGGAAGTGAAGATTTAAACATGAGTGCTGCCTTTGTTGCTAGCCTGACAGCCAGCTCCAGGGAGACAGCTGAGGACACTCAAGACTCATCCAAGCAGAAATCCAGAGCACACAGAGAGCTTAACACTGAAGTAGACTTATAACACACCTGCCAAGGCTCAGGGAACATTGTGGAAGATATGGTGGAAATACTGTAAGAGCCACAGGGTGGGAAGGAATATCCAGAGACTAATTGATGCATTCTTGACCCCACACTAATACCAGTAACCCTACTGAGGAGGGCCCACAGGAAGCTAGTGAGAGATGATATAAGAGGGTACCATAAGGGGAATGGGACCAACATGTGATTTATTCATATAGTAAAGATTAAAATTAATAAAAATAAAAATTATTTAATAAAACACTTCAGACTTGCCCCATGCCTCTTGCCTGATTCTGGGACAACAGACTAAGCAGACCCACTGGGGTGATGAAATCACTCAATCTCAGTGAAAATGATGTCTAAATAAATAAAGAAGATCAAGTGTACCATCTGGGCCCTGAGCACAGTGTGAGCTGCCTCCCAGCTGCTGGCTGCCTGTTTATTCTTGGGCAGAGAGAGACCTGAGTTCAGCTGAAGTTATCAAATGTTCCAGGTTGCTGGATATGAGCTGACACCCCTCAGTGGCAGAATCTTCCCCTTTCAATCCAGGACCAACCACATCTCTCAATCCGATCCCACCTTCTGGAGCTTGGACCCCAGAAAAACTCCTCAGACTGTAGAGTGAGCCCCAGGCTGGTTTTCTATTCTGGGGAGTGGAGAGGTTGAGGCCTGCTAGGGTGCTCAGTTCTGTCTTTGCATGTGAGCTGTAAGTAGAGCCTCCGTTTCTAAAACGGAGACAATGATGAGCTGCCAGGTGGGCGGCGGTGAGGGGAGGGCAGGGCGCGCAGCGGCGCTCAGCACGAGGCCGAGGCCGGCACCGACCCAGACTGAGCGCAGGGCAGCAGTGGCTCCCGCCGCTGAAAGCTCTGCACACTGCGCTCTCCTCACCACCACGGCCACTGTCCCCCCTCCCCAGCTCTCTGTCCTGGTTCTAGCCCCAGCAAAACCACGTGTCTTCATCCTGCTCCTGTCCAAGACGACTACCCAAGAGCACGACACACATCTGGTGAGATCAGAGGCCAGAAGGGTAGGGTTTCCCCTACCAAGTCCTTTTATTTATTTATTTATTTATTGTGTGTGTGTGTGTGTGTGTGTGTGCATGTGTGTGTGTGTGTGCATGTGTGTGTGTAAGCCAGAGGTCAGTGTGGGATATGGATAGAAAGAACAAGCTTGGGTGTTATTTCTCAGGTACTTTGTGTGTGTGTGTGTGTGTGTGTGTGTGTGTATTTGTATATATGTGAGTGCATGTGTATGTGTGTGTGGGTATGGGTGTGTATGTATGTGAGTGTGTGTGTGTATGCATGTGCATGTGAGTGCATGTGTGTATATGTATGTGTATGTATGTGTATATATACGTGAGTGCATGTGTGTGTGTGCGTGTATGTGTGAGTGCATGTGTGTACACATACGCGTGTGGCAGTCAGATGTTGATGTGGGGTGTCTTCCTAAGTTGCTCTCCACCTTATTTTGTGAGGCAGATCTCTTACAAACTCTGGAATATTAAGATAGACTAGTTGACCATTACATTCCAGGGTTCCTCCTGTCTCCATCTCCCCAGTGCTGAGTTATGAGTGCGCACCAACATGCCCAGTTCTTTTATGTGGGTCTGGGGCATGCGCTCTGGCCCTTAAGCTTATGAAACAAACACTTCTAATCAAGCTACCTTCCAAGCCCTTTTATAGTTAATACCTAATCCAGTTCCATGGATAAGAGCGCTTATGGCCTCGTTACTCTGCAAGGCACCACCCCTCGTAATATCACATTAGCAACCCCTGGATTTTGGTGAGGACACATTCAAACCATAGCATCTAGGTTCGCTTTTCATCCTTGAAGGCTTCTATGACTTTTCTAGAAGGAAGGCGGCTCTTCCTTTACACGGTGCAGCACAACATTGCTTCTAGCAAGACCAGTTGTATCATTTCTGAACTATCAGTAGCCTTGGCAAATTTTATGGCAAATTTTAAGTAGCCTTTTCTACTTTTTTGGACTATTATTTTTGCATTAAAAATTAAACTTATTTGTTTACAAGCAGAAGAGAAGTGAGACACAGAGAGAGAATGGGTACACCAGGGCCTCTAGCCACTGCAAACAAATTCCAGATGTATGCACCACTTTGTGTATCTGGCTTTATGCGGGTTCTGGGGAATTGAACCACACATCCTTAGGCTTCACAGGCAAGTACCTTAACTGCTAAGCCATCTCTCCAGCTCTGGACTATTATTTTACAGATGAATAACTTGAAGCTAAGAAAAGCAAAAGGCTTGATCAAGGACCACAGCTGGTGGACAGCAGAGTGGGGACTTGAGCTCAGGACATCAGAGACAAGAGCCAGAGGGATCACCAATGTGATGTAGAGCTTGTCAGTGATTCCTCTGGAGGCACTGTGTGTTCTGAACGACTCATACAAAGGAACCTGCAAAGATACTGCAAGAAAACAGTGACTACCCCGAGGTAGGCATTGTTCCTTAAAATCAGCAGGGATGCCCTCATAAGAAACATGCATTTGGAAATGTAAAAACTCAAAACCCATTCATCAAGCATACTCTCTAATTTTAGATAAACATTTTGTTCCTTGGTTGAGAAGTAAGCACAGAGAAAATATCGGGTAAAAATAAAGGTGGAGAAAAGACCAGGTCAATATCTGAGCCTTGTTCAGAATGTTCGTGTCAGCCTATTTCCATGTAGGGCTCTCCATCTTGTTTGTCTCTAGAGGACAAAGGTCTCCCAGCAGCTGGCCCCAGGAAGCAGTCTGGTGGATAGCAAATTCCCCCCAGTGCTCCAGAGGAAACCTTTCAATCTCATGTTTGCTCAAGTATCAGGAAAGTTGATCGCTCACCAAGCTGTACTCTGGTGTGGATTTACCCTACCCATGGGCATCTGCCTTTCGCTATAGCTCCTCATCTGACCTCTATAAACCAAACTGTGGGCTCACAGCCAAGCTTCACCTCCAGGACTTCTCCCTACTTGGAATTCCCTGTTCAGTTTCCCAGTCTTCTCCTCGGTGGCATTTCATTTCCTTTTCAGGAAATTACATACATTCTCCTCCACTGTAGGGACCTACGGTGCAGATCTTAGGTGGATGATAAGTATTTTGGGGAGGTGGCCAACAAATGATTTTACCGTAGGACTTTTCAACTAAGATCCAGAATTGAAAATAGTGTGCATGAGGTCTGGAGAGATGGCTTAGCAGTTAAAGAGCTTGCCTGTGAAGCCTAAGGAGCCATGTTCAACTCTCCAGATCCCACATAAGCCAGATGCACAAAGGTTAGGCAAACACAAGGTTGTACATGCCCATAAGGTGGCACAAGTGTCTGGAGTTTGGTTGCAGTGGTTGAGGTCTTGGTGTGTCAATTCTCTCCCTGTCTCTCTCTCTAAAATAAAAAACAATATTGTGCATGATCTCACTTGGTCATGGAATATACCCATGCTCATGTTTTAGTAGAGAACATAGTAGAAAGAAAAAAACAGTAGGTGGCCAAGGCTGAGGAGAACTTGATTAATATGTACAAAGCTACAGTCAGATAGCAGGGATTAAGTTCTTCTCTTGAATTTTAGAGACTATAGTCAGCAGTGAGGTCATCTATATTTTGGTATATCTCAAAAGACTTTTAAATTTATTTTTTGTTTTTTTATTTTTTGAGGTAGTGTCTTGCTGTAGCTCAGGTGGACCTGGAATTCATTATGTAGTCTCAGGCTGGCCTCGAACTCACAGTGATCCTCCTCCCTCTGCCTTCTGAGTTATGGGATTAAAGGTGTGCACCACCATATCTGGCTTAAGAGAAGGTTTTCATGTTCTCACTACAAAGATATATAAATGTTTGAGCCAATGGATATGCTAATTTTACTGATTTGATCATGACACACTATATGCCTGTATGGAAGCATAACACTGCACCCTACAAATATGTTCAATTATTATATGTCAACTGAAATAAATTGCTTTAAAGAGACACTTCTAGATATATAGCTGGAGACCTTCTGTACAACTTTGTGCCTATGATCAGCAATAATGTATTGTGAATTAAAAATGTCTTTCAGAGGCCACATCTCACGTTGCATGTTCTTACTACAATAACACTAATAGGAGAAAAAGAAAAGCTGAAATAAAATCTAGGTACATCCAGAAAGGTGATCCAAGGCAGAATTTCCAAGTATGCTTTCAGCTGGTGCAGCAGTTGCTGTAGTGCTGGAATGTTCCCTGGACCAGGCTCAGACTCCACCCCACGAGGTGGGGGCTATGTAGGCGGCCCCTTCTCTTCCTAGTGCCACTGCAGTGGTGTGATTTGGCATTGGCACTGTCCCCGCACAGAGGAGGCTTCCTGGCAGGGGAGATGTCAGTGAAGAGCTTGGGTACATAGCTCAGAACCCCCAGCCCTTCTCACAGGGGCGCTTTCCCGAGATGGAGCCAAGTCATGGTGTTTCATTAGGATAATACAAGTGAGAAAGGCAGGCTCCTAGAATCTTAATCTCCCATCTAATGAAAGCTGACTGGTAATTTATGGCTATTCTACCTGAGGGTGGCTCTGGGATCAATATCTGCTCGACTTGGACTTCCAGACGCTCAATTCCTACAGACTTTCACTGGGGAGAAGCAGGTTGCTTCAGCTCACTTCTGGGAAGGAGGCCTCTCTGTGGGCTCTTGGTCGGCTTTGGGAGACTCATCACCCCGACCTCTACTCCTGCCTCGAGGGCAGCTCTGTCTCACCCAGAGGCAGTGGCATAGCCCTGTGGTGTGCCTGACACGCAGCCCTTCCTCCACAGCCTCCTTGTCACTGTAAAGAGAAAGACCTACATTTAACCTTCCTTTAATATTCTTTTTTACTAAAAGGTATTAATTGTACATATCAATGGGTCTCAGTTTGAAACTTCCATACTTCCATACAGTGTACTAATAAACTCAATCTCACCCTTTCCCAAACCTAGTCATCACTATTTAATTATTTTATTTTCTTTTTTTGATATTTTTTAAAATTTTTTTAAAATTCATTTATTTGAGAGCAACAGACACAGAGAGAAAGACAGATAGAAGGAGAGAGAGAGAATGGGCGAGCCAGGGCTTCCAGCCTCTGCAAACGAACTCCAGATGCGCGCGCCCCCTTGTGCATCTGGCTAACGTGGGACCTGGGGAACCGAGCCTCGAACCAGGGTCCTTAGGCTTCACAGGCAAGCGCTTAACTGCTAAGCCATCTCTCCAGCCCTTATTTTCTTTTTTAAGTGCTTTATTATTTATTTATTTATTTATTTGACACAGAAAGAGGAAGAGAGAGAGAGACAGAGAGAGACAGAGAGAGAATGGGTATGCCAGGGCCTCCAGCCACTGCAAACGAAGTCCAGATGCATGCACCCCCTTGTGCATCTGTCAAATGTGGGTCCTGGGGAATCAAACCTGTGTCCTTTGGCTTTGCAGGAAAATGCTTTAACTACTGGGCCATCCCTCCATTTCTACTATTTTCTTTTTTTAAATTATTTATTTATTTGACAGAGAAAGAGGAACAGAGAGAATAATTATTGATTTTCTAATAGATTTATTTATTTATGAAAGAAAGAGGGAGATATATAGAGAGAGGCAGAAAGAGAGTGTGAGAGAGAATGGGTGTGCCAGGGACTCTAGCCACTGCAAGTAAACTCCAGATGAATGCGCCACCTTGTGTGTCTGGCTTTATGTGGGGACAGGGCAGTCAAATGAGGGTCCTTAGACTGTAGGCAAGCACCTTACACACTGAGCCATCTCTCTAGCCTTATGGTTTCATCTTGACTTTACCTCCCACATATGAGAGAGAATGGGCCAAACTGCATCCTCTAGGAAACATCACCTCCACGTGTGGAGGAGAGCGTGTCGTAGTTGCTTTCCTAATTTTTTTTTTTTTTTTTTTTTTTGGCTAATTTGTTAACATCATGTCCTCTGGTTGACTTCATTTTGCTGTGAATGACTGGGCTTCATTCTTCGTAAGGCTGAAAGATATTACATGTGCGCATGCAAGGAGTCTTCTTACCCACCCATCTGCTGATGGGCATCTAGGCTGGTCCATATCGCAGCTATGTGGATAGTGCTGCTAAATCAGGGCCAGCAGATATCGCTTTGGTACGCTGATCTCATCTTCTCTGTGTATGCACCAGAAATTGGATAGCAAAATGGGAGATCTAGCTTTAGGGTTTTTTGTTTGTTTGTTTGTTTGTTTGTTTTTGTTCTTTGAGGTAGGGCCTCACTCTGGTCCAAGCTGACCTAGAATTAACTATGTAGTCTCAGGGTGGCCTCAAACTCATGGCAATCCTCCTATTTCTGCTTCCCAAGTCCTGGGATTAAAGGTGTGCGCCCCCACACGTGGCTCAGTTTTTTTTTGACGAACTTCCATACTGTTCTCCACAGTGGATGTATTAATCTATATTCCAATCCTCAATGCACAAGTTCTTCTTTCTGCCCATCCTTGCCAGCAATGTCTTTTATTTTATTGGTAAGAGCCATTCTTACCTGAGATGAAATGATATCTCCTTGCGGTTTTTATTTGCATTTTCCTAGTGATTAATGAATGATATTGAATTTTTTTCCATGTATTGGCTGGCCATTTGTTCTTCTTTTGAGAAGTGTCAACTCAGAACATTTGTCTAGATTTAATTGGATCACTTGGTTTTCCTTCACCTTCCTTCTTACATCTATGGCAGTGTGGTGTGCAGCCCCTCAAGGTCACAGCTAGATATGCAAGAAGCAGCAGTCCATGGCTTCTCTGGCTTGCCTGGCCTTCCACTGTGCTGGCCCTTCCCCCACTGGGCAGTCATCGGTGGCATGAGCGACGCTTGGGTTCAACCTCGAGGGAGCCAGGGCAGGCTCTGTTTCCTCTGTCGTTGCATGTGATAACACGGTGAGTGTGCATGCTGCCTCGAACGGGGCCACTCAGCCTCGGCACACGCAGGCCTATGGTCTGAGCAGCACTGCAGGAATGGCACGATTGAGAACGTCCAATACCAGGCTTGGTGGCGCATGCCTTTAATCCCAGCACTCGGGAGGCAGAGGTAGGAGGATCGCCATGAGTTTGAGGCCACCCTGAGACTCCATGGTGAATTCCAGGTCAGCCTGGACTAGAGTGAGACCCTACCTTGAAAAAAAAAAAAAACCCAAACAAAACTGTACAACCCACGTGACAGAGCTGTCACCCCGTAAACCCGGGACCCTGCCTGGCACCGAACGCTGGCTGATCAGAGCTGCCCACATTGACAGGGCAGGCAGCCTGCCGTCCGTTGCGGGCGGCTCTTCCACTGTCGCCCTGCCACTGTGCCCTCGCGCTGCGCTGTGCCCAATAACGCCACCTGGGGCAATTCCTTCACCGCCCACCAGCCTGACTCACTGTCAGACCTGGTCTCTTGGCCTGTGAAAAGCAAGAAGTGTATGGGAGCTCCGAGGGACCCGGTGCCGCCTACGTCACACCAACACCCCTGCACGCGGGCACCTTCCTCTAGAGCTTGAGATGGAGTTTGTCCATTACTTTGCACTACAGGCTTATTTACTGAGCACTTTCCACGTGTGTGGCTCTATGGCAAGGGCTGGGTGTGGTGGGAATATGCTATGATTCATTAACTCTTATGCTTAGAGTTACAACCTCAGGGCAGACATATGACAGGAACACAAATAAACAGCAAAAGTGCCATAATGGTGGTAAAAAATAAAAGCCTCCAGGCGTTCACAGAGGAGGAACTATTTCTAGGCTGACGAGATGAATTAATTATGCTTAATTTATGTGCTTCGTGGTTGGTGTTTGTCTATGAGGTTTGTTTAAAGATGAGTGGAAGCCCATTTGTTTTGGGGATCTTCTAAGAATGGGGTATTTCTTCAACTCTTCCCCCTTACATCTGTGTCTCCAGCCCCTAGTCATTGGGGCCTGGAACCATATAGGTCCCAACGGTCCAGTGAGATGTGCAGGAAAGAGGAGAAGAGTGGCCAGGTCCCAGGCAGGTCCCTGAGGCCACGCTGGCAGAAACTGAGGCTGGAGCCTGCCCGGTTTGTCTTACTGCGGAGAGTCTCTGTGGAGCCCTCAGGAAGCTGGTGAATCTGAAGAAAGACCACGGAGGCAGTCTCAAATCGATCCCCTTGATTGACCAAACAGGTCCCGGTGCTCTTAGGAGTGGTGACAGCTTTCAGATGGGGCATAAACCAATTGTTAAAGACCCCTCAGCATTACTCACCAGGGCGGAAGAATTCCTGGTGGTATCCGGGAAAAACAGCCGTTTGGCTAATTACATTCTTTCCCCCTCATCTCTTAGAACGCATTAAGCAGGAGATAATATTACTCGTTCTAAGTCCAGAACCACCCCACAGAGCTGCTGTTAAGCAGCTGTCACCTTCCTCCCCTTTTCTGGATGCATTCCTCAGCAGGAGAAACGGTTCCCTGCGCATCAGCTACATGAATTCCGGACTTAGGCTCGGCTTCTTGGAGTTGTAGGGCCGCTACGGGAGCGGACCTTGGACTAGGAGTCAAGAACCATGGCTTGCTACGTGACCTTGGGCAGGTCACTTCATGACTCTGGTGCCTGGCTTTTCTAAGCTGAAGGGTAAGGTGGCTGGGAGAAGTGATCTGGGCTGACTGTTGAGCACAGCCCTGGCTTTCCACGGCACCTGCTCCAGGCCGCAAAGCCCTCAGAGTGACTGACCCTGCACATGGCCTGGCCTTGGCCGCCATGGGGGCCTTAGGTCCTAGTTCTTTGTTCATCACTGACCTAAGGCCTACACTTGTTTTCCTTTGGAACCAGTGCGTGTTCACCCATCCTTCCTTCCATTGTTACTCACTGAGCTATATCAGGTCTCTGATCCCACCGCAAGCCGTGGGCATTAGGAAGGAAAGACTTAGGGAGGGGTGTAAGCAATGGAAAAAGAATAGAAAATGAAGAGAAACAAAAAGTGAGTGAGATTCAGGGAAGCGGGGGCTCAAGTGAGATGAGAGGAGAAAGCAGTGACAGGAATGGCTTGGAGAAGTCACCAGGAGGAGAAGAGGGGCTGGCCCGGGGAATGACAGCAGGCTGGGTTAGAATGGGATTGAAGTTGAAAACACCATTTCCCTTCCTCCCTCCCTCCCTCCCTCCCTCCCTCCCTCCCTCCCTCCCTCCCTCCCTCCCTTCCTTCCTTCCTTCCTTCCTTCCTTCTTTCCTTCTTTCTTTCCTTCCTTCCTTCCTTCCTTCCTTCCTTCTTTCCTTCTTTCTTTCCTTCCTTCCTTCCTCCCTTCCTTCCTTCCTTCCTTCCTTCCTTCCTTCCTTCCTTCCTTCCTTCCTTCTTTCCTTCTTTCCTGCCTGTCTTCCTTCCTTCCTTCCTTCCTTCCTTCTTTCCTTCTTTCCTTCCTTCCAATAAATACTTATTATCAACTGATAATCTGACACAATACTGTAGGTTGTAAAGAGACAAACATGAATAAAACATGGTGCTTGAATGCCAGGAGTTGACAGCATATTAGAGGGAGGCAGAGTGTTTAATGTGTGACAAGGTGTGGAAATACTGTCAAAAAGGGTGTGCATAGCCAGGAGTGGCTTAGTCATACAGGGGGCAGGGAGGGAGGAACCCTGGGGAGAGGCTTAATTCTCTGTGCCCCTGGATCTCTGTGGCTTTGTTGTCGCTTCTTGCTCTGTGTAGTCACTCCATCCTCCGTGTTTCCATGGCTCTGTGAGAAATTTATCCATAGCTATCTCACTGTAAGGGAATCACTTCCTGATGTGTCTGTCTTTGCTAGGAAATTCCCAGGCTGTCTAAGCCAAGAAACACAGTTGAATTACCTTTACTACGTACACAGACCATGGCATCTAGTGTGGTATCGGTAAAGGCGAGGCACAAAGCACCGCCCCCCCATTACGAAAACCAGGACGACTGAGTGAGGGGTAAGGCATATGTGAGTCTCTTCACCTGGTTCCCACTTGCATGGGTTACCATTCCTGTTAACTCTTCACCCAGTATTCCTATCCTTTTGTTTTGTTTTTGTTGTTTTGTTTTTCTTGGCAGGGTCTTGTTCTAGCCCAGACTGACCTGGAATTCACTCTGTAGTCTCAGGCGGGCCTTGAACTCATAGCAATTCCCCTACCTTGGCCTCCAGAATGCTGGGATCAAAGACTTGTCACACAGAGAGAAAGAGAGGAAATGGGGCAACAGGGTCTCTAGCTGCTGCAAAGAACCTCCAAGTGTATGCGCCGTTTTGTGCATCTGGCTTTACATGGGTCCTGGGGCATGAACCCTGGGTCATTAGGCTTTACGTGCAAGCCCCTTAACGGCTGAGCCATGTCTCCAGCCCCTTTTACTATCCGTTAGTGTGCCAAAAGGCTAGATGTTTCTCTGAATGTTTTTCCCAATATGCATGCCTTGCCTGGCCCCTTGTCTCTTTTCACACATGTGCCTTCTCTTTGTCTTCTTCATCTGCCCCATTCCCTCTCCAGGAGTCCCGAGTACGAATGGATTAGCCTCAGTTTCTCTTTCATAGTGGTTACATAAAACCTTTTCCTGAAACCGTGTGTTCCAGGGACGTCTCGGGGACATGCTGGTTATGCACTGACATCACAAGTCCCCAGTCCATGGCTTTTGGGAAAGCTTCTTTCCTGGGAGCACAGAGTCCCTTGGGTCTCCTTTGACCTAGGGCTCTATATCCATTACTGCTGGGCTGGTGTTCTTGTGTTTGAGCATATCTGGGGAGCTAGAGGTTTGGCCTTTTCTGAGGATGGGTGTGTTTTGAGCTCATGTCACTCAGTGTCAATAAGCTTTGTCTTGTCGGGGAGGGTCCTGGGGGTCTGACGCAGAGCCTTGCGCAAGCTAGGCTCACCCACAGTCTGTCTTTTGACTTGAAGGTATAGGTGGAATTGACATGGCATCATCTCTTGTAGCCTTGTAACAACTTCACATCTACCAAGACATATCTTCTTGATGTATGAGCTTGCTGGACCACTACCCCCTCCCTGGACTTAAAGAACAGGAGAGAGTGGTTGCCTAGACTGGCCTGCATATAGGTTACTCAGTCAATTTTCCTCAGGGAATTGTGTCTTTAATCTTTTGTACACAAATCCAGGGGCCTCAATAATAGATACATTTCAAAAATCCAAATAAATAACTCTTCAATTCATCATTCTTGCCTCAGAAAGCAGGATTCTTGGAAAGCTGGTGCAATTTAAGTCAACAATGCAGGCTTGGTCATCTCTTCAAAATGTTATTAAGAAATGCATTGAGGAACCAGGATTGCAATCTAGTTTTGAAAATCCACGGAGATATAATGCCTTTGCTGGAAAGTGGGGTAGTGCTGGTGTGAAGTGGTACCCCTGCTGCTACCAGACCTCCTTCTTCCTCCTGTGTTTGGAGTGAGATTACAAAACCCCCAGTGCTCTCACTGAAGTAAATCCAAGCCATTAAAAATGTCATCCAACCTCACAGTTCCTCATTATTATAGGCTATAAACACAGACCCAAAATGGGAATAATCTAAATATTACTGAGCTAATGTTCTACACTGAATTAGAGTCCTCTGTGATTAGAGATTAATTAAAGGGAGGCTAGTCAGATACATGTGTCTAAAATAGCTTCCAGAGCTTTATGGAAGACACCTGTGTTTAAAGACCAAGGAAAGAGAGTCCCAACTCGGCTAATAGAACTCTTGACACGGGTGGGAGGATGTGGTTTCTGTGAAGAAAGAGAAACACAACATCATGAGTTGCCATGGTGACTCATCTGAGGCACAGGTCAGAGGGGCGGCTGCTGAAGGGCCAGCTAGCCAGGTTGGCTCCTGATGGCATTCCTACCACTGCTTAGAGAATCTGGAAGTCTCCCACCCACTTTCACGAAGAAGAAGGAGGGCGGTGATGGACACTGCCAGGTCTTTCAGAAGGACAGATCATCCTTGAGAAGGACAGATCATCCTTGAGGAAAAAGCCAACTGTCATCGCCTCCCCGCTGCCACGCCCCTGGATTTTCACTGTGGAGAAAATGGAAGTTCAGCTGGGGGGGGGGGGGGCGGGTTGCCAAGGATTTACTTAGCGAAATGGCTGAAGCGTGGTTGGAACTCAGCAGGTGTCAGGCAGCCTCCCAAGGGGAAGTGAAGTGACTTTGGGGACTCAGCTCCGAAGCAGGGGTGGGCACGGAGAAAGGAGCCATCTTACTGCAATCACCCCTCCATCTGTCCCCTCTGTCTTCTCTCCATGAAGCTCGTCTTTCTGGAGCACTTAGCTCTCAGGCATCGTGCCACCATGGCGGGACACGTTCTGTGAAGCGAGGCTGGAACGCGTGGGAAGCGGTATAGAATTTATCACCTAGACGGGCAGGAACACGTCCTCACGTGTGCCGAGTGAACCGAGAGTGGCTAGACTGTGCCCCAGACATGGAATTGTGCTCAAAGCAAAATCACTGTAGATGGGAAGCCATGAACAGCAGATAATTTAAGGCTACTTAGTGCCAAATTAGCAGTTTAAATGACAACGTTGTAGAGATGCTCAAAGCTGTCACTGGGGGATGAAGTGAAGTTTGTGACAATCCTTGATGAACGCATGGGGCTGGGACAGCTGGTGGGACATGCTGTGAAGCTAGCTGGTTCAGAGAGAGGGCAGGTGGTTGACCTGCCGGGCCCCACAATCGAATTTAATTAGAAGCTGTGATGGATAAGCTGAGCAGGCTGGCTGGGCCAGAGGAAGGAGTCTCTGCCTCCCAAGTCTTTGAACTTTACTGTGCACGTTGAAGAGACCCCGGGCAGAAGGACAGGATGTCAGTAGAGCTTTTAGAAAACGAATCTGGCCCCAGGGAGCACAAGCTGGATCCTGCCTGAGGTAGCCATCTCTTGCCAGGGAAAATATGGTAGGAGCCAGAAAGAATTACATGTAGGTCTCTGGACTCTAACCTGATTCTGGACAATAGCCAACACCCCACAGGGATGAGTGTCAGCAGAACATCTTAGAACTTTAGAAGATACTTAGTTTGGGCTGGAGAGACGTCTTAGCAGTTAAGGTGCTTGCATTCAAAGCCTAAGGACTCATATTTGACTCTCCAGATCCTACATAAGCCGCACACAGGGGATGCAAGCCAGAGTTGGGGTTCTTTAGTGAAGTCTCTTGCCTTGGTCCTGGACGTTCAGATTCTCGCTTTAAAATTGAGTTCCCAGCTGGTAAGGAAGTGGAGAATGCAGTCTATGCAGCCGGGCATGCGCCCAGTAGATGAACTGTGCCTTCCTTCATGCGAGTTGGCAGCCTCTAAATCTGGCACTGAGGATGAACTCTTTGGTTGGGGAGTTGGACCTTTGGTTTGACCTTGTGGCCTTTTATTTTTCTTCCTTTCTCTTTCCTCCTTTTTTGTGCGTTGTTTTTAGGTGTGTGTGCACGCGTGCATGCAAGCACACAGGTGTGGGTGTGAGTGCATAAGGAGGCCAAATACCGACTTTGGGTGTCTTCCTTAATTACTCTCCTTTTATATTTATATTTTAAAATATTTTTATTTCTTTGAGAGAGAGAGGGGCAGAGATGGAGAGAATGGGCAGGCCAGGGCACCCAGACACTGCAAACAAACTCCAGATGCATGTACCACTTTGTGCTTCTGGTTTATGTGGGTCCTGAAGAACCAAACCTGGGTCCTTAGGCTTCAAAGGCAAGTGCCTTAACTGCTAAGCCGTCTCCCCAGCTCTCTCTTATTTATTTATTTATTTTTAAGATAAAGGTATTCACTGAAATTGGACTTCATGGATTGGGCTAGGTTAACCAGCCAGCAAACGCTGGGTATCTTCCTGCCTCTGCTGTCCCAGTGCTGGGATAATGGGCATGCGCCTCTCTCCTGGCTTCTCCCATGGGATACTGAACACAGGTCTTCACACTTGTGTGGTAAGCACTTTAATCACTCACCACTTTCTTACTTTTTCTCACCCATTTCCTCTCTCTTTCGGAGATTTGGTATTTTGTTGAAATGGCCTATGGATCACTAATGCTATCATCAATCTGGTCTCAGGGGTGACATTTAAGCCCTTACTAAACCTTGGCAAAGGCCCAGACAAAACTCTGGGAGTAAAACCAAGATAAGCTGTAATATTCAACATGAGGTCACTAAAAATTGGGAAAAGACAAATGAAAAAAGAAACCCAGTTATCACCACGATTTTACTTCCTAGCTTCTCGTGTCTTCCCATGTAGGGATTACAATCTCAGCTTCCGTTACTCAAGAGCTCCATCTAGTCTAATTTCTTGACTCCCCCAAAGAAGGACAACGACCCTCTTACCTTCCTCCTCGTCTTTGCCAAGTGACCCAAGGAAGGACCTCAACCTTGGCTAAGATGTTACTTGAAAGTGAGTCAGACATACAGCGACGCCCAGGCCCTCACTTACATGCAGAAGCTAAAACGCTGACCTCACCAAATCAGTGAATAAGTGTGGGAGAGGGAGAGGTGGTTTGGGGGATAATGTCTAGTAGTCTATAACGTAACAAGAAAGTGATGGTTAACCTTGAGTAATTGAAATAGCTGGTAAACAGGAGTTTGCACATTCCCAACACAAATACTAAATCTTTGAGGTGGCGGATAAACCGATTATTCTGACCTGATCAACTCACATTGCAAACACAGATTGAAACACCACAGTCTGCACTACAGTTACACACTACACCCCATAAGTCCATGCTACATGTCACAGCACAATAACTATGTCAAAGAATTTAAAAATGGCTGGAGAGATGGCTTAGTGGTTAAGGTGCTTGTATGTGAAGCTTAAGGACCCATGTTTGACTCTCCAGATCCAACAGAAGCCAGACGCACAAGGGGATGCAGGCATGCACAGCTGTGCATGTGCACAAGACGGGTCACACATCTGGAGTTCGACTGCAGTGGCTGGAGGCCCTGGTGCCCCAATTGTCTCTTTTTCTCACTTGCTCTCTATCATAAAAAATAATTTTAAAATGTTAAAAGTATTAAATATTCGAAAACCTCACTCCTTAACTAAAAGACTGTGACCCCCTTGTGGTATTACCTTGTCCAAATACTCCATAAAAACCCTCATGTGTGTCCATATGTGTGTGCATATGTAACCATGTGTCTGTGCATGTGTGTGGACATGCATGTTGTATGCATGTGTGTACATGTATGCAGGCCTCTTAATGAGATATGGCAGGAACATGCAGGAAGAAGAAAAGAAAGAGTGGGAAAGGAGAGGATCTAGGGACCTATGCAGAAGAAAGTGTACCAGCCGAGCACATGCAGGAGCCGTGCCTCATGCTGTCCGTCTGACCACGTTAGTAACCCCATCCAGAGAAACGGACCCTGGGCCCTAGCCGGGAACAAGAGTCCATTAAGCTTCTCCGATAATTGAAGGGGCCGCAGTGAGCAGACGGCAAATTCCACAGCCCAGCGTTCCTTGCCTCGCAAAAGGACAGGAAGAGTGAGAATGAGTCAAGAGACAAGGAAAGAAGACAAAGACATCTTCAAGTCAGGGCAAGACATATGGAAGAGAGGCTGAGGCTGGAGTGGGGAGACGTAGGGAAGGCTTTCCACGAGATGCCAAAATAAACTGTGGAGGCAGAAGATGATCTGCCTGTGTTATCTATGTATTCCCACTCAGCACAAACAAAGAACAAGTCTGGATGGAGTGGATGCGCTGGCAATCAGGAACAGAGGGAGGAAGAGAGTGAGAGGAATGTTGGGAGAAGAATGGCAGAGAAGGGGCAAGTGGACAGCCCTTGTGTTCCAGGACACACTTGCACAGTGGAGGAGAGGCAGGTTAGTTTGTGCCTGGGCAGCAACAAGAAGGAAAGATATTAGTCTTGAGACTGCAAGCAAGGATTTGCAAGAAAGAAAGAAAAAGACCAGCTTTCTGGGACCTTTCTGCCTTCTGTCTAAGTCCACATAAGTGTAATTCTAGAAGTCTCTCACCCTAGCTTTACAGGCAAGCCTTAGTCCACAAGACAGAGGCCTTGAGCCCCTCACAAGCTCTCCTTGACCGCTGCTGTGTGGCGTACAGGCGGCTTGCTTGTTGCTGAACACTCCCAGAGCCAGGCTGGCCCTGTCCGGGGGACAGTTCTGTTACTCTCTGCCACTCGCTCACCTGCCCCACTGTGTGTTTCTGAACAGTAAGCTTACAGCCAGCCTGGAATGGGAGGACGACCGGTTATCTTCCTGACCCCAGACCTGCACTGTCCCTGTAGCCTTGCAGCTAATCAGAGCTCTGTCCCGAGCCAGTATTTTCATTACATTTAGATTTCACAAATGAGTGAAAGGACCAGCTTATAAAAGCAGAAGAAAATTGAGGCATTCAACCTCTCCGGGCCTTTTAAGACAATAGATTTAATATGTTCATGCGGATTTCCAGGAAGAGGCCGCTAATTAAAGCCTATTGCCTCTCTGCTACCATTGGCCTGCTATGTGGCTTGTCCTTCCTGTTAATTAGAGCAGAAAGGGCACCCTAGTGGGGTGTAGCCTCCCGGAGCCAGCCCACCTTCCGGCCTACTCCCCCAGTGAGCTCAGGGGACCCCAGGGCTGCCGTGAAGGCCCGGCACCCTCTGCGCGGGGACCGAGGTCCAGACAGGATATTGCTGCAGTGTTCTTGAAGGAAATGAGAAGACCCCAGTCCACCAGTTCCATGAATGATTAATGAGGGACAATTAGTCAATGTTCGTTAATCGTTTTCCAGACATGAAATGCTGGCTAAGACCTACGTGGAGATGCAGAAGCAGCAAAACCAGATTTTCCATCCACTTGCCTGTGGTACAGAGGGGGTGGGGGGGGGACCTCAGAGGCCATCTGCTCTTGGTTTGCACACTTCCTTTGAGGGGTCTTCTGGATGGTGGCCCAGCAACTGTCTTCCAGTGTTTCCTCCCCAAACAAATTGTGAGAAGCAGGGCAAAGCCAAGCTCTACAAAAGCCATGTTCTCAGCATCATTTTACTGTGGAGAACAGCCAAGTGTAAAAATAGCCGTCCCCTTGTGCCCAGGGCCACGGCTGTCAGGTAGCAAAAGCTCGGCGCTCAGGCGTCTGCACTCTGGAGGGTTTGGGTGTTGGGCTCGTTGAGCCGCAGGAGCTGGGAGGAGCCCTGACTGACTGGGTCTGGGCAGAGAGGAAGTCAAACGTCTCCAGGATGGCCAGTGACTCCCTCCCCTATTCACACCAAACCAATCAACCCACACACCGCGCGCACCAATAGTGCCCAGGAGACCTCAACATCTGCTAGGTGAGTCTAGCTCTGACTTGGCGTGTGATCTTGAGGAGCTGAGCTCCTCTCTGCCTATCTTTGGAGGAGGTCAGGCCTCACTGCTGGTCTCTGGTGTCACCCTGGGACACTGTCCACCTGTGATGTCACTGAGAAAATATCCCCCCTTTGCCCAGCTCTGTAATTGTCATACCTCCTTCCCACCTTCTCCCCGGAGTAGTGTTTAACCAGTGTCCCTTTGACGTGCTGCACATGTCAAAGAAGGGGAAGTCACCTGTGAACAGTCAGGCCTTCAAAGTTCATGCTTTACCTTAAATCTTGCATTGGATTTGGATATATAGCCATGCTAATTGTTATATAAAAATTCCAATTATTTGGCAGGTAGGACATTTAAAGGTCAAGACCAGTGTGTTAACAACATCGTGATATGCACATTTAAAGTGTGAGAAGCTTGACTTGCTTGTTGGATCTTTCCAGTTTTCCCACAACCAATTTCCTTTAGCCATTGCCTGTGAATATGGCCCTGGAGTGCCAGCACAGTGGGCTGCATCTCAGACCTGAGCCCTAAGTCATCTGCACTTCCTGACACTCTCCTCATCCCCTGACTTACACTAATTCACTAGCCCATTTTTTTTTCTTGATGTCTTATACAAATGATCTATATCATGGGTTAAGAATTGCCAAGAGCAGGGTTTGGATATGACTCAGTGGTATAATGCATACCTAGAATTTTATAAGGCTTAGGGTTCACTTCCCAGTATCAAAAAAAAAAAAAAAAAAGATTAAGACCAATGTGTTAATGACACCACAATAAATAGAGCTGGGAGAGGTGAACTAATGCACTAGATTCCAGGCAGTGTGCGGTGTGGGTGGGGAACAAACACTTTGTCACAGACCCTGGAGCGGTTCTATTGACCTCTCCACTTTTACCAAAGCACCCGACAAGGGCAACATAAGGAAGAAGGGTCGTTTGGTTTACAGTTTGCAGCCCATCCCGGTGGGGAAGGCTCGGGGTAAGAGCAGACAGCGGCAAACCGCACTGCGCTTAGGAAGCGGAGAGAGGGAAAAGATTCAGCGAGGGATGGGATGGGGCCATGGAGCCCCAGGCCCGCCTCCAGTGCCTCACTTTCTCCACCGAGGCACCACCTCCTAAAGGTTCCAGCGCGCCTTCCCAAACAGCACCGTCAGTTGTGCACCTAGTGTTCAAACCGAGGCTATGGGAGAAGCTTCACATTCAACCCCCAACGCCCATCTTCATTTCTGACTCACAGGGCGGAAGGGTGTGATGAGCACAGCCTCTCTGAATGACCAGGTACCGCCACACGGCTCAGCAGGATGCATGCCTTTCTTATCCCGTGCCTCCCTCTCTCCACTGTCCTTACTGCCACCGCATCCTTTCCTCCCTCCCTCCCTCCCTCCCTCCCTCTCTTTCTCTCTCTCTCTCTTTCTTTCTTCTTTTTTGGCTTTCGAAGTAGGGTCTCACTCTAGCCCAGGCTGACCTGGAATTCACTATGGAGTCTCAGGGTGAACTTGAACTCACGGTGATCCTCCTACCTCTGCCTCCCGAGTGCTGGGATTAAAGGCATGCGCCACCGCCCGTAGCCTCTGCGTTTCTGTTGTCTTCTGGCCTTTTTACTGGCTATGGTCTCCTTCACACAGTGATGGAAACACACGGGGTGAGGCTGGAAGGTTTAGTTCTGCCCTGCCCTGCCCGCTGTTGCAGGCAAGAGCCCAGGGGAGAGGGGGCGAGTTGAAACCAACATCGGAACTGGCATTTCTCTCTTCTCCTCCCTGGAATTAACATAGTGAGTCCACCCCATCCACCTCATAGCTATGGAGGTTTAAGAATGGCTGCAGAGGGTTCTTGGGGACCTAAAGAGAAAACAGATCGCTAGACCCCCTGTTCATCCCCAGCTAGAGCATTGTCTCACTAATTACTGGGGCTTAATCCTCCACATTCAAAGGGGTTCCCATGCCCCAAAACAATAATTTTTTAATTACTCTGGCAGAGTGGCAATTGCATACTGAATACTAAGGATGATTTAAAACTAACAAATACTTTTGGAAATTCCTTGAACATTTTTAGTGAATTAAAAGTTATGAAATATTTATAAGCAGTAACAGCACTATTTAGTACCATTAATAAAATAAATACATTAGTTAGAGAATGAAATTCATTACTATTTTACTACTAGACATTGATGTCAATGACTGAATATTGCTCCAAATTACTTGTAAAATAGACCAATTATTTTAGTGTGATTAATCTTTTCAATTATTTCTTTTATGTAGTTGTAATTTGAAAGTAATTTTCTTTGGGGAGTACCATGACCTTAGCACATTCATCCTTTATTTATTTATACTTAAAACCTTTTGGATCTAGCTCCATTTCCAGATGAGTTCCAGTGGTTGAATATTTAAAATAGTAACCTAAGCAACTGTTACTGTTCTGAAACACTTTATGGCCATTTTAATTGGCTTTATTAGTGATTATGAAGAAGCCATTCCAAAGTAAGGAAGTCACTGCCAATGGCAGCTGTGAACTGGTAGGAAAAGAGAAGTCAGGAAAACTGCCCCCTGGTTCCACGGAGCAGCTCACCTGGCTGTTTTGGATCTCAGTTTGCTGGGAGGAAGCAATGTGACCAGGACTCCCCCAACTTTCAACCATCCCCACAGGGTTAAAGGACACACCTCTTTTGCATGTCACCAAGGACACTGAGTCATGAGGTGATAAAGAAAATGAGTTTATCAGAGGCTAAACCACATAGATTGTCGGGGAAAGAGAAGCAGCTGCCTTTGACACCAGGAAGCAGATCTAGGCTACTGGAGTTTGCTTTCCCTCTACTCAGCGGCTCAGCAGGGCACAGGTGAAGGCAGAGGGTGGGTGGGAATCTTCACACACACACCCTAGGATAGCTGTGCAGAATTATTCTGTTCTTATTCCAGAATGAAGAGACTCAATTTTGTCAAGGGACGTTGGAGAGAGAGCAGTAGTATTTATCCTGCAGGCACTGGCTAAGGGCTCTGCACACAATATCTGTTTTAATTTCCCAGCAAACCTGTAATTATGTTTCATTAGCCCATTTAATGAAGAAAAAAACAAGACCCATGGATTTAAGGAACGCTTTCCAGCTCACAAGGGTGGCAGGTGACAGAGCTGAGATTCCATACTCATTTGGCCCGATTTAAAAGACCATAATCTCCCTCCTACATTAGGAGAAGCAAACCTTTATTGAACACTCACCATGAAAACAACACTCTCAGTTGCTAATTGAGACACGGAGCCTTTGATTCTAGAAAGTTTCGCATCTATTGAGTGAGGCACATAAATAACTTTGGAGAGAAGTTGATCATTCTAAAATAGGACTCTATGGAAACATACTTCTAAAGTGAGCTTTGCCAGAGAGCATGGTATCCAAGCTGAGATCTGAAAGAAGCACAGGACTTGGGAAGACAGACAGATAGCACACTGAAGGAGTATCGATGGACAGAAGGAAGTCTGAATTAGGGAAGGGTTTGGAGAAATATGAGTTGATCTCAGTAGCTCAACGAAATAAAAATATTAATGTTTATCTTTTAAGTAATTCAGCTTACATCTAAATTAAAGCTAAGGGACGTTGGAAATAGAAAGCCAAGGAGTGTTTTAAAAATAGGGTTCACCATTCCAGGTGGGATTGACCTGGAGATTGTGACTGAAATTTCCCCCTAGTGTTCAGCTCCAAGCAATAGACCCCATCTCTGTAGAGCCGACTCAGCCCCTGGAGGTGGGAGGCCTGGCTGGTGGCGCTACTCATGTTGCTATTATCTTGTTTTCATCACTCATTCTGCCATTGGTCACTGATTAACATCTCTAAGCTTTGCAGGGGACATCAGAAGACACATTTTTTTCCCCTTGTGAATAGTCTTTTCTCTGTGAGAAACTCAGAAGCAGGAAGGGAACAGCTTAGTTTTAATGGGCTTCGGGCAAAGGAGGGGCCAGAAAGGTTGGATGGCCCACAGCATCCTATACAACGCACACGCTGAGCCAGGTTCTCATGGACGGCGAGATTGGGGCCAGACAACCTCTGACGTACTGCTCTTCCCACTTGCAACTAAAAAACCATTGATGTGCCAATTCTTGGGGAGCCCTTTAGTATCCTTTCAGATGTGAACGGTTGACTCATCTATGGGAAATAAAGAGGTAGAAAGGGGCCTTGCAGTAATTGCTGGCTTAGTGCTCATTTTATGGCCTTTCCATGAGAGGAACATCGGGACTATTTTGGAGGAAGACATGCCTACAGATGGAGTACCTGCTCAGCATCTCTGGTGCAAATTAAATATGAGCCAGAGCTGCCCTTTGGGGAGCAGTTTCTGAGCAAAGGGAAATGAAGGTCTTAAAGTCATCATAGGAAACACTCAGTCCTGGGTAGCGACAGAAATTTGATATCGATGTCGTAGACGTGGAGTTCCCTATGTGCTGGGTGAATGTGGGCGGGCGGTGGATCGATGGATGTACAGGAGGGTGCAGAGGACGGGTCTGCTCCAGATGGGGACAGTGCTCTGCTGGCAGCTCTGAGGAAAAGCATGCCTGGCATCCCCGTGACAAGCGCAGACCCAGGAAGCTGCTGGGATGTTGCTTGCTGCTGGAACAGAAAATGCCCAGCCTGGACCAGGCCATGAAGTAATCCCTCATTTTACTCAGCTGGAGTTTGGAACCTTCTCCAGACTCCTACTGGTGTCCTGTGGATGGCCAAAGATTAGAACCTATCTGCCTTGTCTCGTTTCTTTTTCTCCCTTCTTGGGCTACGGAGGGCGTCCATGGTTGGCTTTGGCAGAGTAGGGCAGAGGGAGTAAGGCTGCCACAAGTCGCCTATTTTTTACTGAGAATATTCATCCTCATTCCTTGGCTGGAATACCAAAGCCGGGACCCAGGGGGAGTTGAGCTTGCTTTGTGAAAATGGCCCGTATCCAAATTATAATAGCCTTATGGCTAGTCCTAATCTTTTGAAGAAGGCATGGCAATATAAGTATTTTTTGCTTTTCGTATTTTCAGTAGAAAAAGTAGAGCTAATATAAGAGTTGTAATATAAGAGATAATATAGGAGTTGTAATATGAGAGCTGTATTTTAGGAGGCCTCATTGTAGGGGATGTCAAGCCTATAGAACTGAGTTCTTCCCTAAGGCAGCTCTGATGTGCAATTTTATATATACTGGACTCCTGTGTAAAACTTTTAAACAGGGTTCAGACTATAAAATATGAGTGCAGTCCAGCTAGCCTCAGTGTAGTTAGGAAGTTAATGTGTTTGCGCACCTCAACTCTGGGGACACATGTTTCAAGGAATCTGTGGGATAATGGGACTGCGTTTGATGCCTTGAGTACTCTCCATTCCTGAGCTAGTAAAGTTAGTGAAATATTTCTTCATGGGCAAAGCTGACAACACTGTATCCGTGGATGGTTTTATCCATGGATAGTTCTGAGGTGATGCATATTTGGGCTCTTGGTAGTGTAAGGGGTCAAGGGACCTAGACTGCCTGCTGCTGAGAAACCTGCCATTGAGCTGAATGTGACTCTAGCCTGGGGAACCTCAGATGTGGTTCTTGAAAGAGAAGGGGACTTATGGGACAAGGTGATAAAATTATGCAGGCTCACACTGGAGCCACTTGCAGCGCCTTGTTTTGCATGGGTGGGTCCCTTGTAGTTTCATGCTTTCAAGTTGACCAATTCCGACCAATTTGGGTGAGGAACATACTGAATTGGGTTTTCAGAAAAACAGAACTTAACCATAAGATAAAGGAAGAAAGTATACTGTGTGGATTAGTATTTTAGTTTGTCAAATTTCAAGAGAAGTCTTGGGATCTTTATTCTTTCCACTTCCGCACTGTGAAAGAGGCAGACTAGATCTTTCTTGTGTCCTTCCAATGAGTACCTTCCTCAGGAAGACAGGGTGGCTAAGAGTCAGATGGCCTCCAGTCAAGTATCAGCCATGAAGATGGGGGAATGACTTAGTTCTTCCTCCGGAGCTTTGAACTCCCAAACAATGGGAGCGATGTCAGTAGTACGTAGCTCACTGCACTGTTTCAAGAATAAAACAAGCACAGAGCAGAGCCTGGTGCCTAAGTGCTGGGTGAGGGTTTGTAATGACATGACTTTTGTAGGCCACTCAGAGGCAAAGAATTCTATTCAAACATATTTTTAAATGATTTTTTGTTTATTTTTATTTATTTATTTGAGAGCTATAGACAGAGAGAAAGAGGCAGATAGAGAGAGAGAATGGGTGCACCAGGGCCTCCAGCCACTGCAAACAAACGAACTCCAGACACGTAGCCCCCTTGTGCATCTGGCTAACGTGGGTCCTGGGGAATCGAGCCTCGAACCGGGGTCCTTAGGCTTCATAGGCAAGCACTTAACCACTAAGTCATCTCTCCAGCCCCAAATATTTTTTTTCAACAGACTAGTTCTGCCCATTCTATCCACTCCCTTCTGGGACTCCCAGAAGCTGACAGGCCCCAACGAGTGTCCTGCACAATCCCATTGTCCGCTATGAGCGGTTTTTGTGAATGGGATCTCTGGGAGCCCAGACCTGGGTATCTCTGGGGCCCGATGTCCTTCTTGGCTGTGCTGAATGTAAAAATTGTTCTCTCACTGTTTTTCTTCTAAGAAAAACCAATTCCACACACTTTCTACTCACAGCTACTTTCTTTTGGAAGTTAGTACCACAGTAGCCCAAAGCTGCCAAACAGGAGCAGCATTTATTAATTGGTTGATTAACCAATCTGTCGACAAGTATTTATGTGGTTTTCCCTCTGCGCTTTGCACCATGCTGACTGCTCCCTGGAGAAATAAAAGGAAATAAAGGACACTGGCCTCAACCTCAAGTTAGGGTTCCCAAATGACTAATTGTGAAATGATTATAAAACAGCTACTAGATTTAGATGCAGACATCAAAGACATCTGAGCAGAATTTTAGTTGCTTCAAGTGACATTTGCTGACCACAGAAAATAGGCAAGGAAGTTCAGTTAGTTTCCTGCTCTAGGAGGCATTAAGAAGTTACCAATGTCTTCTGGAAGTGTCTCAAGGGCCTGGCAGTGGGAGAAGGATGTGAGATGGTGTCAGGGAAACCACCTGGCTGCTGTGCAGTCCCTGTGCGTGTGTTTGAAAGCTGTGAGACAAATAAGGTTGGAGCTGGGACATGACTCGGTTGGTAAAGTGCTTGCTGTGGAAGTGTGCGGACCAGAGTTCACATCCTCTGCACCCACCTGAATGTTGGGTGGGTGTGGAGGCCCACCTATAGTCCCCATGCCCTGGAGTAGAGATGGGATCTCGGGTGGGATGGCTAGCTAGACTAGCTAAGGGGAAGCTCAGAGTTTAAGTGAGACCCTGTGCCCAGCTTCAGATTCGCTGGAATGAACTTCCAGACCAGGCACAGTGATGGAGGAAGGGATATCGATTGAAGCTTACAGATCCAGGGGAAGTTCCATAATGGCGGAAGAAGCTGGCCTGCCTTCACAGGGCCAAGCACAGGTAGAAAAGCCACAAGCCAAAAGCCGTACTGCACAGCATGCTTCAGGAACTCCAGACAGAACTAGGCACTTTGCGTATCTTTAGACTAGAATCTCAAAGCCACTGCCACACCTTAGGACTGGACCCTAAGATCTGCCCAGTGACACTGCCTCCAGCCAGGTGGCCGCAGATCCAAACTATAAACTAATAAAACACTGAGTATATTGGGGGCCATCTATTCAAACTACCACACCCTGTCTCAATAAATAAGTGGAGAGTGATCAAGGAAGATACTGATGTCAGCTTCTGACCTCCACACTCACATTCTCACACATCTCCTGCATGTCTTTTCCATGTTAAGATGACACTTACTGGGGCTGGAGGGATGGCTCGCTGGTTAAGGAGCTTGCCTGAAAAATGACCACATGGAGACACCCCCCACCCCCCGATACACACACACAGCCACATAAGGAGAGGAAGAAGAGGGCTGATGGCCAAGAAAATGATGTCTGGATTCAAGAGACAACGTCATAGCACCAAGGCCCAGCAGATAAAATCGAAAGCAGCAGCAAGTCTAGAGTTCAAGGTCATAGTCATTTGGGTCTAGGGATTTGAGGAGCAGGAAGGATGAAAGAGGATTCTAAAGTTTTCAGTAATAAATGAAACCTCCCTTTCTGCACATTGCACACAGGTAGGAGAGTGCAGTCAACGAAATCAATGCTTTGTCATCAGATCCACGTGGGACCCAGTTTGGCTCCATTTTCACTAAATGAATGACTGTGGCACATTTTGAAAGCCTGTGAGCTTCGGTTTCCCTGCTTGTGTGAGGAGACTAGTCTCTGCTTTGTGAAGCTTGCATGAGGTGACGCATGTGAGACCTGCAGCTCGTGTGTGTGTGTGTGTGTGATGGCTGCTAGGCCATGTCAACTGAGTATCTGTTAAATGCACACAATGGTGGGTGCAAGGATTTAAGGGCAAAATAGCCATGGCCTCTGTCCAGCTGGTACGATAGGGACAACTGTCCCCAACAGCTCCTGTGTGTCTTTTCCATGTTAATTAAGATGACACTTATTGGGGCTGGAGTGATGGCTCACTGATTAAGGAGCTTGCCTGCAAAATGACCCTGGTTAGATTCTCCAGGACCCACGTAGAGCCAGATGTAGAGAGGGGCGCATGCATCTGGAGTTCGTTTGCAATGGCTAGAGGCCCTGGTGAACCCATATTTTCTCTCTCCATCTCTCTTTCTCTGTACCCCTCTGTTTGCAAATAAGTAAGTTTTTTTTTTAAAATATTTTTTGTTCATTATTTATTTATTTGTTTGAGAGCGACAGACACAGGGAGAAAGACAGATAGAGGGAGAGAGAGAGAATGGGCACGCCAGGGCCTCCAGCCACTGCAAACGAACTCCAGATGCGTGCGCCCCCTTGTGCATCTGGCTAACGTGGGTCCTGAGGAATCGAGCCTCAAACCGGGGTCCTCAGGCTTCACAGGCAAGCGCTTAACTGCTAAGCCATCTCTCCAGCCCCCCTTTTTTTTTTTTAAAAGATGACACTTCTCTGCATTAGGGCCAAGAAGAGTTCTAGAGTCCTATAGTTGCATGCCTACTAATATTATCTCTGTGCCCCACCATGAGGGGACCAAGTTACTGTCAGGAAACACACTAGACATTCCTCAGACTCATCTGCAGCCCTCGCTGTGTGTCACCAGCTCTCCACCTCTCCAAGACACCACTTCTTTCTCTTTCTTTTCTGCATGCCCTAAACCAGGTCATTGCCCCAGAAACACTGACATGTGTCTGCACCAAACAGGCATCAAATACACACAACAACCCCCCTCTATCTGCCTCTTTCTCTCTCTGTCTGTCACTCTCAAATAAATAAATAAAAATAAACAATTTTTTTAAAAGAGTGCTTAGGAGGTTCTGAGGTCACCTTGCTCTGCTCTCATTGTTACAGTTCTGCACCAATACCTCCACCTGATTTGGCATCTAGCATGCTCTGAGTGAGAACCGTGTAGAGAACATCTGCTTCCTTAGAAAGACCGTCTTGTCCTTAGACTTGGAGCTTCTGGACGTGGAGCCTGCAAGGTGGCTGGACCGTGAGGACCTCCTCAGGTTTTTTGTGAGCAGGTGGCCTTCCTTTGGGGGTTAGAGGCAGCCCTGCTTTCTCCCCGCTTTAAGAGGGTGCTCTGCCAGCAACACTTTCCCGCACCATGAGAAGGTGTTAAAGGAGGCCAAGTTCTTGGTTTCCTAAGGGCAGAGCTGTAGATGAGGAACAGGTCTCTTAAGCTTGGTAACAGACTCACTGCAAACCCAACACAAGCTTGGGGCGGGGGTCTCTGTGAAAGGGGCTTGCAAAGCAATAACGCAGGCATCTGCCCAGCTAGGTAAAATTCTTACCTGGAACATGGAAAGACTTTTTCAGGGCAAGGCATCTTTCTTTTTTTTTTCATCAGGATTTGATCTGGGACTTGATACCTCAGTCTTTGCACTATCTTACTTTATTCTAATGTTTTCCAGACAAGATTAGGCCGTCTGTGGAAGCTAACACTCTCCACACATTCCTGTGAGCAGGCTGAATTTCCATGGGGCACGTTTGGACCTAGATCGATCTTTAAGTTCCCGAGTGTGGAAACATTTGTCCAGGCTCTGGCTTCCCCCCAAGCCCTAAGCTTCTCCGACATTGCCTCACAGCACTGGCTGACCACCTCTGCGACCGAACTAACGTGCAATCTATCACATTATGGTGAGTTCTCTTTCCCTCACACGTAGTCAGTTTTGATTCAAAGGAGAACAACAGACATTCATTTGTGAAAATTCTTGCAAGGCCAGTGGTGAATGAGGAACCACAGCCTCAGGCGGTCTGGGTGACTCCCAACCTAAC
Source organism: Jaculus jaculus (assembly GCF_020740685.1). NCBI lineage: Eukaryota > Metazoa > Chordata > Mammalia > Rodentia > Dipodidae > Jaculus > Jaculus jaculus. The sequence goes on along the minus strand of NC_059106.1, from coordinate 172,862,600 downwards.
AGTCAGTGTTCTACACCACGGCCAAGAGGCACGAGGCTCAGGTCTAGGCCTTCGTTGACAGAGGACCTCTGGGTCACTCTTGAGCTCTCAGACCACAGGTTCTGTGGCACAGGTGCGACTGCCGTTCGGCGAACCTCCGGGGAGAGGAAGGGGCCACAAGAGACCAGCAGAAATCAAAGACACACCTCCCTGAAACTGGGTAAGTCAAGCCCCTCTCTTCCATCCTCTACATTGGCGAAATAATAAAGGCTGATCCTAAGTAGGACTCCGGGCCTTTGCTAAACCAGGGCAAGACCAGGGCCCCAGGGTTAGTAATGATCCATGCTGTCATAGAGTTAGTAATGGTCCATACTGTCAACGTGCTATCACCTGCAAGCTTTACAATAATGCTGTAAGGCAGGGGCTATTGTTTGCCAATCAGACTTGAGGCAATGTTTAAAGCAAAATAATATATGTGTATGCATGCACTTGTAAGTAAGAGTAAATAATAAACATATTAAAGAAACAGGTGATTAAAACACTACAGAGGCGAGAAGAAAGCTTATCCAAAACTTGCTCAGATTATTTCTGTCATCTACTCTGCTCTCCAGTGCCCACATAAAGCCAGATGCACAAAGTGGCTCATGCATCTGGTGTTAGTTTGCAGTGGCTAGAAGTTCTGGTGTGCCCATTTTCTTTCTCTCTTTCTCTCATTTTTATCAATCTCTCCCCATCTCTCCTTCTGCTTGCAAAAAATAAACAAATGCATAAATAAAATTATAAATATATATGACAACAAATTACCCTTTCAGGTAACCCTGAGCTGAAGTCACAGTGTGGCATATATGAAAAGAAATTCAATGATACAATCCCCATGCTTTAATGAGGTTTTAAGACATAAGCTTTGGCTGGAGAGATGGTTTATCAGCTAAGGCACTTGCCTGCAAAGCCTAAAGACCCAGGTTCTGTTCTCCAGGTCCCACGTAAGCCAAATGCACATGGTGGTGTATGCGTCTGAAGTTCATTTGCAGTGGCTACAGGTACTGGTGTGCCCATCCTTTCCCTCCCTCCCCTCCCCGGGCTCTCTAACAAATAAATAAAAATAAAAACTTAAAAAAACACAAAATGAGCTAACATTTTTGTACTTAACCATTTCCCATGGTGTTGCTCAATAAATTAATACACCCTAATAAAACCATTAAATAAAATCTGAGTAAAACCATTTAAATACTTAGTTGCAAGGTCTCAAGAATAGCTAAAGAGTGATCGTGCTTAAGTTGTGGGGAGGGAGAGGAGTGGGTAGAGATGCTGGTGAAATACAAGGGGCAGGATGGTGGTCACTAGCAAAGTTGAGTTCAGGCTACCACGTGGGGTTGCCTTGCACTGGTCCATTCACTTGGCGCGTGTGATGGTTTATACTGATTGTTGACTTGACAGGATTTGGTATCGATTATGGAGATTAGGTTAGTTGAGGTGGGAAGACCCAGCTTAGTGCACAAAAAAGTCAGAACTGGCTGTAGGCTGAAAACCAGCATCTATCTTTCTGCTCCTCCACTGTGGATGAATGGGACCAGCTGTTTCAGGCTCCTGCTGCTGGTTTTCCCTGCCCCAGTGGACGGTGGCCTCAAAGTGGGAGCCCAAATCAAACCTTTCTTCCTGAGTCACTTTGGTCAGGTGTTCTGTCTAAGCAATGGGCAAGGTTACTAGTATGGTATATAGCTAAATTTTTCATAATAAAATATTTTGCTGCACAGAAATAAAGCTAGTGTGTTCTCCAACCAAGACCATATTCCCTTTGGTGAAGTTTAAGTTAAGTAGATATTTTATCCTGAATTGTTGACAATTGAGTTCTGGGGCCGTGGCACACTTGGCAATACCCAGGATCAGCCCCGAACCATGGTAGGTTGCCCCATATGAGTGTGCACACTCCCAGCTAAGCACAGTGGCGGTTATTATCATACCCAAGAGGGCAGGCAGGGAGGGAAAGGCAGATCAGGTACCTTCACTGCAGTTCTTCAGGGCAAAGAAGTCCACTGCGGACAAGCTGCGGTTTCCACTGGAGATGTATTCCAGGGCCACTCGGAACGGGTTCTCTGGGCGCCCAATTCTTCCCTGCAGCACTGTCCAGCTGATCGGAAAGCAGAGGGGGAGACAGAAAAGCGGTGATGAGAAACGGGTCTTACCTGAAGGGAGTCACCCCTGCCATGGGTTCGGGGCTCACATTCTTCATGAATACCAGAGACAGAGCCCCAGGCAGTGCTGAGAGAGGCCACCCTGGCAGCAACATGAAAACTTCTTGTCCAGTGAACTCATAAACCCAATGTTCTCTAGCCACTGGCAGGTCTAGGCAATTTCAAATCTTTGAATTATTTCAATAGCTAGTCTTATAGAGGAAGGATGTTCATACTTGAGGAGACCTGGTAGCAGAGTCAAGGAGAGGGATCCAAAATGCTGTACTCATAATTATCTCTAAATAGAACACGTGCTTTTGGCATTATTTTTCTGATGCCAAAGTCTCAGAGCCTGCAGGCTTGCTGTCCAGTTACTTAAGGGGAGCTAGCAAGAACTATTTATTCACAGAAGGAAAACTAAAGTGCACCTAAGCATGTGCTTTGGGTCATAAGGTGTCTAAGATTGACGTGGACTTTGAAGAAGAGTGCAAACTGTAGAAGATGGCAGCAGGAAAAACAGCAGGCTCCACTGTCACAGGCCAGAGGATGACTGAAGGAATACCTTGCTCATTCTACTAACCTTTTGAAGGAGCCTCCTGTCACTGACTGGAACATCTGATTTGCTTTTCTGCATTGATCCAGATGTGTGTGTGTATACATACATACATACACACTGAGAGTGTGTATATATATATATACATGTGTGTACATGTATATATATATATATGTATGTATATGTGGTTAAACATTTTTCTGTGGAGACTGGAAATTATCCAGAGTATTTCACATTTTCTTTATTTCTCTCTCCCTTCCTTCCCTTCCTTTCTTCCTTCCTTCCTTCCTTCCTTCCTTCCTTCCTTCCTTTATTTCCTTCTTTCTTGACATATGGTCTTGCTCTAGCCCAGGCTACCCTGAAATTCACTCTGCAGTCTTATGGTGGCCTCAACCTCACAGACATCCTCCTGCATCAGTTTCCCAGGTGCTGGGATTAGAGGTGTGTGCCACCACACCTGGCCCTCTTTCTTTAAAAACAATTTTGTTTAGGCATAACTAACATAGCATAAACTGCATACATTGAACATGTGTCATGGGCTGGAGATATGGCTTAGCTGTTAAAGGGTTTGCCTGCAAAGCCTAAGGACGCATCGAGTCCCTGGAACCCATGTAAGCCAGATGCACATGGTGTTTGCATGCATTTGGAGTTCATTTGCAGTGGCTAGAGGCTCTGGTCTGCTCATATCCAACCTTTCATAAATAAGTAAATAAATAAAAATAGAATATTAAAAAAGTGTATCTTTGAATGAATCATCATAATAAATTGGAGGATGTATGCATGTATTTTATTAATTTTTATTTATTTATTTGAGAGTGACAGAGAAAGAAAGAAAAAGACAGAGAAAGAGAGAATGAACACACCAGCCACTGCAAGCAAACTCCAGATGCATGGGCTATCCTGTGCATCTGGCTTACGTGGGTACTGGGGAATCAAGCCTTGAACAGGGGTCCTTGGACTTCACAGGCAAGCACTTAACCACTAAGCCATCTCTCCAGCCCTACATGCATTTTTTTCAACAGACAATCATAGTACTCCATATTTTCTTACCACTAGGTTGGGCTTAAATATGGTAGTGTAAGTGCTAAAAGATTCAAGGTGAAAGTCAATTTTTGTTAAAAAAAAATTTAACCCCTTACCCCAAATATAATTTCACTGTAAAAAGATGAAAACTCAACCCCCAACAAGTTCATAAGGAAAGAACTCAGAGCACATTGTCTAGAAGTAACTTGGCCACCACCTCCGGGCGCAACCTTTCAGCTGAGATTCTACATAGATGACGTTCAACTGTGGCACCTTTCTGTGATTGCACTTTCCCACTTGGTGTATATTGGGAAACAATAATTAGAGAAACATCCATGGTATTATTTCATTGATTGCATTTTTTTAAAAAAAATTATTTTTATGACAGAGAGAAAGAGAGAGAATTGGCACACCAGAGCCTCCAGCCACTGCAATGGAATTCCAGACACGTGCACCAGCTTGTGTGCATGTGTGACCTTGGGTGACCTTATGGCTCGCACCTGGCGTATGTGGGTTCTGGGGAGTTGAACCTGAGTCCTTAGGCCTTGCAGGCAAACGCCTTCACTGCTAAGCCATCCCTCCAGCCCACTGATTGCATTTCTAATGACTGGGCATTGCTTTTGAATTCCAGCGCCTAAGGACAGAGTGGTGGAATTAGACAAAGGGCGTCCCTGTTCCTCTCTCAGTGAGCCCAAGGCCCGTTTCTGTATTGCCTTGCTGACATTTGATCTTGATGCTTCTTTTCTGACTCTGCCAACTTTGTGTGATGACGGTATTGCCTAAGGCAACAGGGGGCCCCTGTGTGGCCATTTTTGTGTCTCTAGTGCCCAGCTGGGCAGAGTTGCCAGTGTCTGTTGAACAGAGGAGGGAGGCTTTCTTCCCTCTCTGCTCTTCTGTAGTTAATTCAGATGGCTAGAGTCAAGTTTCCAGACATTTAATAAAAGTGTATTAAGCTTCCCCACAATGGATGGTGTAGAAGGGATTATTGCAGTTGTAAAGTTTGCTCTCCTTACAGTACCCAGCAGGATTTCCATCCAAAGTAAACCCAGATCAATTGAATAAGGAAAAGGAGGCTTTTCTGTTTAAATGTGGAGCTGTCAAAGAAAGAAATATTCAAAGAGGAAATGTAACAAGGGGTTCTTAAGGAAATGAAAAACAAATAAGCAAAGAACACAGACTTTTCAATGTTCTTTTAAAGAATAAAGGTCCCTATTTTCGAGAAAAGATGGTCGTATTCATATTCTGCCAAAATCATAGCTCTCTGCTCGGAGGAATGATGGATTTTAATTCTACGTACACAGTAGCCCTTGACAGTGATTTCCATTTCTATATTGGTGCTAGCCCTCTGGATAAATGTGTCAGGAGTTTTAGGAATTAGTTTCTGAGTTACCGATGCAATAACTTTTGTCTGAAATTCTCTGGCCTCTCATAGTTTACTGCTGCAACTTTAATAACTTTCAGAGCACTTGCCAAACATGTATTTTATATCCAGGGAAGCTGGGACTGGGAAAGGGCAGGCTTGTACCTGGGGTCAGATGTGTTTAAGAGACAGCCAAACCCAGTGAAATGCAATTCGGAACCCTCCTCCTTGCCACCTCCACCTTCTTTGCATACACCCCGCGGTCCTGGAAGGGCTCATTAGGGCTCTGCTTCCCTTGCGCTGGCTGTTGGCAACTCTGCTTATGCTCTCAAGGGGAGGGGTTGTGCTCTGACCTAGAACCTCCTAGAAGTACATGCGCAACCATGTCCACGTGCTGGGGATTGGTGACATCCTAGCACTGGGCTTCAATCAATCAATCTGACAGTGTGGGTGCCCACCTGGACTTTCGGAAGCCAGAAGGACTGAACGGACAGCTTGTCACAAGTCATTATCTCCCACACACCTCTCTGGAGCTCTCCCGTTCCCGTTCTACCTCTGCTTCTCATTTGCCTGGTGACTTTGAATGAGACCTATCTCTGAACATGTCTGAGGCTTTGGACATTCTCTGATCAATTTTGTTCTCAAGTGGAGAAAGTGACTTCAACTTTGCCTGACTTTTTTGGCACGTAAGTATGTGTGTGTTGGCATGTATGTGCAGGTGTACGTGAATGTGTGTGCATGGGAGAATGGAGGCCAGAGGTCAATGTTGAGTGTCTTCCACAACTCTTCACACTTCCCTTTTGGAGACAGGGTTGCCCACTCAACCTGAAGCTCACCGACTCAGCCAGACTCACTAGTCAGTGAACCCCAGTCTCTGCCTCCCCAGTACCGAGTTTCTAGGCACGCACCACCACACCAGCTGCTCTGTGAGTTCTGGGGATCCGAACTCAAGCCTCAGGCCCGGCGCAGGCCCTTGGCAGAGGGAACCACTGCCCCCTCGCATGACTTTGAAAACACTGGCCACACCCTTTCACTTTGTGACTATATCAGAACAGATGAATTAGGGTCCACTCAAAAACCAAAAACCCAGGAGGGCTGGTTGTGAAAAGCAGTGTCTATTCCTGATCCGACGGAAACGGGGAACTGGGTCTTTGATTGTCATCTCGGATGTGCTTGAGGCCAGACAAGCGCCCGAACCTCCTTGGGTCTAAGTCTTTTTTTCACCCTTTACCAGCAAAATATGGATATTGAACTGAAAGTTCTCCAAGGGCCTTAAGTGACCTGATGCTCCAACATCTCCCGCAGACCGCAGGAGTCCTAGAGGCAGGATGCTTTATGAAGTCCCTGCAAGCTACAGCGAGCAAGCAGCATCTGCTGGAGGTGGGGAAGGAGCGATCAGTCATCACACCACAGATTTATCCATGCAAAGAGGTTTGGTCCCAGCATCCTGGTGGAAAAGGAGCCTTGCTTAAGGTTATTCACTGGGTTAACTACAGACTAAAGATTAAAATAACATATATTATTATCCTGGCTGTAAGAACAAGAGACAATGTCACGTGCGGATCAGTTTGCCCAGTCACTTGAATTTCCACCACTAAACTCGGACACAGAGAGGGACATGTCTACTTGCCATTTCACATGAGATCACTGATGTGGGGTTTGAGGCCAGACACAGGCCAGACAGCAGATATACTGTCAGGAAACCCACAGAAAAATTCTCAGAAGCTCGGATATGGAGATGGAAAGAATCTCCCTGACTCACACAGACCCCCGCCAGTCAGCCCCGCCATGTTTGAAGGAAACTCTCTGGCATGTCTGGAGCGCGAGGCCAGCTGCTGAGGTGAATGGAGGGTCAGCAGCCATGTCTCAAGAGGGGAAGTAAAGGAGCATTTTGTGACTACACGTGAGGGCCGTGGATGGCAGTTGACAGGAATGTGTCTTTCTTTGCTGCTGTACAATGTCTCAGGGGGCATGGCACTGACATCAGCCTCTTTCAGACCCTCAAACCTCAAACAGGGTGCTCACTGGAAGCCCTTTCGGAGACACTCCGGGCTGCTACAGTGTGGTGAGACGGGGCCCAGACTCAGCTCCTGACTTGCTTCATGCCAATGTGATGGATCAGTCACCATTGTGTCTTATGCTCTGTAGATGCTCGACAAATATTTGTTGAGCGGAAGGGTGAATGATTGAATAGATTTTCGTTAAACCAGACAGTTTTCTGACAAGTGTGGGAAGAATTTATGTGGCAGCAGAGCTGAGTTAATGTAAACATTCCCCAATGCTAGCAGATAGCTGGAATCCAAGAACCCAAAGGTTTGGGGGCTTACACGAAGGAGGCAGCATATATGACAACATTTTTCATCACATAGTTCTTGGATCCCCTATTTGTCATGAACCGGTAAGGAAGAATCAGAGAATAAAAGTCATCAAGACCTAGGGGGCACCTGGGCAGTAAAGGGAGAGAGTTCTTATATAATGCCTGCCTGTTTTCTGCCATCCAGGCCAGGCTTACACCAAGCCAATATGAACATTACCTACAGCAGCAACACCAGCCAGAATACCAACACTAATAACAGGATCTACTAGAAAGCCGGGCGTGGTGGCGCATGCCTCTAATCCCAGCACTCGGGAGGCAGAGGTAGGAAGGACCATCGTGAGTTCGAGGCCACCCTGAGACTACATACATCCACAAGAGTCATTAATGTCACCAGAGGCCAGTCTGTCTGTGCTTAGGGCTGGATTTTAAACATAGGGAGTTGTGACTGAAGTCATTAAGAAAGAACTTCACCTTACACTGCCCTTCCAAACCCCGTGAGGCTAGGCCCTGGAAGAGATGGATGTGACACCCTAAGCCGTGGCCATCCTCAAGCTCAGCACCGCCTCGGACACCTGTGCCATTCAGGTGGTGGCGAATCCTCTAGCTGGGACAGCCAGGTCATGAGGCGGCTGCCGATAACAGAAGCCATGCAAAACGGACAGCCGTGTCGCCTGGAGCGCTGTCCCTCCACGGTGGAGACTATGAGGAAGCCAGACCCAGTCGCTGCTCGGGCCATGGGGCCGGCGCTCTTCTACGGGAGCCTTGGCTGAGACTTTCTCGTGACAACGGGTATGGAGGTGTGAAAATTCGTTAGAAACAAGGAACTGAGCTAGTGGGAACTTGTCCAGATCAATATGGGGGAAGGAACTCCAATTACACCTCTTTCCCTCAACTCACCCTACAGGAAAAACTCACACAAAGCTTCCAAAATGTTCTAAAAAACATTCTCTGAGTAATATTTCAGCCAGTACCAACCATTCAGTACGGTTCTTTATCATTTCCATTACATCAGCCTGCATTTCAAGCATTTTTATGGGAGATAGCAAAAACAAAACAAAACAAAAAAAAAAAACAAATAAAAAAACTGCCCATCAATGTACATTTTAGTGTGAAGTCCTTCTTGCTTATTAACTTGTACAATAATAATTTGTAGCTTGAGGTCATTTTTCCGAGTAGCTTTCATTTTGCTATTAGCTTGCCTTTTGCAGTGTTCCAGAAGTTAGATGTGTGGCCCTGGAGAGGATGGGAGAGGAATGGGAATGGGACTTCAGGTTGAAGCCAGGCTGCCTCCCAGTGGCCCATGGTGGAGCAGAGAGCAGCCCCAGACAGTAGGAGAGGGCCACAGTGCAAAGGAGTGCCCAGGTGGCATGGGCTCACTCCCGAGGCTGGAGCTTAACTTAGTGCGTTGTTGAGTGAGTGACGGCGTGAAGCCAGGGCCATCTACGTACCAGGCGAAGCCCTGTGCTGAGCTCTAGTCCAGCCCCTGGCTCCTTTGCTTGGCCTTTCTCTGCTCCTTTAATTCCTCCCTTCTTCTTATCTGCCTCCCTGTTTCTTTCCTGTCCTCCCCATTTCTTTTTTCCTACCTTCCTTTGAGAAAAACAAATTGCTGAAGACAGAAACTTGGGAGCCCGACTTTGTGCATTATAATCTCATTTCTGCCTCGTGTTGGCCAGGCGACCTCAGGCCAGCTATCTAAGCCAACCTTTGGGTGCCTAGCTTCCATAGCTGCAGTTGTAAGATAAAATGGTAGCAGAGGTGTTCTTAACTGGCCTCCATGTGACCAATTTGCCTGCTGGATTAGCACAAAGAGTGCAGTTTACATTCCGTCAGTGAAGCACCCTGGGCCCCTGAAGGTAGACGAGGTCACTAAAGCTTCAGGCTCTTTGTAAAGGACCCTGTGTCTTCTACTCACCTCATCTGAGCCAGACCCCCGTGGAGAGCTGGCGAGTCTGCTCCCTGACCTGGTCACTAAGGCGATGCCGCGGGACGCCGGGGAAGGCTGGTTAGCGGTAAATCACTGTTGCATTAGCGGTGAAGAGGGCAGCAGAACACGTCCGGGGGAAAGCCATCCCGCAGCTCCAGAGAGCCTTCCGCAAACTTTCGAAGTATTTGAAAATGGCGTCTGCTTTAAAGAAACGGAGCCTGCGCCCCGTGGACGAGGAGTCACGGACGTGATCGTGTGAGAGTCTGCACAGCTCCAGTGACAGGCCACACTGGACGCCTCGGGCCCAGAGCAGGGCTGGGCGGACTAGTGTGCGCCAGTTTCCCAGCTGTCGGCTAAAATAAGCTGATTCAGGATGCAAGGTGATTTTCAAGCATCTCCTGATCCTAATCTTAGGGCCTAAGAGGGGTCTTTCGGAGCTCTGGTTTGTACAAAGACACAGACATTAGGCTCTTCATTTGGAAGGAAGGAATGGTTATCACCCAGACACCTCACCCACACCCCGCAAGAAAAAAAAAATCTAGGACCTCAAACTACTTCAAAGTGGGAGTAGCCATCCTTGTTCTCTGAGTTTGAGTTAGGTCCCAAGTGGGCCTTCCTCACTGGGGGTGGCAGGCTGGCATGGGACTGGCTGGATCTGGGGCAGGGCAGCGAGAGGAGGATGAGTCCGGTCTGTGCTAACACTTGGAAACTGCAGAGGATTACAGAAGAGCACGTGAGAGGACCAGCAGGGCTTCCTACCGCACAGGCTCACCCGCTAGTCGGTCTGGCAGAGTGGGGAGCCTGTTCTATCTGGTTAGAGGGCAGGGTGACCTCTGTGTTTATTTGTTTGGCTTTTGTAAGCCTTCTCCATGGAGGTGTGGGCATGCCACCCCTGCAGCCAGAAGGATTCTGGAATTTGGTTTTCTAACGCTCTGCCTACCAGTCACTATGTCAGACCATCTGTTCTTTTCAAATACATTTTTTTTTTGTTGTTGTTTCTTTCAAGCCAAATCAGTGTTTCAGGTTGTTTGAGTTCAGGTTTTGTTTGTTTTTAAATATATCACCCCATGGAGAGAGATAAAGACAGAATTGAAACACAAGGGCCATTTCTGCAGGATCCTTCCTCAGTTCAGTCTGCCTCCAACTCAAACCCTGAGCCCTGAGTGGGGCCTGGGCTGAACCAAAGGTCCTGGGTCACCACCTCACAGCTGTGTTGCCAGGATCCTCAGCCTCAGAACCGTCTACTTCTCATGCTCAGAGGTTTCCAACAGCCCAGCTCGCACCCCAGAGAGGCAGCCTACATGTTATTTAATGCATAAATCTCTGGCTATGTCAAACCACTGAACTGAAGCTTTATATGGCTGGTGGATCTGCTGCAAACTGCTGCCCCATGGGTAAGTGATGGGGTTGGGATCGTGGTCAGCCGTGGCAGGCTGGAGGGAGCTGGGGGAAGAAAAGCTTGCAGACTTGTACCTGCTGCCGTACCCTTACTCTGCCCAGTGCAGCCATTCTGTGAGCGCCCCTGCGGACCTGGGCACCCAGCACTAGGGAGGCATCTGTCACAGGGAGGGTTTGATGAATGGACCCTGGGGACCCAGTTGTGGGGTGTTGGGCACGCCTTCTGAGCCCCCACACAGAGGGACTCAGAGTGTCTACAGAAATATCACAGACAATGGTGTCACAGCAAGGTAGAGAGATGTGAAGGCCTGGTTCACCATGTTGAAACCTCTCACATGGACCTCAGGAAACCGACGCAGCTTTGTGAGCAATGACTTGTCTTTTAGGGATTGAACCCCAGGGCTACATCCACCTCTACTCTGTAGCCATTTTACCACCTCTAGCCCAGCCTCTAACTTCCTGTGTATGCCTGAGCTCTTTCATGCCTCTATTTATTTATTTATTTATTTATTTATTTGCTGAGCTCCCTTAGCCAGACATCCCATAGGAATACAATCCCCTGGTTGGATTAGGTGGTAAAATGGCACCACCAGTTTTCATTTGACATTAGATCTGCTCGAAATCATGACTTGGCAAATGTGAGGGATACTGAGCAGAGGCCCCAGGAGAGGACTCAGGAAGATCTGAGCTGTGGCTGGCATGGGCAGGAATGCCCAGGCATGCTGCCAGTGTTCCTTCTGTTCTTCAAAGTCCACTCAGACTTCGAATGTTTACAGAAAGAAAACTGAATGCTCAGAATCCTTGGACGCTGACTCTGGGCTTGTAAACTAGAAGCTGCAATTTTCCAGAAGCGACTTGGTTTTCGCTGGATCAGAACTTCAGTGTGGGAGTGGTCAGCCACAAAATGGGTGTGTCCCATCTCCCTCCATCTGCCTTCAAAGAGATATATATGCCAAGTGTCTGAGGAAGGGCTACCTGGTTACTCACTGTGTGTAAATGTCACCACAGCCATTGATGATCTATGTTCAAAACAATCCAAGCTGAAGCCTCCAGAATCAATAAAGCTGGCTCTAGGGAATGAGGGGTAAGCCCCTCTCTATTTCTATGATCCACCATGGAGGTCAGGGTCTATCTCAGGATGTGTCCCATGGTGCTGAGCAGGAGAGCAGAAGCCTTCTTGTTCTTCCCAGCTGGTAGCATCTTCCATGAGAGGGGTGTGCAGTGACTGTGGCAAGGACTAGCCGGATGGAGTATCCACGGGAGCTCCTGCCTTCTGGGAGCCTTGGGCAGATTTTCCAAGCTGTGTAGGTGGCTGAGCGAAGGCTCAGAGCGCCCGCTGAGAAAGTGTCCCAGCCTTTGCTTCAATGACAGCTAGTGGATACTGTTTGCTTCATGGTTCCAGAGTGGGGCCTGCGTGACAGGTGCTGCTGCAAGTGGGCCTGGAAGATGTGGTAGGATGTGTGGTCTGCAAGAATCTCTGGCTTTGGAAACCAGCTGGCTCATGTCATCCAAACAGTGACCTAGTACGTATGGAATGTATATCAGAGCATTGTTACCACATTGCCTCTCACTCCTTGGGCGCTAACTTCCTATCAGACACTGCAAAGAAGCGCTTCACGGTTATCTCACTTAATCCTCTTAAGAGCAGTGAGGTGTAGGAATTATTGTCATTTCTCCCTGTATCCTGATCAGATGGCGGAGATGGCAGGCGCTGGATTCTCTCGTGGTAGTTTAGTAAGTAACAGAGCTGACACTCCAATCTAAGCCTGCCTAATTTCGATTCCATAACCTTCTGTGAGGGCTCCCGCTCCACACCGAGCAGAGGGCAGCGTGGGATGCTGAGGATGGGGCGAGGAGCAGCAGCAGACACTCAGAAGTTCCTGCAACCCAGAGCAGGGAAGGATCCCGACGCGGTCAGGACTCTTGAGGGCCACTGTACACAGGCCTCAGGGCTTTCTTTAAATTTATTTTTAAACAGGGCCTCATGTAGCCCAGGATAGTTTCAAATTCTCTTTGTGACAGAGGATGACCTTGGACTCCTGGTCCCCCTCACTCTCTGAGTGTAGGACTATAGAACCCCATGTTTGGTTTTATACGGTGCTCGGACTTCACGTATGCCGGGCACACAGCTGTCGACTGAGGTACATCTGCGGCCTCCAGACTTCATTTGTCACTGCACGTGTTCGCATTGAAGCGGGCGTTATCACACGTGGTGAGTACTCCGTGGCTAGCCATGCACTTTCAACGCAGCACGCTCTACACCACTCGAGGAGGAGTTATGCTCTGAACGCGAGATGCTGCCCATAGGCTCATGAATTGAAGGTGTCGTCACTATTTGGGGAGGTGGTGTGAGCCCCGCTGGCCACTGCATTCGGGCCTGTGAGGGCTCTAGCTGGGTTCTGCTTCTCGCTCCTCCTTCTGCTCCCTGGTGACCGGCCACTCACGCTCCTGCTACCGAGGGCCGAGTAACTCCTGCCCGCCCCCTTCTTGCCATGACGGATGAAATCTTTGGAAACAGCAAGCCAAGAGAAATCCTTCCCCTTCAAGTTGCCCCTGCCGAGTGTTTTGTCACCATGATGAGGACAGTAAATCACACGGGCAGCTCTGTGTTCCTGAACCTCCTCATAGATGTCTATGCCCTACCTGGATGCCAGGCACGAGGGGGCTCTCGTTCCTCTCAGCGCACTGCCCGGCAGAGTGGAAGGGAAGGAAGAGTTGGGAGCCTGCTCAGAGGAGTTGCTAGGAAGGACTGTGCTTCCTCCCATCCCCTGCAGTTTCCTGGGAACAGAAAGTGTCCACTGTCTGGTATTTGTGCAAGGGGAGTCTCACTGATGATGTATCTCTCGCTTCCAGAACCACTCCTTCCTTGGTAGGGGGATAGGAGAGGGGTGTGTGTGTGTGTGTGTGTGTGTGTGTGTGTGTGTGTGTGTATGCATGGGGTAGGTAGCTCAGCATCTCCTCCCTCCATGGTGTTTTCATATGGATGGGAATGAACATCAGTTCTTACAAGACAGGGAAATGCATAGTTCTTCCAGATTTACAGAGGAGAAAACTAAAGAAGGGAGTGCTGAAGCTCCATTTTGAGATAGGAAAAGAATACAGCTGCTAGGATCCTAGGATGAGTATTAGACCCGAGCCTTACGGCCTCCTGCTGAACTGGGTGAAGGGAACTGAGGGCCCTCAGACCCCACCCGTGACTGTGAATGCTTGTGAGTGTGCGTCGGGCTGGGCCAGGGGCTGCACCCCAAGTTGCTTCAATCACATGCCACTGGACATTTTGATATCTAGCACCTCATCTAATTAATTTCCTTCCTGATAAATATTAGTAAAATTTAACATCTTACTTGAAGCTAATCAATATAATAAGCTGTGTTAGCAGCACCTCAGTGGCTTAGTTTGTGTGCCCTGGGTGACACCTTCCATTCTGATGTGTACTAGCCTGACCTGCCGCTGTGTAACAGGACCCTTGGTCTTGGGAGACGAAGATACTTACTGTTTCCATCTAGTCCATTTGATCTGGTCCAGGTAGAAATCTGTCCTTCCACATTATTATTATTTCATTTTTGTTTATGAGAGAGAGAATGGGTGCAGCAGGGCCTCTTGACTATGTGAATGAATTCCAGACATACCACTTTGTGCATCTGGCTTTACATGGGCACTGGGGAATCAAATGCAGACCAGCTGGCTTTACATGGGCACTGGGGAATCAAATCCAGACTGGCAGGCTTTGCAAGCAAGCACTTTTAACTGCTGAGCCATCTCTCCAGCCCAGAAACCTGGCCTTCTAACAGACAGTGTGTGTCAATGTGGGCAATTCCTCATGTCATTGCACAGTTGCTGACATAGGACCCAGGGCACCTCTCCTCCCAGGGGAGAGTCCCATTCTCTCTTGGAAGTCTGTCAGCAAGGACAGGACTTGGATGGCCAGCGCACAAGCCCTCTACTTCACGGCCTCTTGGCAAAGCCCTTTCTGTGCAGCGCGAGGTCCGCCCTCACCCAGCCCACCCTGACTCCTCACAGAAGCAGATGTTTGGGGCCCACAATTAAATCTTTCAGTAATTAGTGACTGAGTACAGGGTTACGCGTCTCTGTTGTACAAACTGCTGTCGCTGTACACAGAGTGCCACATGACACCTCAGAGGTGGCTTTGTTAGTGACTCCCACTCCCAAAGTCCTATCTTTGCCCCTTTCCCTGACATCCTGTTCCAACAGGTCTTTGGAAGCAGCTCGCTTCTCATGCCCCCGGGCCCGCAGTGCCCTCTGCAGAGTACCCCTATTTCTGCGTCTTGTTTCTGTCCTTGGAGCTCATGTTGGTGCTGGGCCCTTTGTCAGCACCCCATAAGTCCTTAGAGAGCACCTGCCTTCTCTTTCCTCAAGACCTCACAGAATTCTCTAGAGCTTGGCAAACGATCTCCCCCCGCCCCCCACTCCCGGTCCCCTCACCAGAGCCCGAGATCACATTGTTAGTGCTTCACACGGAAGGTACTCAGTCTGCACTTGCGCGCTCACAGAATCGTGCAGTTTTTGAAACAAGAGTGGGTGAGCATGCACGCCCACCCCGACACGTGTGTTTTTTGCTCCCTATTAGAGAGCGTGAGAGAGAGGAGCGACGTGGGCGGGATCTCTAAGCGCACAGCTAGAGGGGAAATGCTTTCCCAAGAACCACGCTAGATCTGGTGTCCACACCACACACTTGTAGCCTCTCGTGCTGGCCTCCAAACGGAGGTGACATGAGTAGAGTATTCACATTGGCTAAGTCCCGGGGGGGGGCTGCTGTGTGGAAATAATTGAAGTCTTAACAGAGGTGTCTAAGAGAGCGATTAAAATGGAATTGCAATTATTGAGCCCAGAGGTAAAATTTCAGGACTGGCCCATAAATCCTGGTCTGACATGAAATTTAAAACTCCCCAATGGTCTTCAATGCCATATTAAAAGGGTTTTAATACTAAGAGGTAGAAATAATGAATAATAATCAGGGCATTGTTTCCAAAGGCAGGGGCAGCTGAGAGGGCAGGACGGAGGAGGGCAGGGAGGTCAGTGTAGGTCGCGTCGTTACACTTGCACTTCACAAAGGACTAGCGAAGGGAGGAAAGGGCGACTTGGTGTGTGTACGTGTGGGGAGGGGAGGCGGAAGGGTGGAGTAACCGGCTGGCTGAGGTATTCCCCAGTGAACTCCAGCCTGTGCCCTGCCGAAAGCCACAGACAGAGTCTGTGCCTATTAGACGGTCAGCCTGCAGGGGCAGGGCCTGGTGAAGTGTGGGCAGACCATGGCTGTGGGATCCCCTAGCTTCTTCTGGGCTCTGGAAGCCTTCAGCTAAACCTCCTCACAGCCCTCTGGACACCTCTTCTGGAAATGTTTGATCCTTTGTTTCAAATCACCTCTTCAGTGACTTATTCAGGATTTTAGTGTGCTTAATAGTTCTAAATTGTTTTTGTACATTAGCCAAAATAAAAAAAAAATCCTTTAAACATGGAGATTCTTGCATTTAAGTGAGAGGAGAGCTAATCACATTAGCCCAACGTCCTCTTACACAAAAAACCTGTAACTATTTACCAAAACAGAACATCTCACAGCACAAACTAGGCTTAAGTAAAAGATGGCTTTAAAACAGAACTATCACGGCCACTCAGTGCGCACAGAACAGACTTCAACAGTCTGCGGCAAGCGTTCTAGACACAGGCAAGCACCCGCCCTCGAGAGCTGTTCACCCGTGAAGACGGAAGAGCAGCTTGTTAGCTGCGTTTCCCTCTGCTGGGGCCAAATCCCTGACAGGATGCTACTTCAGAGGAAAGATTGGTTTTGGCTCATGGTTTGTGGAGACACAGTCCATCATGATGGGGAAGCTTAGTGCTGGGCGGCCGGCTCACATGTGGGCAGACCAGGAAGCAGAGAGAGGTGGATTCTGGGACTCCTTTGCTCAGTTTTGTTCAGTCTACAACTCCAGACCATGGAGAGTGCTGCCCACATTCATAGTGAGTCTAGTCTCTTCTCCTCAGTAAGTCCTTTCTGGAAACACCCTCACCAATGCCTTAGGTTTTCCTTCCTTCCTTCCTTTCTTCTTTTCTTTTCTTTTCTTTTCTTTTCTTTTCTTTTCTTTTCTTTTCTTTCTTTCTTTTCATGTCTGTATGTGTGTGATGATCATGCAAATTCACATATGTGTGCTTGCACATATGTGCACATGTGTATGAAGGCCAGAGTTTGATGTCAGTAGGTCTTCAGTCATTCTCCACTTCATTTGTTGAGACGGTCCTGCATGGGGATAGGCATGGTCCCTGCTCTGGAGGGTTTGTAGTCAGGAGTTTTCACATCAATGTCCAGTGCTAAGAATGTTCAAGGTCAAGGACAGCCCAGCTCAGCTCAGCAAGGGATATAGGACTCTTTAACTGGAGAGAGGGAAACTGCAGGAAGTTGGGACAAGAAAAGGCACCCCAGGTAGACACTTCGGGATGAGAAAAGGCATATTTAAGTTCTACACAGTGCCAAGGAGGAGGGATGACAACTTGGGGGGAGGATGGGGACAAATCTGAGACCCCATCACATGATCGCTCCCAGCTTTCAGGATTCAAATAGAGACAATGACGGCCATGTCAGAAGGGGAGTAATTCACGTTAAAAAGAAAGAGCTGATGTTACAGGTCGGAAAGTAACTTTCAAAAGTAAGTCTTTCTTTTTGACAATGTCCCTTTAAATGATGTGGCTCTGGGGACTTTCCCTCAGGAAGCATCTGCCACCCTACACAACAATTAGCCAGCGACACATTTTCTTTGTTGTTCATTAAAGATTAATGAGAGGCAGAGCTTAAGGTCTGGTTCGATGGAGAAACCCTGAAGGGGTCATTTGAACCTTTCATATCTGTTCCTTTTGGAAACTCTGACAAGCAGGTTTTCAATAGAGCAGCAGCCGTCTGCCTTCTCATCTACAATATGTCTTTGGTAGAAACTAAGACGTTTTTGGCATACTGGCTCCCTCCCTCAGCTGAGGAGCACATGCACCAAAAGAGGAAGAACAGCTGTTTGGAGCTGTGCACTGAGCTGAGCACATCTCATGCTGGGGTGATGGGCATTTTCAGCAGAGCGTATCTCCCCACTTGGCGTTGAGTAGAAACAACAGGTACCCAGGTGCCACTGTGCAAACACAGCAAGGTCTGGCCAATTTGGAGGCAAATTCTCCTTTACCAATTTATTTTGCTCTGTTCGATTTTTTTTTTAATTTTAATTTTATTTATTTATTTATTTTTTGCTAGTTTTCCACCCTGTCGACAGCCACACCAGGAGAGGCAGAGAGGTGATAAAGAGAAAGTTGATTTAACAAAAGAGATAAAAGGAAGACCAACAGAAGTTTAAGTAGTTCAGGTTAAAAATAGAGAGCTGCAGCAATGTAGACCAGACGACAAAGAAGATCTGGAATAATTAATGACCTTCCGGAATTTAGGAGGCCCTGGTCCTTTAAGATTACTGTGCACAAATAGACGCAGACTGATTTAGATCTTGCTCCTCAAAATATTGCTGGTTTGGTCTACTTTCTGCTCTCTTTTGAGTCTGCACTGGGTACCCTTCAGCATCTTGTACAGTGCTGAGTCCAGAGGAGCCCAGAGCTGTTCACAGATGAGCCTGCTGATGCCAATAATCAGCTCTAGGAGCTGTGACTGTGTTGTAAGCCAAGCATTTGGATACTTGCAGAGACAACAAGACCAGGAGGGACACTTCTCCATCCCTGTCACTGATGACTGGGACCTTGGGCTAAGTTGACCCTACACTGAGAAACCGGGGGCAGTCAGTCCTCCATGACCAAGGCAGAAGGAATGCCTCATTCCATAAAGTTAGCCTCTCTGTGTCCCTCCAGCCTGCCTTCCGTGGGGACTACGACCTCCCAAAGCCCCTCTCCGCTTACCCCTCTTCCTCTTTGGGGCCTCGCTGGATGAGGCCTCCCCAGGAAGCGCTTTTTGCTCTCACCACAGCGTAGCTGAATTTGTTCATGCGCCCCTGTCCCGACTGCAGCACATCTTATTTTGTCCACATCACTTGCCATCCATCGGCAACCCTCGGCAGGGAGAACTGCATCTGGTTCACTGGCAAACATGTCTAACTGCCTGGAATACATAACTCTCTGCCGTGCATCTTCTTTAACCGTAAATAAACCTGCTCCTCAAATTTGTCTCCTACAGTGACTTGGGAGATGGGCACCGCGAATTCTACCTTTCCAGCTGACACTTACTGATTATTATTTTTTTTTCCAAGATAGAGGTCCAATCTAGCTCAGGCTGACCTGAAATTCACTATGTAGTCTCAGGCTGTCCTTCAATTCAAGGTGATCCTCCTATCTCTTCCTCCCAGTGCTGGGATTAAAGGCTTGCACCACCACGCCCAGCTCTGATTCCATATTAAGCACTCCCCAGTCCTTTCATTTAACTTCCGTTGTTCCTATATGAGGTAGGCCTACCAGAATGACAAAGAAGAAACTCAGGGAAGTAAAATGACTAGCTCAAGACAGCATAGCTAGTAATAGATGTGGAATCTGAGCTGGATCCATATGTGTCTGGTTTCAAATCCATGACCTTCTTTTACCTCCTAATCTGTGCAGAACCAGACAAGCCCCCTGGCGATCTCTAGGAATGCCTTTAATTAAGGAAGTGGCTGTCATGTGCTGTGGATCGATGTCGCAACACGCTTCTTGACGCAGCAGCCTTTTGTACCCCACATTCCCAGCGAGCAGCCTCTGTGCCTGCTGGCCACAGCTTCCCTTCTGTCACGGTGGCCCGCATCTCGCCATGTCACTACCCGTCTACCACGTAAGCGCACACAGAGCCAGGAAGGAAGCCGATGAAGGCCACTCCCAAGAAGGGGGGTTTAAAAGCCAAGGCATCCCCAAGGCCCTCAGAACTAGGACCGAGGGACATGTCACCATGGTCAATGGAGGAAGACTAACTAGGCTCCAGGGAGGATCCTTGGAATATTCCAGAAGGCAAAAGCACTCAGGAAAGCCCTTTTCACTAGGCTCACAAGAGATCAGGACGGGAGTGGGCCAGGAGGGTAACGAGCCTCCTGGGACTCAGCGTGTGCCAGTGGTGAGGACCACGCAACATCTCCACCTGGTCTTTAGGAAACCATCCCCTCACCAGCCGCTTTGAACTAATGGTGCGTTCTTTTGTAAAATTTATGTTTTATTTATAAGGACAGAGAGAGAGAGAGAGAGAGGAGAGAAAGAGAGATGGGCACATCAGGAACTCTTGCCATTGCGAATGAATTCCAGATGCATGTGCCACTGTACATCTGGCTTTATGTGGGTCCTGGGGAACTGAACCTGGGCCAGCAGGCCTTGAAAGCAAGTACCCCTAACTGCTGAGCTATATTTTAGCCCCTGGCTTATGCTTAAATTACTCTTAGGTTTCCTGAAGAAATAAGCATACAATGTAGAGACTCATAAAAATACCACTGTTTTGTTTTTTTAAGAGGTGTACTTAATTTGAGAAATGCTGCTGTTCAATCTATTACATGAATGAATGACCTTGGAGTATGACATTCAATCTTTCTGGGTCTTCTTTTTATTTTAAGGGGCAGACGAGGATGGGTAGAAGAGAATTCTCAGTCCCGTGAATTCCTGGCTGAGAGGAGAGGTGTTGAGGAGGCGGATGGGCCTTCCTGAGATTGCTGCAGCCCCTGGGGACCACAAGGTCACCTGCCGTGAGCTTCAGGTGATCAGCGAGGACACAGAATGAAGCAAAGGGCGTGATTTGCTCGCTCTCTGTAGAAGGGAGTGGCACAGGGAGGAGGCATGCACACCTGGAGCCCGGCGTCTTTCAGGGGCTTCAACCCCCACTCCCCTCTCTGAGGGAACAGAAACCCTGGGGTGTGTCTTCCCTATCTCACCCCACGCTTCTCTCCAAGGGCAAACAATGGCAGGCCTTGTCCCATGGCTTGCATTCTGCAGAAGGAGACCCTGTCTCATAAGCGTCAGCGGAGAAGAGGCACACACAGGCAGGTTTGATAGTATGCAGTGCAAGCAGGGATTGACTCCGGCCTTCTGAAATGCCACCTGTCCTTTGATGCACTTGTCCTCAGTGAACAGCTCATGACCGTCTAGCAGGTGCAGAGGACGCGGTCTGAGCCTTGCTGCCTTTTCCCCGATGGGCTCACTTTGTCCATAGAGACCCCCCCACCCCCCCGCAGAGGCTGCCTCTCACGTACTTAGCCCGGTCTTTAGTCCTGTAGCTTACCTGGGCCTGGACCGCAGGCAGTTTGCTTCCTGCTGTTGGGCCCATTTCTACCTGGGTGCCTTAATCATGTGACATTTCACTCACTCAGCTAGTCCCTCCAGCTCTTTACTTTTTTGTTGTTCTGGGGAGGAGGGAATCATTCACAAGCCCAGGGTTCCTTTAATCTCCCCCAATCAGAGTAGGTGCCCTGGACCTCCAGCCCTCGCTGTCAGCACTGGCAGCACTCCTGGCCAGCGCCTGGAACGCCCCATTACCCCTCAGCCTCTTTGAGCAGCAAAGGTCATGGCCCAATGTTTTTGCTGAGTTTTGATTTTCTTGTCTCTGACTCTTGTCTGTGTCCTTGATTCTTAGTGGACTTCTCAGCTGCCTACCTGCTGCACTGGTGACCACTGGCCTATTTTGACCCTTGAATTGGGGGGATTCTCCTGCCTATTTCTCTACCCCATTACCTATGACTAGTATCATGGTTTGGATATAAGATGCCCCCCCACAGGCTCATGTGTTTAAGCCCTTGGTCTCCAGCAAATGGTTTTCTTTCAGTGAAACTATGGCACCTTTAAAAGGTAAGGCCTGACTTGTGGAAGCAGGTCACTGGGTGTTGGGGGCGGGTGTTTGAGTGTTATAGCTGAGCTCCCCTTCTGGTCCCCAGTGTCTGTGTTTCCCGTTCTCCTGATATGTCAGGAGTCCAAGCTGCATATTCTTTTTTTTTTTTTTTTAATATTTATCTATTTGTTTATTTGAGAGAGAGAAAGTGGCAGAGAGAAGAGAGAGACAGAGGGAGAGAATGGGCACCCCAGGGCCTCCAGCAGCTGTGAACAAACTTCAGACACATACGCCACCTTGTGCATCTGGCTTACGTGGGCCCTGGGGAGTAGAACTGAGGTCCTTTGGCTTTTCAGGCAAGTGTCTTAACCCCTAAGCCATCTCTCCACCTCCCTAAGAGTCATATTCTTGCTGTCATCAACCCCACTTTGCCTTCCCCACCATGTGGACTGTGTCCTCTCAAACTGTGAGCCAGAATAAATCCCCCCCCCCACCATCTGGCTTCCCTAGGTGCCTTCTCTCTGTGAATGCTATTGGCTGTTTATCTGAGGAAGAGGTTGAAAGAACCCTTGACTAGCTCAGTATTTGAATGGAGGAGGTTGGCTTGGATGAGTTCCCGGGGTTCTGAAATTTTAGGACTTGGGCACATAGGAAGACCATTTGGCTAAGCTCTTTCTTGGGAGAGATGAGAGGCAGATTCTGAAGGGCTGGGCCAGGGTGAAGACTTAGGTCTTTTGAGTCCTGAATCCTGTCAGAGCGCTTCACCTAGCTGTTGTCATCCTCCTTCTCTTCACAAGCAGATCTCAGCTTGGTCACTTGTTACAGTGTTGTTGACTTGGAAATGGGAAAACCAAAGGCCCTTGCTCCAAGACCATCCTCAGCAGCAGCTCTGCCATGACATTGGGAATGTGCAGCCCACTTATGAGAACAAACTGTTTTTAAAGACACAAACACATTGATTGTTTATATGCTAGTGGTATCACTAATTACAAATGAGCCTTGTCTATTTATTAAAGTGAGCCCTTTCTAGACATTTCCTGCATGCAAATGATCCTTCTCCACAATTAGGGTAAATTAGCAAGGTTTTACTGAACTAATGAGACAATGTTTGTGAGACTTGTCTTTATGTTTGCCAGGCTGTTTTGAGACAAGAGTCTATAATTAGGGTTCTCAAGCTGCCATATTCAAGAAAGTCTACTCAAGAAAGAAGGCTATCGAAACTTATAGACATTTCAGAGAATTCTGTGTGGAGGTGTGGCTGCAGACTTAGGAGCATGTACAATCATGTATGAATACACAGGGCACATGCACACACATATGCCCATATATGCAAACATATCCCCACACTTGTATATACTTCAAAGTTATTTTTTTGTTTATTTTTATTTAGTTATTTGAGAGAAACAGACAGAGAGAAGGAGGGAGAGAGAGAGAGAGAGAGAGAGAATGGGCATGCCAGGGCCTCCAGCCACTGCAAACGGACTCCAGATGCGTGTGTCCCCTGTGCATCTGGTGAACGTGGGTCCTGAGGAATCAAGCCTCGAACTGGGGTCCTTAGATTTCACAGGACAGCGCTTAACCGCTAAGCCATCTCTCCAGCCCAAAGCTATTTTTTAAGTATGTGAATATGCAAAGCAGTGGGCTTTACAGGCAAGAAGACCAAATAGAAACACACACACACACACACACATACACACACACACACACACACACACACACACACACACACACACAAATACAAGGTCTCTGCTCTCAATAATGGTATATCCCATTAATACTAATGGCATATAAAAGAAGTTGCTTTTATACCACAAGGAGTTCACAAGCAGTCATTATCAATGAAGCTTTTCTCAGTGCAGAGCATGATGAGTTGGGATGTCAAGGAGGCAAGGGCCTCCCAGGTATGAGAATATACATAAGGGAGGCTCGCAGAGCTGGAAAGGTGTGCGGAGCGGTTAAAAAGATAGGATAGCCTGCCGAGCTGGAGTGGGAGCTCACGTAGAAGAGTCACTTTGTACAAGCTGGGAACGGCTGGTCATTTTGTAAAGGATCAGAACTGCTCCATGAGGAGTTTGGCTTTCACTGGAAGTCAATAGGAAGTGTGGGAAATTTTCTGTGCTTGTGTGTGTGGCGGGGGGGGGGGCATGGGTGGGTGTTAGGAAGGTTTCCCATAAGAAAGTTATATACATAAAGTTGTCCACAAGAGTACAAGGTTTGGTATCAGCAGTAAGAAAGACAGCTGGGTGTGGTGGCGTATACCTTTAATGGCAGCACTCGGGAGGCAGAGGTACGAGGATCGCTGTGAGTTTGAGGCCACTCTGAGACTACATAAGGTGAATTCCAGGTCATCTTGGTCTAGAGGGAGATCCTACTTTGAAAAACAAAATGATAATAATAATAATAATAATAATAATAATATAAATAAAATGAAAAAGAAAGAAAGATATGTAGGGCTGAGAGGACTGTGAAGAATGGTAAGTGGCATCCACTTTGAGGGAAGAGGGCTTGAAGTAGGGTTCTGAGCCTGTCACTGGAAATATAGGGTATCATTAAATACATCCTACATTGAATTTCTAACAAACAGCAGTTAAGTTCAGAGCTTTTTCAACTTCTATGGTCTTGGGACCAGTTAGCCAGTAGACAGAAGTGAAAGTGTCTTTCATAGACAAACTTCCACTGGCATTTCAAGGATTTAAATCCTACTTAGAATTGGTCAGAAAAAGACCCGAATTTCCAGAGGCATCCATTTCACCACCTTGCTAGAGTAGCTCCCAGGTTCATTACCATCTTTCTTTGGTGGTTATTCTCATTTCAAGAAGCCATTCCGGTTAAGGTCTGACTTTCCCTTCCAGCCGCCCTCACCCCCGCCTTGTGAAGCCTCCTAGCAGAGCTGCTTCAGAGGAAGGAGAAATTCTCTCCTGCTTGGTAGTCTGCAAACAGCACAGGCAAATCTCCTAAGTCAATCATCATGAATGAAGCCATTTAAGAGCGAGGCCCTGACTCCTCTGTGCGGATGACTAACCAGACCGAGTGAATCCCAGGCGGAAGGGACTGTGGGCGCCTCTCTTTCTGCTTTGTCACCCTTTATGACCTGCCTTACAGTGCCAGTGCCCTTCACAGGAATGTCTTGCTTTGCAAAAAGAAACAGATAATAACCACAGAGAGGAGAAATGCTAGCCCTGCAGCCTGTTATTTAGAAGGTGCTGTGAAATGGAAACCAGGCAGATGGGACTTGTGCACAGGACCCTGTCCCTGAGCATGTGGGGACAGAACTGGAATGGCAGCAGGGCCCTCGGGGTCAGCGTGGAGGCCGCAGCACTCTTACGTCACACAGCTGCCCCAGGAAACCGAGACCTGAAGGGCTATGGTGACCCGTGACCCCTCTTGCCCGTACATTGTTTCTAGGATGGGCTGTGGCCAGAGATGTGTGGGCCCATCCATCCTGGCTTCCAAAGTGGAAAAGGATTCCCAGTCATTGGGCAATGGATGTCCCTGTGCCCCCTTCAACCTGGACGTCAGCGTGACCACCAGAGAGGAGCTGTCCACATTGAAGAGCGGGCAGGAGGCCACTTCTGTAAATGGCGCACTTTGCTCCTCGCCCATGTTTGGATGCACAATGCTCCACTGGGTGCTGACTTGAGGGATGGGGCAGAGAAGAAAGCCTTCCGCACGAATTTCACCTCTATCGCTGGGCTACAATGCATATTTATTGTTCCACAACTGCTGAGCACCTCTTTTGTGTCACGAAGCACTGGGGACATTAAGAAGAATGGAAGCCCTGAGGGATATATTGGCAGAGGAGGGATCCCTGGACAGCCATCTTATCACCACAGCGCTGTCTCCCTTAAACGCACAGGCATGGACATTAATTCTGAGGCACCTTCCTTCTCTAGTGGTCTTTGACTCTGTGGCTGGCCTGTGACCTGGCAGAGATGAGCGGCAGATTAGAGATGTGAGGACCAGTCCACTGCTCCATGTTCAGCTTGGCTGCCTCCTCTTGCTCAGAGAGACCACAGTGTCCAAGTCAGCTCAGGAAGCCCATGCGACAGGATAGGCTGCAGGCAAGCATTCCAGAGCGCTTCTGCCCAGAACTGGGTCCCAGTGAGGGAAAAGAGGAGCTTCTGTGTTTGAACCTCCCTCCATGGCACCGTTCTGCAAGTCATAAACTGCATAGAATGTCATGAGGAAGAGCCTTTTTCACGAGAAGTTCAAGAAAAGCAATTCATCTTATATCCAACCTCTCTTTCCATCTCTAATAGTTAAAAATTAACTTTTGATAAATTTCTGGAATTTTCCACATGACTTCATTTGATAAGGCCTTTACACCAAACCACCTTAGGCCCCATACTTTGGGAGAAACCAATGAAGGAGAGCCTAGAGACCAAAATCAGGGGATTCTGTAGCCCTTCTAAGCCAGAATCACAAAATTCAAAGTTCAGAAAGAGTGTTAATGGGCTGGAGAGATGGGTTAGCAGTTAAAATGCTTGCCCGTGAAGCCTAGGGACCCAATGTTAGACTTCTCAGATCCCATGTAAGCCAGATGGACAAGGTAATGCATGTGCAAGGTTGCACATGTGCACAAGGCTGCACACAAGTCTGGAGCTCGATTGAAGTAGCTGGAAGCCCTGGTATATACACATTCTCTCTCCCTCTCCCTCTTGATCTCACTCTCTCATAAAAAAGAAAGAGTATTAATGATAATTAACCCTAGTTAGAGGAATTTAAAGCTATTCAACTAAACCCAGTGAGATCCAGAGTTCTTTCTAGGGTCCTTTGTCTTCCAGGTGGCAGAAAGAATGTAAGAGCCATGGGCTTGGGAAATGGCTTAGCAGTTAAGGCATTTGCCTGCAGAGCCTAAGGACCCCGGTTCAATTCCCCAGGACCCATGTAAGCTAGATGCACAGGAGTGCATGCGTCTGGAGTTCATATGTAGTGGCTTGGAGGCCCTGATTCACCCATTCTCTCTCTCTCTCTCTCTTAAATAAAGAAAATATTAAAGAAAAAAGAATGTAAGAGCCAAAGGAAGGGGAGGAGTGCTTAGAATGCTGCCTTCCAGGCACAAAGTGGCCTTGATGTTCAAGAACAAACAGTTCTTGACTCTACCTTTATGAGACCTTCATAACAGGAGGAAAAACATGATGACCCAAAATAGAAGAGAGACTAATTGGAAAGAAGAAAGAACTCAATAGAGGGTGGATTTGGGAAGGTAAAAATGGGGGAGATGGGAGTGAGTGATCATGGCTTATTGTCTATACTTATGGACATGGTCAATAAAAAACTATAAAATAAAATAAAAGTATAGTCCCCTTTGTCAGAGGAATAGCCTTCAGGATGACAGACCTTAGGTCCCACACTAGTGGGATTTATTCACTTAGAGAAAAGCTCACTTCTGATCCTGTGAGACTTGTTCTCTAATCCCAGATTTCTTACCCCAAATGCTAGGGATTGTCCCAGCATGAGTAAGTTAGGGGCTCAGTCCAGGGTGAGGACTCGCTTACCTTCCTTGGCATCTGCAATGCTTTCTGAGACAGTCTCCATGAGAATAGCACACACTCAGGGAGGGTTTGTTTTCTTTTGGGGGACTCATTAGACACCCTTTACACCAGGCTCATTCCATGGAAATAAGAAATGTCAAGGACAGCGCCTGCCACTTGCTGTTTCCTCCTAACAGTCCTGTCTAAAGGAGGGAAGCACTATGGTTCTTGGTCCTTAAGGAGGCTACACCTTGCTTGTCCCGCACCTGTTGGCAAGCGTCCATCTTACAATCTTCCAGGAAGTGCTACCTGGGTTTAGGACAGCTCCAATGTTAATCCAAAGATCCCTCTGTTCCTGTATCAAATCTCCACCTAGCTGAGTGATTTTACCACTATTACCAACAATGTCTAGGAAGCTGGACATAGGAGGGGACTGCTTTCTGTAGTTTTTAGAAAAGGAAAGCATGTGTATTAATGTGAAATGAAGGAGAAGAGTGTTTTTTCTTTCTCAGTAGAGGGGACAGTATCTCACCATCAATCATGGAACACCATTTATGTGTCCAGTGATCAAGGAACTTTATCTTTCATATATTTCATGCATCATTCATTTACTTTTAAAAGAAAAAGGGGTGGAGGAAGAAAGGAGGATAAAGGAAGAAGGTGGAATGGAAAGTTACTTGAAAGAAGCTGATTTGTCTGCAAGCCTTTGAATACTAATCGTAAAAGTAGGATTTGCACTAGGATTGAAATCCCCAAGTCCTGGCTCTCTCTTGCCGTGAGGAATGGCTGAGTCGGCAATCATGGTAGTCAGTATCAATGGGGGAGATGATTAGAACGAATGACTGGATGCTGCCACACCCCAATCTGTCCTCGGCAGGTCGTCTCAGCTCCCGTCTCTGAGACAGGAAGCGACTTGCTATTGGTGACAGAACGTGCCTTTGGAAGACCCTCTTCAATTTCCTCTGCTTCTTCATGATCAAGCTGGTATTTACTGGGCCAATAATCTAAGCAATAAAGCTGCCATAAACTGCAACAGACCAAGCTAATAGAAATTGCACACTGTAGAGGAAAAAGACACAGAAAAGAATAATGATACCCTATTTCTTCTACTTCCTCAAGAGAGAAAAAGAAAAGCAGTGAGGGGCTCCCTAGGAAACAGGGGGACCTCCTCATTGGGAGGTTCTGGCTGAGAGTACACACACCCTCCTGTGTCGGCTCGAAGCATGATAATGAACAGAGGGGCCACAAAGGGGGCAGGGAGGACATGTTCTCCTTGTAAAATATTTAAATATTACAGAAAAGTCTAGCATTCTCTTTGACCAGCAGAGTTCTTTCTGTTTCCATCCCTGGAGGTAACCACAATATTATACTCTCTGAGTGTGTCTCTTCACACACACGCAAGAATGTATTCTCAGAAATTGTTACGAGGAGAATAAATTCATGTTTTATATGTAATGAAAATTTAATTCCACACAGAAGGAAGAGAGAAAGATAAAGGGAAACTTTAAAAATAAAGTTTACTTTATTTTAGGAATAAAGATACTGATTCACCTTTTAGGTTGTCTAATATTGAGATATTTGCCAGAGATAGCCTCAGGTATACCCATCCTATGTAATGAACACCTGACCTGAGGTTCTTAGCAATACATTCAAGATCACTTACTTAAAAACAGCCAAACTGACAAATTATGCAAAATAAGTCAAATAAGCACAAAAAAATATACTACAAGGACCTGGCACTGAATTAAGGTCAAAGGGAAGCCTTATTGTAAAGTTCAGAGAGCCTTTATTTAAAAATATGTCCTGTACACTGTAGTTACATAATATCCACTGGTCTAATGTAATAAATTTAGAATAAAGGGAGATATTTTATGCTATGATTATTGTTAAGACAAAAGAAGTAATTAGCAAAGTCATGGAGGTGCATCAACCTCACTGAAAGCAATAGAAGGAAGAGATAAGGCACCTGCATGCAGAGGTTTTAGGCTTTTTTTTTTTGTGCCCCTGTTGTTCACTTAAATTTCTTCATTCATGGGCTGGAGAGATTGCTTAGCGGTTAAGCGCTTGCCTGTGAAGCCTAAGGACCCCAGTTCGAGGCTCGGTTCCCCAGGTCCCACGTTAGCCAGATGCACAAGGGGGGTACATGCGTCTGGAGTTCGTTTGCAGTGGCTGGAAGCCCTGGCGCACCCATTCTCTCTCTCTCCCTCTATCTGTCTTTCTCTCTGTGTATGTCGCTCTCAAATAAATAAATAAATTAAAAAAAATTTTTCTTCATTCATTCAATCAGTACCTGTATTGCAAGTACTACTTCAAATACAGAAACACAATGGCAGAATAAGAGAATGGGAAGACCTTGGGATTTGGAGAAGGATGTGATCTGTGCTCCTGGCTACAACGTCACCTAACAGCAGACTTGAGTCAAGTCACTATCTAAGCTCCTGGCTACAATGTTACCTAACAGCAGACTTTAGACAAGTCACTATCTGTGCTCCTGGCTACAATGTTACCTAACAGCAGACTTCAGACAAGTCACTATCTGAGCTACAGACTGCAATGTTACCTAACAGCAGACTTGAGTCAAGTCACTATCTGAGCTCCTGGCTACAATGTTACCTAACAGCAGACTTTAGGCAAGTCACTATCTGAGCTCCTGGCTACAACATTACCTAACAGCAGACTTGAGTCAAGTCACTTAACCTCTTAGGGCTCATTTTTCTCAACAGTAGTATGGTGATAATAACCAGCTTGTTATTCAAGTGTATTAGAAATAACAGTTCATAGAATACCTAACATAATTTCTGGTCTAGAGTAGACATAGGCATAAATTATTATTTGTATACAGCTCCAATTCTAATTGAAACTTACCAGGAAGAACAGCAGAAGGGCTCGATTTTGGGACAATGTGGGCATGAGGAGCTCTGTGGAACAGGCATAACCGGTGGATATTGTTTTTAAAAACGCGATCACTTAAGAATGGTGGAAATCTGCAGCGTCACGACCTGCGCTCTCCTTCTTCCATCCAGCTGTGACAGATTCTTCACTCCAGGCAAGCTCATAAAAGAATAAGTCCCCTCTTTGCCCACATCCTTGCTTAGTACTTTTGGCTCCCTGGGAGAGACAGACTATAATGTGTCTCTAGCTTGGCTACACATGACAGAGGCTACGTTTCAGGTGACTGTTGCTAAGAAGCAGGACCTCCTCACTTGACTCAGGTGTCACTTACAGGGTCTACTTCATGAAATACAGAGAACACTGGGCCCCGGTAATACTCACCACAGCTCATTTGTAGGATGGAGGTCCCAGGCTGGGCAAAGAAGCTGAGGAGAAACTACCAGCTCTTTGTAGTACTCTGCACATAAAGTAAGCTGTCACACCAAGAGAAATTGGAGAGAACCGTCATCTCTACACCCACAACTATGACTCAGGAAGGAAGAGAAGCAGATATTCAAATTTCCCCTCAAAAGGACTGAACTCACTTGCACAGTGTGAGGAAGTTCATGCCTAATGATGTTCTCAAAAGCAGTGGTGACTTTTGATGGTAAACAACTGAGAAGAGACCAGTAGAGTCACAAAAGCAACAAGCTCATGAATCTACTACAAGATCATGGCGGGATATATACACACACACACATATACATCAATCCATATAATGGAGCAGTCAGCCTATGATTAGCGAGAATAGTGCCAACAGAGGCAGTTAGTTTAACCAAGATCATGGAGATGAGCAAGGAGTGCTCTCTTAAAATGGCTGGCACACCAGGATGGATCCAGACACCCGAGGCGATGTCTCCTGAGATGTGGCCTTACACTGCAGGGAGATAGGCTTCACTAAAGCTAGCTAAGGTCACATTTGCTGGCACTGGGCATCAGGACATCAGCATATCTTTTTGAGGAGACAGAACTCAACCGTAGCATCAGCATACAGATTCATCACTGTAAATGTACTAAGAGACAAAGAGAAAATACTCCAAGCAGCAAGAGGAAAATGACAACTTACAAAGTAATGTTAGTGAGATGAACAGCGACCTTCTCATCAGAAATGACGGGCAACAAAGCCAATGGAAGGACAGTCAAAGTGCTGA
Organism: Jaculus jaculus; assembly: GCF_020740685.1. NCBI lineage: Eukaryota > Metazoa > Chordata > Mammalia > Rodentia > Dipodidae > Jaculus > Jaculus jaculus. The sequence goes on along the minus strand of NC_059106.1, from coordinate 172,831,563 downwards.
AAGAAAAATCTCTAGCAACCAAGAATCTCATACCTAGTGAAACGATCTTTGAAAAAAAATAAAGGTTAAGTTAAAAACATTCTCATATCTGTCAGGCATGCTGGCGCACGCCTTTAATCCCAGCACTCAGGAGGTAGAGGTTTGAGGATCAGCATGAGTTCGAGGCCATCCTGAGACTACAAAGTAAGTTGCAGGTCAGCCTGGGCTGGTGTGAAACCCTACCACAGAAAATAAACAAAAAAGCAAACAAACAAACCAAAAAAAAAAAAAAAAATTCCCATATCTATAAAAAAACCCAGAAAGAACATGCTGCTAAAAGACCTGTTTTACAAGAAATACTAAGGAAATTTCTTTGTGCTGAAAACAGGTAATACCAGGTGTTAATTCTGGATACACACACACACACACACACACACACACACACACACACTACTAATGAAGGTAACCATATATTTATATGAGGTGTTTTAAATGTGTATCTTCTTCTTCTCTTAATGAATTTAAAAACAGGAATCAAAATAATAAAAATATAATTATACTGTTGGGCCTCTAATGTATAGAAATATAACTGGTAATAATAGCACAAAGATGGGGGTACAGAAAAGCACTGGACTAAGGAAATGAATTTTAATCCACAGGAGCAAATTAAGAGAAATGGTAAATAAGAAAGCTAATATAGCTAACATTATAAATATATACTTACTCTCCATTTTTCCATTCTAGCTTATTTAAAGGACATAAAATTATATAAAGTAATAATTATAACAATGTGTGTAATATATATAACAATGATAGAATTAAGTAGCAAAGAAAAAAAAGTAATGTTTCTATATCTCACTAGAATTAAGTTACTAGAACTCTAAAGTAAATCCTGATGAATGAAGGCAAATATAGTAAACTCTAAAGTAGCTACTAAGAAAATAATACTGAAGAATACAGAGACAATCACCAATAAATTAAAATATTACTGTAGAAAATGTTAATAAAAATAAGACACAGCTGGGCATGGTGGCACACACCTTTAATTCCAGCACTCAGGAGGCAGAGGTAGGAGAATTGCCATGTATGTGTTCAAGGCCACCCTGAGACTACATGGCGAACTGGAGTGAGACACTACCTCAAAAAATAAAACAAAACAAAAGAATTGGATTACAAAAAAAATTAAACATTGGAGAGGTAGGAGGATTGTCTTGAGTTCAAGGCCACCCTGAGACTACACAGTGAATTCCAGGTCAGCCTGAGCTAGAGCAGGACCTTACCTCAAAAAAAAAAAAAAAAAAAAAAAAAGATATTGGACATACAGGAAAAAATATAAAATGGCACATGTAAATTCACATGTATTAATATTATTAACTGTGAATAGATTTCATAAAACACAACAGAATCTCAGGCTGTGTGACATTGGGGGGAGGGGAGACCCAGCTCTCTTCTCTGTACAGAAGACACAAATACAAGCTCATCTCAAGGAAAAAGACATTAAAATATTTTAGATGATTACAAATGAAGATAAAATATACTTAACACATGAGAAGCAGTCAAATCAATCTTTTGAAAGGAATTTATTGATTAAAATGCTTATAGTTAAAAAAGAAAGAAGCTCTCACATCAGTGATCTCACCACCTACCTTAAGACAGCATAAAGAAACTAACTCTAAAGCAAGATGAGAAAGGCAATAATAAAGATTAGAGATTAGCAGAATCAAGAGTAGAGAACTCGATGACGCCCAAGCTTGTTCTCTTCAGGGATCCAAAGTTCATACAGAATTGCAAGGGATGCTAAAAAGCCAAAACAATCTTTAATAATAAGGGAAAGTAGAGGATTCATAATCCTTGTTTTCAAGACAATGTCCTAAACAGATACATAAATCAATGGAATAGAATTGGGATAAACCTCAAACTTTATGATAAATGGTTTTTTTTTTTTTTTGCAAAGATTCAAGGGCAATTCTATGGCGGAGGAGGAGTACTATTTTTATACAAAGGTTTCTTGGGTTACTGGGCATCCTGTGAAATAGAATGAAATTGGACTCCTACATCATATCATATACAAACATTAATTCAAAGTGGTCCGGTCTTAAATGTAAAGGCAAAGTCCATCATACTAAGAGGTGGAATGCAGAGGTAAGTCTTCCTGACCTCATACTGGGCAATGGCAATGCTTGGCCGTGACACAGGACTCACAACCAACAGATGGGTAAAGTAGATATGCTGGAATTTGCTCTGATCAAAACTTCAAAGATTCCACCAGGAAAGTGAAGATATAACAAACACAGAATGGGAGAAAAGTAGTTGCAAGTCCCACAGCTAATGAGGGATTCATATCTATAATATATAAAGAATTGCAGCTCGGTAACAAAAAGATAATCGTTTTAAAATGTGTGCATAATCCTACAAAACAACCATAGGGCTGTTTCCTGTGACAGACTATATGGTAAATATTTTAGGCCTTTCTCTAGTAAAACTACTTAATGTAGCTTCTGTTGTATGAAAACAACCATAGAAAATAGGTAACAGACAATCATGGCTGTGTTCCAGTAGAATTTTATTTACAAAAACAGGTGGCTGGATCCTGCAAGCCAGTAAGCCATGGCTTGCCCTAGAGCAACTCTTTAAAAATAAAACAAGGTGCAGCTAATAAGTCAGCTTGGGAAATAGAATGGACTCTTTGAGCATGCCCAGACTATGATAGTGCTTAGTGATTGCCACGAAGAGAGCAATTAATGAAAACTGTTTAATACATGTACAAAGAGGTGAGTGAGGCAAAGAGGCCACTTGTTTGTGACTTCTCAGGCACTCACTTCCTTTGCTCCTAGGTTCTACTCAAGGACTGTGGGGAAGACACACTTGCTGTGCAAACATGAAGACTTGAGTTCCAGCCTCCACACCTGTGTAGCAAGTCAGGTGTGGCCACACACGTCTGTAACCCCAGCACTGAGGAGAGAGGAAGATCCCTAAGGCTTGCTAGTTAGCCTGAAAAAAAAAAAAATAGAGAGTACCAGGTTTGGTGAGAGACCCTATATGAGGGGAACAAAAGGCAGAAGAGTCAGAGGAGGACACATGACTTCTCCTCTGACACTCACACATGCAAATATATGTATAGATAGATAGATAGATAAATAGATAGATAGATAGATAGATAGATAGATAGATAGATAGATAGATAGACAGACAGACAGACAGACAGACAGACAGAGCAATGGAGATTCAAGTCTCCTGACACCCTGTTTCACAGCACTTTGAGAATGTCACAGGTAGAGCAGACCAATCAGAGCAGTCCTGAGACAGTCCATCAGCACTCCAGAAAGAATACACCTGGGAAGGTGAGGAAGATGAGGATGATAGACTGCACTGGAATTAGAGAAAGCGTTCTTAAAACAATCACTTCCAAAAAGATAGATTTGGAGATGCCAGACACAAAAAGACTCAGCACAGGCTGGAAGCCAGGGAGGATGATGGTAAGCTAGCTGAAAGCAAAGGAAAATTGATTTAGGTGATTCAATCAAGTGATTTCTGATACAAGACATAGAGATGTAGGATGCTAGACAAACAAGCCACTGATAGATGTGGGAAGATACCACGCTCCCAGGTTGTATTCCCTGAGTGCACGTAAGGCAATAGCTACAAGACAGAAGAAAACAGTATACAAGGCTAATGGACTAAGTAGGAGATGGGAGCCAATCTTCTTGACCCCTCTAGCTGACTGACTCTGAATTTTAGTCAAAACTAAATCACAGATAAAAATCACCAAAGTGACTTATGTTTTCCCCATTTGTAGTAACATGCTTGGCACATGAGGGTGGCAAATCAATTTATTTCAGCTTCTTGCTTCCGATGCTGTGCAAGCTGCCTGCCTGTCTCTTGACTCGGCAGAGTCACACCCGGGATCTGCTGCACTGCCTGGTTCAGGTACAAGGAGCAGCAGGGACGGGGGTACTGGGAGATTTAGCTCAATCTCTGCTCCTGATGGTGGCTGCCAGTGCATTTGGGGTCCCCACCAGCTCTTATGGTCATTCTTGTGATAGAGCTGAGTCAGTCTGTGACTAGTGACTGTGGTGGTTGGAATTAAGCGTCCATCATAAGCATTTTGAATGCTTGATCCCGGCTGATAGTCATTTGTGAGGTGGCGCCTTGCTGGAGGAGGTGTGCTGTTGGGGGTGGGCTTAGACGTGTTATAGCCAGCTCCCCCTCGCCGGAACTTGACTCGTTCTCCTGCTGCTGTTTCCCACACGTTGTGGTGGCAGAGATGATGTCCAGCCTCTGCTCATGCCATCCTTTCCCCTGCCATCATGGAGCTTCCTGTCCAGACTATAAGCTATAATAAACAACTCCGCTCACCTGAGCTGCTCTCAGGCTGTTACTTTGTCCCAGCAACAAGACGGCAACTACAAAAGTGATGGATAATTGTTCCCCCAAGCAAATAATGCTGGTGTCCACTAGACTTGGATGTCCACTAGATTCAGGTGTCCACTAGACTCATATGTCCACTAGACGTGGGTGTCCACTAGATGCTGATGTCTCATCGACTTGGTTATTTATATGATGATTAGTGATGTTTCCACCCTGTCCCTGACCTGGACTGTGGTACCACCTGTGATAGACGCTGTCCCTGTGACTATAATTCCATTTCTCCTCTTGAAAATTTGACTGGAGACAATGGTCATCCAATGGTAAAATAGATGCAGACATTTTTCCATGAGTGGTCTGATGTATTGTCCACACACTGGTTTGTGAGGGATTCACCAGGCATGCCCTTCAGCCTCCGTCTTCATTTCTCAGTGAAGGGGAGGTAAATACCCCCGGACAATAAGTGCAGAAGCCTCAGGCTTAGCCCCAGCTCCCCTGCTGACGAGCTATGAGCCATTCGTCATCTTTCTTCCCACTCTATTTCCTTATCAGTGCTGGGAAGAAAGAAAATACCAGAAAGATCCTGTCTTACTGCACTATGATTTCACATAACCAACAAAATGTACTTCCTATAGGACCCTTTACAGAGAGTTTCTAATTGCTTCCAAAGTGACCAGGCAGCCATGTGTTCAGTGACTACCAGGGGCTGTTTTGACAATATTGGATGTGTGGAAGGGATAGCAGGGTGCCCCCTGTGGGTATTCTGATTGGCTAAATGAATGTCTCTCAGCCTCTCTAATTGGCTAAGTGATTGTTTCTCAGACCCCTGTGAGCACTCTGATTGGCTAAATAATTGTCTCTCAGACCCCTGCGGTCTGTGGCTGTGCTTTAACATGTGTGTGGGCGATTGGAGAATTTTGATGAAACACAGATCCTGAAGCTGAGATGATGGATCAGTGGGTAAAGTTCTTGATTTGCAGGCATGTGGGCCTGAGTTCAGATCCCCAGCACCCATGTAAAACCCAGCACGGGCACGTTGGTGGGCACTCATATTCCCAGAATTGGAGAAGGAGGAGAAGGGGAGCCCCAGGGCTTGCTGGCTAGCTAGTCTAGACCGGATCTGTGAGCTCTGAGTTAAAAGAGAGTTCCTGTCTCAAAAAATAAACTGTAGAGCAATTGAGGAAGACACCAACCATTGACCTCTGACTCCCACCAGCACATGCACACACACATGAACAAACACAAGTGCTATACAAGAACACACACTACACACATGTAAAAAAAAAAAGAATACACAGATTATAATTCAGTATGTCTAGGATATGGCTAGAGATTCTGCATCCCGTACAAGCTCCTAGGTAACACCAATGTTGAACACACTTTTCGACTCGAGAGATTTCAACGAGGAAACATGATACCTACACTCCGAAGCTGGATGTCACATCTGAGACAATAAAAACATTTCAACTAATCTGTGTTTACTCCATTCTTGCTCAAAACAAGTGCCTAGGAGTGTTCAATCACATTGATGGATTTTATTCTTTGGTGATGCATAGGAGATGCATCTCTACCAAGGGGAAGATCATCTAAATGGCTTCCCCATCTGTAGAATCACATTCCACCCTGCCTACAGTTGAGATTTCTTGATCTCATAGACCAATTTTCATGGAATATGTACAACACAGTATTTTAAAACTCAGAGTTTATTTGAACCCAACCTGTGAATAGCTGAAACAAGTCCATGTGCTTTTAGAGAATGAAGCATGGTCTACAGCTATGCCACCCTGACAAGCCTGATCTCATCTGATCTCAGAAGCCGAGAAGGTTGGGACTGTTTAGTACTTGGATGGGAGAATCAAATATGGAAAAGGACGGTGTGCTGTTTGAACTCCCAGCCCCACCAGCGTAGATTTATATGCTTGAATACAGGTTGGTGCTGTTCAGGAGGTGGAGCCTAGCAGGAGGAAGTATGCCACTGGGTTTTTTTAGTCTGGCCCCACCTGCTCGTCTGTCTCTCTACTTCCTCCCTTTTACTGTGGCAATATGATGCTGGTTGCCTGCTCCTGCCATGGTTACTCAACTGTGTGCCAAAATAAAATCTGTCCTTCCTTAAACTGCTTCTGGGTGGGTAGCAATGAGAAGTTAACTGATTCAGGTGGATATGGGGATGCTGACTCCTGCTTGGAGTTTTAACTTTTTAGTTTTTAAAATATTTTATTTATCTCAGAGAAAGAGAGAAAGATAGAGGTACGCCAGGGCCTATAGTCATTGCAAATGACCTCCAGACGCCTTTGCCTCCTTATGCGTCTGTCTTATGTGGGTACTGGGGAACCAACCTGAGTCCTTAGGCTTTGTATACAAGCAACTTAACCACTGAGCAATCCTCTCCAGCCCTTGCTTGAAGTTTTATAAAAGATGCTTTCCCTATAACTTTACCACGTGTACCTGTGCAGAATACTATTGAATTATCTTTGGTGATAAAGTGAATGCATAAACTTTATCCATGAATATTTACAAAAAATATCCCCTAATCTCTGTCTAATGTATCTATATGACATACTCTAAGGGGGCACATTGTCCTTCAAAAGGAGGACAGAGGAGCCAAATGGTCTACTGGAAACATGATCCATTCTAGGGTGGGTTATTGAAGATACACCATTCTTTTTTTCTGAAAGATGAGGAAGCAGAATTTGTTCTGAGGCCCACCCCCACTCCTGGTTTGTCTCCTAAGAATATCAAATTCCTATTGATTGCTCTCTGATGGATGATTTGCATGACTAAAATGGAAACATGTTCATCAATTTAAGCTCTGGCTTGCCATAATGTGTTTCTTCCTGAATATAGTGTGCATTACTTGGAAGCAATGTTAGTTGCATCATAAATATTTCAGCTGTCAGTGTTTAGGACTTGTTTCTTTGACCTGGCTCTAAATCAGTCAATAAGTAATAACAATGGTTTGGTCCTGAGAGTTTGAAGAATGCTGATAATCCACATGATTAAAATTCATAAGACAGACATTTATCACAGTAACACTTAACTGACAAAGGAAGGGCATTGATCAGTCCCCGGCTCTTACAATCACCCCTTTCAATGGTGGCTTGCCTTCCAATTCTGATGGGCATTTCTGGGCTCATGGCTGACTGATGAGGCAATTGTGTCTTTTCCCATTATGTCGGTGGGGAACCCATTTACAAGGGAATGGTCAATTTTGGATCTCCGATTATTTGAGTGAGAGAAGTAATACAAATCTTCTAGCCTGAAATTGTCATTTCATAGACACACACACACACACACACACACACACACACACACACACACAAAGTCTTGCAATCTAGGGCATTAAACTCCTTTTACTCAAAGTCAATTAATCAAGGCTTTTCTGGGGGCTGGTTTCATGGGGTCCAAATATTAAGCACAGCCCTTTGGATTCAGTCAGCCAATGCCATTTTTGCCATTGGATTTTTGTATCACTGACCCAAGACAAAGTGAAGACAAACTAATCAATTGAGGGGAACATATAGTCTCTACCACTTAACACTCAGCCATAACACAGAATACATATTGAGCTTACTATGTGCCAGGTTCTCAAATAATTAAGTCCTTGAGGAATCATTGAGCCCTTTCACCAGAGACTCCGAGACTCGTGTCTCTACAGACTCAGAGGGTTTTACATCACCTCCCGGGAGGACCATCCTTCTGTTTCCATGGTGCTGTCATCGTGCACCGAGCAGCGGTGGTCCTGCCGGATGCCAGAAGCAAGGGGACGTCTGAGGCAGCGAGATCTCAAGAAGTTTTCAAACACCCAAGCTCAGCGCCAAGTGCGGTCATAGCCATGTTCCCATGCCCCCGCTGCGGCACAGTGATGTGCCGCTTCCTGTTTCCATTTTTCATTTGCAAGCATAATGTAGAAATCTGGGAAAAATGTTTCATGAAGTCAGCTCAAGGTCACAGTGATAATAAAAGCTGGAGCTAAGATTTCAAAAGGAGTAACTTTGACCAGAGGCAATACGAGTGTTCTCCTCGATGCCAGCCCTACTGAGCTACTGTGTTAAGAGCTGTCAGCAAGAAAGACCTGGGTGACTTCTACCCTTAATGTAGCACTCGTGAGCTTTCTGCGGCCACCAAAGTCCTTTCTTTTCTCTTGTTACCCATGTAGCTTTTCTAATTTCATCCTCGGAAGTTTTTATCTTATTTTTCTCTCCCCAAGGCATGGCCTTGATCATGCTCAGACTTGACTAGAATGCAACTTTTATCCAACAGCTCGCAGGAATGGGCAGAGGCAGCCCAGGAAGCCGAGGAGCGGCCGGTGAAGTCACCATGTCGGAAAACCACCAGCTCCTTAGAAATCCGGCAGTCACTTGACAACATTGTCTCACAGGTTGCCATGGTTTGGATGTGTTTTGAGGTTCATTTGTCGGCAATTTTTTTTCCTCAGGTGGCACTGGGAGTAGCGGTGAGACCTTCGGGAGGTGAGGCCAAGCAGGAGACCTTCAGGCTGTGGAGAAGGGAGCCCTGAGCTGGCTCCCTCACACGACTGGGGCTGAAGAGGCCGCTCCTGCTCCCTTGTACGTGGTACCATGTTGTCAGCCATGGTGCCAGACCAGGGGGGCTGCTCGATCTTAGGTTCTTCACCCTCCAAAACGGAACTGAATACATCTCTTTTATTTATTTATTTATTTATTTTCACAATTTTTATTAACATTTTCCATGATTATAAAAAATATCCCATGGTAATACCCTTCCAGCCCCCCAAATCTCTTTTCCTTATAAAGCTACCCAGATTCAGATGTTTTGTTATAGTAATGAGAAATGGACTACAATACTGATAAACATCACCCAGTTTTGCTGCGTCTCCCTGACTGGGTGAGGGGCAGAGGATGGGCAAAGAAGGCAGGGACCCTCTGCCACTGTGTTGCTTCCTCGCTCTCGGTGCTGGCGCTCAGGGGACTGGTTTTATGATGCTACCATCGTTCAGGTGATATCTCAGCATCAAATTATTATTTCCAAACTCTTCTACATCATTTTCATTAGCTCCTTTAAATTAATCGGATTCAGCTGAAGCTATTAACGGAGTTCATCTTCCACTGGGTACCATGAGGTCTTTGAGAAAAGCCCCTTTCAACAGAGGCCCATTCTGTTACTATCAGACCAATGTTCACTCATCATCTGCTAACTCTCTATTAGCCCATCAAGCCCAGCTTTTAATGGCCAAACCGTATCTGTGACCGCAATTCAATTTCCACTCTACTCTTGTGGTTCCTTGATACCTTGGAATTCTTTAAACCTGCTTGATTAGCCACCTGAGGCAAATGGTTTAGTAATTTTAAGTTGTATGAAACATCTGTGCACTTTGATCACAGAGCAGCCAGAGGAGAAAATGGCTCTGGAATTTTCCTCAAACCATTTAGGAAACACAGATTCTGATATGTGTATTGACATGGAATTTAGCAGAAGTGGGAAACATAGCTGGGCATGTAAGAAAAGGTCAAACGCCCAAGAATCCTGGGATTGATAAAGTGGTACCTTTTAAGGGGCTCTGTGGTCCACCACTGGGCACTGCCTGCAAGGGTGCCTGTTAGGGAGAGGAAATGAGACTGCGCTTATCCTTCCTCGGCTTTTGGTAAGTCTTGGTGGATGTGTAAACACACTAGCGGAGACTTTATTTACCCCATAGAGCTTCTTATTTTTCTCCCCCACTTCTTTTTTTCTTTTACCTACTCTGAACACATTGACTTTTTTTCTTTTTTATTGAGGCAAAGTCTCATTCTAGTCCTAGGCTGAGCTAGAACTCACTCTGAGTCTCAGGGGGGCTTCAAAGTCACGGTGATCCTCCTACCTCTGCCTCCTGAGTGCTGGGATTAAAGGCATGCGCCACCACACTCTGCTCATATTTACTTTTAAAACCCTTTGCAGGCCTTGTTTTCATTGAGTATCTGTTAATATGGGAAGGCGGGAAGAAAAAGAAACCCCTGACTTTCAGGAGCAAGGCTGTGTGAGTCTCCTGTCAGCTTATGGACACAGAGGACCCAGCACAGACGTGACATCCTAGGCCCTTTTCATTGCTGTGGCCAGGACAGCACCTGAGAAAGACAACTTACTGGAGGAAATTTCGACTCATGGTTTCAGCCCATGGTGGCCCGTGGTGGTGGTGGGGTCGGGGGGTGGGGGGCTGGTGAGGCCAAGGACAGCAGCTCGCATCATGGCAGATAGAGGGAGAAAAGGGTCTGTGCCACCTGGCCAGATTATTTACCTGACTTGTTGCTGTAACCAAATAACTGATCAGAAACAATTTAAGGTGGGAAAGGCTTTATTTCAGTTATAGTTTCTGGGGGAGGGGGCACAGTCCATCCTGGTGGGGAAGCCATGGTGGGCAGGAACACAAGACCAACTGTCCTTGTTGCACCCACAGTAAGGAAGCGGAGGGAGCTAGGAGATGGGGTCAGGCTGTAAAACCTCAAGGCCCGCCTCCCAGTGGCCCACTTCCTCCCGTAAGTCTTAGCCTTCGAAAGGCTCTCAGACCTTTCAAATGATTCTACCTGCTTGGAACCAAGTGTTCAGATACATAAGCCTATGGGGGGAGGGTGGCATTTTACATTTAACCCATGACACTGGATGTCTCTTTCCATTTTTATTCCACCTTGACCCCTGCCTACTGGATGGCATTGCCTGTGGCCAGGGTAGGTCTTTCCCCCTGAGGCGATACTCTTGGGAGATGCCCCGCAGGCTGACACGGGGGTGTGCTGTCTTCTTTTTTAGGCCCAACTTGTTTAGCTATAGATGGAGTTTTGGTAGCCTTCAACTGAAGGACACTGGCAACGCTGCAAACATACTTCATATTAAAATAGCAATTTCCATTTTGCAAAGCTTTCTTAGCCATTATCTCATTTAATGCTAATGATAACCCCAGTGAAAAAGAGAAGCAAAAGCAGGCAGTATTATACCCATTTTCCAGATTAGATAATACAATGGCCGATCTTGAGAAGTTCCTGAGGTTTCTGCGAGAACACTTTTAGTTATGTCCAGCGAGGGTTAACTAGCACTAGGAAAGAACTGTTCTGAATGTGGGCAGCACCACCCGATAGGCTGGTGGCCAGAGGGAACAAAAGGAGAAGTCCTGCAAGTACAGTCATTCATTCTCTCTGTCTGTCTGTCTCTCTCTCCTTCCTGGACACCAGAAGGTGAGCTATCTGCCCTATGGTACCTCGGCTGCATGGGGGTAGTGAAACCCCTAAAACAATGAGCCAAAAAATTCTCCTCTCCTCCCTTAAGTTTTTTGTTCAGATATTTTGTCACACTAACAGAGGCTGTGTGTGACCACCTAGATGAGTGATATAGGTAAGATGGTTTGTCTGGGTATTTTTGTTGTGTGATGAATGTTCTCCCCCATTGGCTGCCATGGAAGAAAGGAATCCCTTGCTGAGTTTATGTTTTCCAAACTAGAACTGCAGGTGAGCAAGGAAAGAGACTGATGAGGGGCGCATACCCTGATACAGGACAAACCTGGAATAGCTCTCATAAGCATCGATTTCAAAGACCTTTAAGGAAATAATTTAGTGTCTCTTTAGCGTGAGGTTTAAACATTTTGGAACTAAAAAAAAAACTAAAGTAAATGTTCAAGTTAAAATAGAAAGTCACAAAATGTCCATTTATTTGCCACAAGTGGTTTAAGGATACTCTCGTAACTCCCAACCTTTCCACCCGGGGTGGGTATTGAGGTAGAGCTCAGGAGGCCTGCTGATGTCCACCCGCCCATTCTGAAAGGAAGAACAGGAGGCAAGCGCCTTGGCTGTCTTTGGGGCACTGAGGGCGAAATTGCTCCCAGAGCTGTGAGGGTCAACGGGCTGAGCTGCAGTACCGCCAAGGGCTGGCACCGATCCTGTCCTGGGAGAATGCAGCTCTGGTGCCAGTTCTTTCCTGAGACCCCCCGGCTTCTCCCATCTCTCTAGACCAGCCATGCCTGTGGGAGGGCAAGCAGCCATCAGAGCACCCCGCCCCCCGATCTGGGCAGCACCACTAAGAGACACAAGCATGAGGGCTCTCAGTCTCAGACCTAGAGTCGGATCCCGACCACTTCCGAACCTGACACTTTTCTTGGAGTACCTGCCAGCCATGAAAGACGCTCTGGCCTTTCCAGAACTTGAAGTCTGACCATTTACCCACGCAAGCTTCTTTGAGCCGGTCTGCCCATATGTGTTAAACATGAAGTCAGGAGCTCCTCTCACATCTGGACCCCGAAAGGCTTGAGCACCCACACAGCACAGACAGCTCTAGAGACGGCGTGAGCCAACACATGCCGTGCCATCATCGTATTTTAATATCTGCAGCGTAAAACGAAGTGTGAGCTCCTTCTGCGTAGAGCTGTTGCCTGGCTATTACAGCCAACCATCAACCATTGAACAGTCATTTAATACAAAGTCAATATAAATGTACAAAACCATATAATTCAAACGAGCAGATCAATTCAACATTATGGAAGATGCTATTAGCTGAAACAATGTTACTGCTCACAGGGCAAACAGATCTACGCGGATCCTATTATGGCCTCAATTATCTTCCAAAAAGATATGTTGAAATACTGTCCCCTGTTACCTATGAATACGACCACATATTAGGGTCTTAAGGCAGAAATAATAGAGTGAAGATCAGGCTACTGAGGCTGGAATAGTCCAACATGTGCGACACACGCAGAGGCCGCTGTGAGACAAGGAGGTAGCAGCTAGCGGTGCCTCTGCCGGAGCTCTGGGAATGGGAGGGGTTCTGCCTGGAGTCTCACTGGGAGTGTGGCCTAGCTGACGCCTTGATTTTGGACTTCTGTCCCTCTAGAACAACAAGAAAACAAACCAGCAGATTTTTAGCTGTTTGTCACAGAAGCCCTAGAAAATGAGTGCAGGTTAAAGGCCCATGTCAGGTGGGTTATGTGGGAGCATCCAGTGCTGGTCACTAGACCACCAGGGAAGACAATGTTATGTGATGTTATGCGTTATGTGGTGAATCAGATTCTCTTGAGATTTTTTTTAATGAACCAATCACTGCAAAATTCTCATCAGGTCATGGAATCATTGGGCTTTTGAAGGCATTGACCCTTACAAAGCCGACCTCACTTCTTTTTCATGTTCATGAAAATTACAGCATCTTCTCTCACACCTAAGTGATGGAAAACAAATCTAAAGGGTACAGGTGAAAAAGCAATTCTTTCAGGTAATGCTTATTATTTAACTAGTTTATTTATTTAGAGAGACAATGGGTATGCCCGGGCCTCCAGGCACTGGAAGCAAATTCCAGATGCATGTGCCACCTTGTGAATCTGGCTTATGTGGGTCCTGGGGGATTAAACCTGGGTCCCTTGGCTTTGCAGACAAGTGCCTTACCCACTGAGCAATCTCTTTAACCCTCAGATAATTCTTGACGGAAAAAAAATCATGTAAGTCATCATAGAGAATTCATAAACATGTTCCTAATGGATTGTGTTTTATTTTATTTTATTTTTATTTATCAGCAAGCGAGCGAGCGAGAGAGAGGCACAGAGAAAGAATGGGCATGCTAGGGCCTCCAGCCATTGCAAATGAACTCAAGATGCATGTGCCACCTTGTGCACCTGGCTTATGTGGGTCCTGGAGAATTGAACCTGGTCCTTTGGCTTTGCAAGCAAGCTTCTTAACCACTGAGATATCTCTCTAGCCTTTAATTTTTTTTTTTTTTAATTTGAGAGAGGGAGGCAGAGAGAAAGAATAAGAAAATGGACACAACAGGGCCTCTTGCCAGTGCAAATAAACTCCAGACACATGCGCCCCTTTGTGCATCTGGCTTTACCTGGGTACTGGGGAATTGAACTCAGGCCATCAGACTTCGTAAGCAAGGGCCTTTACTACTAAGCCACCTCTCTAACCCCTACTGTATTTTGAGGAGGAAGACCATCTAGATTTTTGTTGATTTTTTGTTCCCTCTTACTTTCCTCTCGTCTCTGACTCCTGGTTCTCTCAGGATCCTGGTTGGTAATTCATGGCTTCTACTGTCACGAGTGGTCTTCTACTTCCCACCGTGCTTGACTCAGCTTGTATCTGGGCCTTTGGCTGGGACCACTGTGAGAGGTTGTTTCAGCGTGCTATGCGCCATGGCCGGGATCTGCTCTTTGGATCTGTCTACATCAACCTCATATCCAATAAGAACTACACTTCCCAGGCTCCCCTGAATGGCTTGGATCATCCTGTGAATTCAAAGACAAAGCTTGATATGAAGATCATTTAGCAACCGATCTCTCAGCTCTCTCTGGAGGAGCTGCAGAGTAGAACCTGCCTGTAGGCCCGCGGCCCTGCAAGGGGTGTTGGCTCCTCTGCGTGGCCAGGGGCGTTAGGATGGAGCAGGCATGCAGGCACCCTGGGAACCTGTCAGGTAGCTTGGCGGGGATCATGGCCATTCTGTATCGGTGCCTGTCGGGGTCCCCTGGGCCTGGGGCAGCTGCAGAAGTGATAGCAGCCTTCCAGTCCTTGGAGAACTGGCGGCTTTCCCATGAATTGGGGCATATGTCAGTGTCTTAATAACCGGCAGTGTGTGCCACCTGAACATCAGCCCCGGTGTAGCAACCATCCAAGGGCCACTGTGTCCTTCCAAGAAATGTTTTGGAAGGTGCTAGATGTCACTTTTCACTTGACGTGAGTCTTACTGTTGTGTTGAGCCTAAGGGAGCACAATGTCGTTCCAAGTGTTGGCAGAAGCAGGGCTATCCACCGCTCCCCACAGCCCAGCTACGCCCCTTGGATGTGCCCATCTGGCCCCTTGTGAGGCAGGACAAGTCATGATCATAGGAAAGAAGCCAAGTTTAGTCGTGCTGTCTTGTCGAGGAGCAAACCAGCCCCAAAGAAGCTAACAGCACACAGATTGAGAAACAGATGTCCAGCTCTTCTCTGGATCTTGCTGGTTCGTCATCGAAAGCGTCATAGGAAGTCATCTCCTAGGTAAACAAGTGTACCTAAGATCACCAAGGACAGGCCCAAGTCCCATCTGCCCTCCTTCTCCCCTGGCAGGCAGGCTTTTTCCCTCTCTTACAATCCATATGGTAATGCCAATTGACCAGCGAAAAGAGCATCTGCTGGGACAATGCGCTGAATCCAAAACCTTAAGTACTGGGAGCTTTGGGGTGTTAATTGCACAAATTGCCCATCAACGCCATTGTTACTTTTTTCCTCTGATAAAATTCAAACAAAAAGTGTTGAGACTTCTAAGCACGAATGCAGTCGAACCAGAAGTTTTCCTATAAATGTGGATGGAAATTCTAGCTTCTTTAAAATAGCCGGCTCTGGACAGTTGACTGAGGTATTGCAGGGTCTGGTAAGTGTGCTGTCCCAGGAGTCAGGAATCTAGATTGTATACCAGATCATTAAATCGATCTAAAAGACCTAGAATTATCTCTCTTAGCCTCCTTGAGTCTGTTGGTGAAAATGGGATGTGGTGATTGTTCAGGTATGGGTGGTGTATGGAGGAATAAAATGATGAGAGTAAAAGCAACCCCGGGCTCCTGAGATCACGCAGGCAGTGTGAACACAAGACCAGCCCTGGCCTCCATTCAAGAAGACCTGGGTTTCAGTCCTGACTTCTTCACAGTGTGAACTTGAAATTCTAAGCGCCAGGAGCATCTGGGATTCGCTTCCTTTGTTTATAAAAGGTGATGCTAGACGAGGGATTTCCAGTGCCCCTTCTAGATCACAGGCCTCCGGCTCAAACTCAAAACGCGCGGTCGATGACTGTGACTCTACCACAGACTTGGCTGTGTGCCTCGTGGGACTTGTAGCACTGTGGGGGTGCAGGGGTTTGTGGGTACTTCCTGGCGCGTGCTGCTGAAGGACTGCTGTAGAATGGCACGGGCCTCGAGCGGCTCTAGGCAGCCGAGGGTGTGCTCTCCCAGGCCCATGACACTTTACTTGTCCTTTCTTTCTCTTTCCTTCTCTGTGCCCCGTTTTGCCCATGGACTTCTCTCCTTGCTCCTTAGCTACCGAGCTTCCCAAGCTACCCAGACCACTGACTCACTTCACCACACCCAGGACTTGTCCGAGAACCGAGAGCAAGTGCGGACCAGGGCATTTTAGAGGTGCTGAGAGTGGCGGCCCAGGAAGTGGAGGTGGGTGCTCGCAGGAAGTCCCTGTGTCCTGGGCACTCTGAGAGGCGTCAGCTCCCAGATCACCGTGACAACGAGAACTCCAGGCACAGCCAGCCTGCTTCTTCTGATGGGCATTCTGCACTTTCTCTGCTGAAGCGGGTGTACCCAGGCTGCCCAGAAGGCCCAGTTTGCAGAAGGAGAAACTGAGGCACAGAAGATCACACCATGAGCTGTCATTGATTCTATTTCCTCAACTGCTTGGGTTAAAGAAGCCGCAGAGAAGAGCCGTGAGAGCGCTATGGAAATGCTTCTGCTCTCGGAATAGCTCCTGGATGTCGGGGCTCTGGCCGGCATGTGTGCTACATCATGGGGCGCGAGCGGGAAGCTCCAGCTCCACGTGCTCCCTCTCCTCCCTACTGCGGGGTGACTTGAGACCAGTGGGAAGCTGTGGGAGGGCACCAGAGAGAACTAGAGCGATATGGAGCGATACTGGCTAGAGCAAGATGCAGGGCAGGCAGATGGCTTTGTATAGACAAACCCAAGGTCATCTTGGTACTCTCAACCTTGTCAGGACAGTTGAGCTTTTCCTGGTTATCCTGGAATGCTGGGGCTTGATGGCTGGCATTCTGTTTGTAAGTGAGTCTGCCAGGAGTGGACGTCGGAAGACCACGGAGCACTGGCCAAAATCCCAGAGCTGCATCATGACTTTCTGAGACTAAAGTACTTTTGCTTTAAAAAAAAGTTTGTTTTTATTTATTTATTTGACAGAGAGAAAGAGGAAGAGGGGGAGGGAGGGAGAGAGAGACACACACAGAGAACAGGTATGCCAAGACCTCCAGCCACTGCAAAGGAACTCCAGATACATGTGCCCCTTGTGCATCTGGCTTATGTGGATCCTGGGAAATTGAACCTCAGTCCTTTGGCTTTGCATGCAAGTGCCTTAGCGGCTAAGCCATCCCTCTAGAACCAACCCCCCACCCCCACCGCCTCAGCGACCCTTTTCTAATTTTTTTTTTCAAGGTAGGGTCTCGCTCTAGCCTAGGCTGACCTGGAATTCACTATGTAGTCTCAGGATGGACTAGAACTCATGGAGATCCTCCTACCTCTGCCTCCTGAGTGCTGGGATTATGGGTGTGTGACACCACACCCATTTTTTAATATTTTTATTTTTAAGCACTTTTGCTTTTGTGGGATGTTTATCCATTAGCCTTTATCCAAAGTCCATTAAAAATTCTACATACCATTATATTAGTAGAAAGGCCAATGTATTAGAATTAAAACTTAAGTGACTTAATTTAACCCTAGGGCCTTAAGCTTTTATTTTGATTTTATAAGAAATCGTAAAGTCTGATCTGAGGACTTGGTTTAGTCTGGACAATGTGTTGCAAGCATGAAGGCCTGAGTTTGATCCCTAGTTGCATATTAAAAACTCTGGTGCACAGGGTTGACCTGCATCCCCAACGAGGAAGGCCTCTTCAGAAAAGGGGCAGGGAGGAAGGAAAGGATGGTACCAACATGTGATGTTTACATACAAAATATGTTCATATCTAATAATAAAAAATAAAAATAATTCTGGCTATGGTGGGATGTGCTTGTGATACCAGCATTGGGGGAGTGGAAATAGACAGATATCCGAGGGTCCCTGGCGAGCCACTAGCCTACCTGGTGAGCTCCAGGCTGGGGAGAGATCCTGTCTCAAAAAACAGGTAAATGATGCCTGAAAGGCAGTATCTGAGCTTGTCCTGCGGTCTCCACACTCATGTGCACACACACTTCACATACACACCCACGGAAATGATCAAGTTCACTTCTGGGCATAGAAGCATTATAATGATGGGCCCTGGGCACCTGGGCATGACTCCTCCCTCCTTAGGGATAAATGAAAGGGAGATAGGTCCTGGCAACATCTTCTTCACCCGAGGGCTCATGACTGCAGTAGCTAATCCCTCAGGTCCAAGCCTGACAATGTCAGGCTCATCCCAGCCAAGATAAGCTTCAAGGCCCTGCTGTTGTCATTAGAAGGTGTGTAAGTACAGGACTGCCTTTCTAGACGAGAAATGGGATACCAGAGAAGCTCCGGCGTCAAGGCCTCACAGACAGGAGAGCCAGGACTTGAATGCAGCTCTGCCTGGCTCCGCAGCCTGCCATTTGACTTCTCTGTCCCAGTGCGCACCTCTCTGCGCTGCCGCTAAACGGCACTCCCCAGAGTAGGGGACTTCTGCCCTGGGATCTGCACTAGTAAACTTTATGCACATCTTAGCAAGTCTGGATAGTCATAATTAGGCAAGGGTGGCCCCATGATGGTAGATCTAGGGAGAAAAGCCTAAAAATAAATTCTACTTAATGCAACGGAAAAGGTCCCACAGAGATGCACAGAGGGATAATAGAAATCATCCCCAGAGGATTAATGTTCTAGTAAACTGTAAGCTGCTTATATTTTCACCCCATTACCATAATTTTCAAATAAGTGCCTCAAATGATAAAAAGGCAATTACTTAGGGCCAGATGCATCACTGGCTCGGTGATGCTGTCCCTGTGCCATCAGGAGGTTTCCCTCAAACTGCTTCTCAAAGTCGGTGTGGTGTCTGCAGAGAAGACCCGGGATGAGCATCAACGGGGGTGTTTTACCTCTTGTTGACACAGCTCGGGACTCCTGCTCAGAGAGGACTGGAACAGTTGGCTTCAGATTCGCATATAGGTGTGATCTTTCACTAGCGTGAAAGTCACTGGACTCCCAGATTCCCTTCCCAAACCCCCAGCCCTACCAAGCACACAGGCTTGTGTGAGGCTGGAATAAACGGCATTAAGGGCGTAAACAGGCTCGGCGTGTGAACTACAGATTACCCTGTGGACCTGCGGCCTTTATTACTCAGAGCTCCTGTCCTCAGCCGCCGCCTGCCTGTGTCCTGCATGGACGGGTGGCGTGCGGCCGCTCTGGCCTCTCCAAAGCCAGCTCTGGGCGCTTGCAGCCGCTGTCGCTGTCCCCTCCTCAGCAGAGAGCCCCGAGCTGGGCCGCCATACAATGGCAGTAGATTACACTAATTTGTTTTTATTTGACATACTTGGAATTTAGGCTTTTTGAAAGCACTATGCAAATATATGTAAATGACTGGATTTCATGCAAGTTAATGTGCAGTAGTGTCCCCGCGCAGGCTTAGAAAAAGCTGGTGGCCAAAGGCTGTTTATATCATCATAAGAATCAGAAAAAAAAAAACAAAAAAACAACAGTTTAAACTTCAGTCACCCTTCCAGATGTTTAAAATAATGGCTGTTCAGGAACCTAGAGTTTAAACTGGGACATCTCAGCTGTGAGTTTATTATTACTGTTTTTCAGTTTCCCCCAGGTCATCTGACAGTGTTAAGCGGAGTCATGCATTAGTCACCCCACAATCGCGGGGCGAGCACCTCGTTGTTGGCAGAGGAGGAAGGCAGGTGGCTTTCTCTCTGGCGACATGACTATCGGAGCAGACAGCAGACTTCTTGCAGACTTATGCATGGGTGAGGCTTGATTCGATTTTGAACTGAGCCCAGACACTTGATGTGACGGGAGGCATTCCAGACCCTCCATGGCTCTTGCAAGAATCTCACCATCCCCTCCTTGGAGGACCTCTGCTTTCCCAGGCAGTTGCTGTGTAACAGTTAACTTCTTTTTCTTCAATTTTACCCCTTACCCTTGGGGCTTCTGATGCTGCTCTTCCATCTCTCAGATACCAAAGAGCTTTATATCACGGCTCCTGGCCCCGGGCTCCTGTCAGCTGACAAGGACAGTTCGGTTGGCTTCATTTTTTTTTTTTTTTTTTTTTGGTTTGACTTCATATTTAAAAGCCAGGTTAACATAGATCGGCCTCCAGTGAGTGGTCACATAATTCAATATTCATATTTTACAAAGGTAAACTGAGGCTTAGGGAAGGGAAGGAGCTTGATCAAGATGGTAGAGCAGGGACAAACCAAGTGTCCTCACTAATCCCAGGACTTTGTGTGAGCCTGTGTGTGAGCGTGTGTGTGTGCTTGCATTTTGTATATGTGTAGATGCATATGTGTGCATCGCTGTGAGTGTGTGTAGAGGCCAGAGGACAATGTTCGGTGTTATCCTTAGGAGTGCTGCCCATCTCTTTTTGAGGCAGAGGCTCTCTCATCAGTTAGGCCAGACTGGCTGGCCAGCACAGGAATCATCCTGTCTCTTCCCCAGTGCGGGAACCACAGACAAGAGCACGTTCAGCATGGGCACTAGGGACTGACCTAGACCCTCGTGCTGGTGCGGCAAGTCCCTCTTCCACTGCGCTCGCTCCTCACCCGGGACTTGGGATGAAAAACAGACCAGGGTCACCACGCCCACGGAGACAGCGCCTTGCACGGGAAGAATGGGTCATTGCAGCAGGCCCCACTGTATTTTGTTTTTGTTTATTTGTTTATTTATTTGATATATATTTTTTGAGGTAAGGTCTCACTCAAGCCCAGTCTGACCTGGAATTCACTATGTCATCTCAGGCTGGCTTTGTACTCACAGTGATCCTCCTACCTCAGTCTTTCCAGTCCTGGGATTAAAGGGGTGTGCCACCACGCCCAGCTCCCAACTGCATTTTTTTTTTTTTTCGAGGTAGGGTCTCACTCTGGCTCAGGCTGACCTGGAATTCACTATGGAGTCACAGGATGGCCTTGAACTCTCGGCGATCCTCCTACCTCTGCCTCCCGAGTGCTGGGATTAAAGGCGTGTGCCACCACGCCCGGCCCAACTGCATTTTTTTAAGGGAGTTATTTCAATTCCTTTTTTTCCTTTTCTTTTTTTTTTTTCTCTTTTTATTTATTTCACAGAGGGAAAAAGGCTGAGAGAGAGAACTGGGCATGCAAGGGCCTCCAGCCACTGCAAATGAACTCCAGATGCATGCGCCACCTTGGGCATCAGGCTTATGTGGGTCCTAGGGAATTCAACCGAGGTCCTTTGGCTTTACAGGCAAGCACCTTCACTGCTAAGCCATCTCTCCAGCCCCCCAACTGCATTTTATAGGAACTGAATACTCAATTTCTGGGACAAGGCCAGAGTCTCCATGGGATTATAATGAAGACACCACCATGATGTGAAAAAAGCCTTCAGATTAATAATAAGCAGAACAGCAACTACTGCTTCTCCTAACTTACCTCTGGGAGGAGCACGGAGTCACCCTGTTATGTTCCTCTAGAGTCTGGATGAAAGGTTCTCAGCTCCGTGCAGTAAAATCCCATGGGGAGATTCGAAACATGATCACCCTCAGACACTGCCCAAGCCAGTTCCCTGGGGCCTCAAGGGGAGGTCCAGGCAGCAAGGTTAATGTCCCAGGTAGAGCTGGTTGCGGAGATGTGAGGTAACAGTCCCTCTGCACCCCATTCCTGTCTGTGTCCTTGGATTTCAGCTCAGAATGACTCCACTTTGTTCAGTCTCCTATGATGATCGCCAAGCTGCGACCCTGAGGCACCACTGGGTAACTCCTGCCTTGGTCTGAAGGAGCAAGAAGGGCTTATGGGCATCCCTTTATCCAGATACAAGCTGCTTGCTGTTGTTCATTAGCTCTAATTATATAGGCATACTTAGCTCATTAGTTCCCCAGTAGCTGGAGTTGGGGGTGGCACACACCTGTAATCCCAGCATTCCAGAAGCTGAGGCAGGAGGATGTTGAGTTTGAGGCAGTCCCATCCTACACAGAGAGTTCCAGGTCAGTCCTGGGCTAGTAGGTTGACCCCGTCTCAAGCAAGCAAGCAAACTTCAAAATGTCAGCAGGTGCTTTGTGACCCACTGCAGGAATCTGCCAGCCCTGGCAGCAGTTGGGTGGGCAGCTTTCAGATCAGCCGCCACGGCATCCAGGAGGGAGCAGGACAAAGAATCCACGCAGAACGGGTCTACTGACACATAGCACCTTGGTCAGGTTGGGAAATTACTTTGAGTAGCACAGAGGTGACCGTAGGAGGAGGAAAACCCCTTCTGTGTTCATTCTAAAGCAGTCCCACGAGACTGTCCCGATGCAGAAACTGTAACAGAATCGGTCCTGACTTGCTGAGAACATGAAAGAAGAAAATCGGAGTCAGGCTCTAGCCCTCGCCACAGGCAATCTCTACTAGGGTAAGACATGATGCGATGGCACCTCTGGAGTGAGGAGACAGAGCTCGGGCGGGTGTGGGTGTGGATGAGTTCAGCTCAGATGGCTACTTCATTACTTTATGTTTTTAAAAATTACTGTAGAGGGAGAGAGGTGAGAGAGAATGGGTGCACCAGGGCCTCAGCCACTGTAATCGCACTCCAGATGCTTGTGCCACCTAGTGGGCATGTGTGACCTTGTGCTTGCCTCACCTCTGTGCATTTGGCTCACCTGGGGTCTGGAGAGTCAAACATGAGTCCTTAGGCTTTGCAGGCAAGCGCCTTAACTGCTAAGCCAAATCTCCATCCCCAGACGGCTACTTTAAAACTCAGGTTCAATGGCTCAGCCTCTTCAGGTAAACTCCGGTTGCAGTCAGGTTCGCACTGCTGGCAGAAATCACCCAACCAAGAGCAGCTTGTGGGGAAAAAGAGGATTATTTTGGCTTACATACTTGAGGGGAAGCTCTATGATGGCAGGAGAAAAAACTATGGCATGAGCAGAGGGTGGACATCACCCCTGGCCAACAAAAGATGGACAACAGTAACAGGAGAGTGTGCCAAACACTGGCAAGGGGACACTGCCTATAGTACCCATAAGCCTGCCCCCAACAATACACTGTCTCTAAGAGGTGTTAATTCCCAAATATCCATCAGCTGGGAACCTAGCATTCAGAATACCTAAGTTTATGGGGGACACCTGAATCAAACCACCACATTCTGCCCTTGGCCCCCATAAACTGATATTCATACATCATATAAAATACAATGCATTCAGTCCAACTTTAAAAGTCCCCATAGTTTTTATCAATTCCAGTGATGTTCAAACATCCCCATAATCCAAGGTCTTTTAACTGAGCCATAATACCAAAAAATCCCCCCCAAACCCATAATGGCACAAAATACACATTCACACTGCAAAAGATGGCATTGGGCATAGCAAAGAAATATTTAACCAATACAAGATTTAAAACAACCAGGGCAAACATCAAGCTCTGTAGCTCCAAGTCCAGCAACTCTAGTCAGTGACAAATCTCCATGTCTGATAATTCTAACCAGCAACAAGTCTCTGGAATTCCAATTCTGCCCCTCCAGCTATGCTATTCACAGTCCTGGAAAACTTCACCTGGGGCTGGCAGATTTTCTTAGCAGCCATCTTGTGGTCCAGGTGTCTCCTCTGGGTCTCCACTGCAATTCATGATTCACCTCATGGCTCCATCGGGTTTCCATGCAGGCATCCAGCAAACCTGCTTCAAACTGCCCATGGCCATTTCCAAAACACAAGACCGTGTTGCAAACTCAATGACCCTCTATTTCCTGCATTTCTTACACTCCACAATACCAGGTAAGGTGCCAATTTGTTAATCCAGGAGGGAATAAAGCAGACTTTGAAGAACAGGACATTCTTTGACCACTCAGGCTCCTTCAAAAGAGTCTACATTCTTCCTCTTGCCCCAGCACTGGTCAGCTGGCCCAGTCTCAATGGTTGTAATTTCTTGATTGCAGCTGAATGGGCAGCAGTTTTAGCCTATAAATTTCTCTCTGTGCCATATTCCTCTGCTCACACCAATCCATTTCTACACAAAGCAGCCCTGCCCAACTTCTCAGGACATGGGCACATGAGCAAGCCTCTCACACAAACTGCTTCTAGCTCAGTCCAAGCAAAGCTCTTTCTCACCCTCATAAGCCAAACCTCACAGTCCATAGTTCTTACTGCATTTAGGCCTTTCAACTCTGACCTGAATAGTCCATCAAGCTATACTTACAGCACTTCAAGGCTTCAAATTCATCCACATTCCTCTTGAAAATCAGCTCCAAAAGGCCAAAGCCACATAGTCAGTTATCAAGCAGCAAATGACACCACTCCTCAGTACCAACATTACTGTTGCAGTCATGTTTATATTGCTGGAAGAAATCACCCAACCAAGAGCAGCTTATGGGAAAAGAGGTTTATTTTGGCTTATAGACTTGAGGGGAAGCTCCACATGCCAGGGGAAAACAATGACATGAGCAGAGAGTGAACATCCCCCTCTGGCCAACATAAGGTGGACGACAGGAAGAGGAAAGCGTGCTGAACACTGGCATGGGCACACTAGCTATAACACCCATATGCCCACCCCCAATAATACACTGCTTCCAGGTGGTATTAATTCCCAAATCTCCATCAGCTGTGAACCTAGCACTCAGAACACCTAAGTTTAGGGGGACACCTGAATCAAACTCCTGACTGTTTCCTAACCAGAAACCCACCCAATATACCGTATCTTTGAGGTGGAGGGACTTACTACCCTTCCCCCATTTTTTCCATTCTTTGTCATTTCAATTTTTTTTGTTTTTGTTTTTGTTTTTTTTGTAAATTTGTGGCCAAAAGTGCACTGTGAGAAGGATGGGAAGAAAATGATGTTGCATTTGACTCAGTTTCACAATTGATGATGTAAAAGAATGAAGGAAAAGAAGGAGGAATCTAAACTTTCTTCTTAAAATGACAAAGGAGAGTAGCAAACTTGGTTTCTGGCATTATTGTTTCCTTTATAGATTTAAGGCCAGATGCAGCAATTTACAGTTTATTATTCTTTCCTGTGGTGCTTGCTAAAAACATTCTCAAAGCTATACCGCACAGACTTCTTTTATTCCCCCCTTTGTATCTTCTTCCGAGCAGACACAGTTGGAATCAGATCACTAACAAGGAGAGAAGGCTCAGAGCCCACTTGTTTGCTGAAGCCATTGGAAACCCTTTTGATTTCTGGGAGCCACAGAGAGTGCCCCAGCTTCTGTGGGCCTTAGACTGAAGGAACCTGTGCATCAATTTCCAAGGCAGGCTGATTTAGTTTCTCTGGTAATGTGAGTTCATTCGCAATGTTCTTTTTTACAGGCTTAAAAATCCAGCGCTGGTATTCAGAAAAGGGTGTGTGTGGGTGTGTTAAGCCTATGGGTGTGTGCTCTCTTGTCTGTACTTTGGGGGAAGGATGGCTGGCCATGCATCATTTTTTTACAGCTGTATTTGCACAGGTGGGGGAAATAACAGTGTCATCTTGGAACGGCAGACACAGTGATCTACGTGGTGGAGGGCATCTACGGAGCACAGTGAATCACACGGCATACGAGCCAGCCGCACTATAAGTCAATCCACGGTTCCCACCAAAAGCTCCGTAGGTAAGTGGAGAGGCTGCCTTCGGATCACTTTGGAAGATGAAAAATATCCCCATATATATTCGGACCAATAAAGCAGCCATGCAGGTGAATAAAAGCAAATCCTGACACAGAGTCTCAAGGTTTGAAGAAACCTTAAAGGTGTCTAGAGCTCTCCAAATGCCCATGTTCAGGGAATCTCGGCACCTTCTCTGTGGGTTTCTAGCTCACATGATCTCTATGACAGGCTCCCACGGCCTCCTTCAAGGCTGTTAACCCACTCCGACTTGTCAATGTCCTGGCTGTTGAAACAAAACAA
The DNA here is from genome assembly GCF_020740685.1 of Jaculus jaculus. NCBI lineage: Eukaryota > Metazoa > Chordata > Mammalia > Rodentia > Dipodidae > Jaculus > Jaculus jaculus. Next base: position 172,805,578 of record NC_059106.1, on the reverse strand, counting down.
ACCCCTCTACTCAGGCTAGTTGCACAAAGGGCAGAACGGACCTCTCTTTGCATGATGAATGGCCCAATACTGGCAGAAAGCTCGTGTACCGTGCCTGACATGGCATGGATGGAATGCTCTTTCATTAGGCAAACTCTGGGTGCATACCATACTGTCCTGCCCGCTTTTGCACAAAGGGCAAAAACCGATCTCTTTGCATGATGATCTGCCCAGCAGTTGGGGAAAGTTACTGTACCCTGCCATGTCATGTAATAAATGCATTTGCTTACTTTTGGGCAAACATGTATTAAGTACCTGGCATGATGGGAACTGGGGGCTGGGAATGTGGGAAGGATGAAATACTGTGTCTATTGTCACCGTATAGTAGGGAACCAGATACCTAAGTGGTTCGTTTGTATTTCCTGGGGTGAATGAAAGCCTAAGTGAGGTTCCCTGAAGGCCTGCCAGGAAGTCTAGGTGCAGGCTAGTGAGTGGGTGGACGGAACCAGACGAGGCCTCCCAAGGTGGGGACCTTGGCCGTGGGCCTCATCTTCAGGCTGCGGGGTAGACTTGTTGTAAGCCAACTGTATAGGAGTTTCCCTTGAGGTCGACTCTGGCAGACGCAGCTGTTCCATGCGTTGCCGCTCCTCAGCCCGGGTCTGTGGTGCTTCCCCACAGTAAGGGAGCACTGGAGGGACTGAGGCCCCTGAGCCTGGCTGCAGGAACTGAGGCCTCAGGCGTGACCCTTCCTTCTCCACTTGCTTTTTTGCAGAAGTGTCTGGTCAGAGGAGGCTCTCATCTCAGAACTCTGTGCGGTACGTCAGGCAGAGGCGAGGGCTGCCAAAGGAAGTCGTGAGGGTTCTTTTCAAGCATTTTGTCTGCGACATGACCTACTCGGAAGGAAGGGGCTGTGTGGTGAGAACTGCTTATCTGCTTGGAACTGGAGCTAATGGTCATGCTCTTGACTATCCAGGTACCTGTGAATCGGGGTCACTGGTCGTGAAGACGGGCTAGTGGAACAGCTGCCTGAGGTACCAATCCCACCAGGGCACATAATTGAAGAAAGAGAAACAGAAAGTGCTCGAGTTGGATGGCAGCAAGCAAACCAAGGGCAAAGAGGGAACACACTGTCACTCTCCTGTTTTCTTCGGGACAATCGTGCTTACATGACCTCAAGGTGGGGGAAACATTAGCATCACCAAACCTTCCTTTATCTTCCATCTGGAAGGCCATGTTTGTCAAAGACAAATCCAATGGCGTGCTGGGTTCAGGGACCTAGGTCCCAAACCACTCAGACAATTTATCTTGTGAGCTTATACCTTTTGAGATGTACTAATTTCAACTGTGAAATAATTTTGTTAATGAATCCAATTCAGCATATTGTGAGAACCTCTATGGTCCAAGTGGAGCCACAGCTCTGAGGGCCATGTCAACTATCCTAAGATGTTGACCAGAGACACATAGGGTTTGTGGAAGTGACTCCCTGACCCCAGGGGAAAAGACACAAGAAGTGCCCATAAGGGATAAGTGGTAAAAGGTAGGCAGATTAAGGGCTGGAGAGATGGCTTAGCGGTTAAGCACTTGCCTGTGAAGCCTGAGGACCACGGTTTGAGGCTCGATTCCTCAGAACCCATGTTAGCCAGATGCACAAGGGGGCGCACATGTCTGGAGTTTGTTTGCAGTGGCTAGAAGCCCTGGCACACCCATTCTCTCTCTCTCACTCTCAAACAAATAAATTTTTTTAAAAAAGTTTTGAAAGAAAAGGTAGGCAGATTAAACTGCAAATCAGAACTTGGGAAAAAAATGAAGGGATAATTCATAAACCCTATTTTAAGTTGCTGCAATAAAAGAAATGGTAGGGTTGGAGAGATGGCTTAGTGGTTAAACGCTTGCCTGTGAAGCCTGAGGATCCTGGTTTGAAGCTTGATTCCCCAGGACCCAATATAGCCAGATACACAAGGGGGCACACACGTCTGGAGTTCGTTTGCAGTGGCTGGAGGCCCTGGCGTGCCCATTCTCTCTCTCTCTCTTTCTACCTCCTTCTCTCTGTCACTCTCAAATAAATAAGTAAAAATTAAACAAACAAAAAATAAGATTTTTAAATAAATAACTAAATAAAAGAAATGGTAAACAGAAAAGAGTATGTTTTTCTTCCCATGGAATGAGTCATTAGTCCGATTAGAGAGTGGCTGGTTTCCATCCCCAGTGATCTGTTCTTCTGCTTACATATATACAATACCATCCCTTAAGTCCTCCCTTCTCCTCCCTCCCGTATAGATCCTTTCTAGATTACTGGCCTCTGCTATAGAATTTTATTCCAATTCAAATATAAGTCCAAACATTTGTAGCTGGGATTCACATATCACAGAAGAGGTGGCCAAAAGAATGTAAGAGCCAAAGGAAGGCTAAACTCCTTACAATGCAATCTTTCCAGACACAAAATGGCCTGAATATCCATGACCTCACAGTGTCTGGCACTACATACACAAGACCTTCCTAACAGGAGGAAAAGATGATGATATCAAAATAAAAGACAGACTGACTGAGAGGGGGAGGGAAAATGGAGGGTGGATTTGTGAAGGGGAAAGTGGGGGAGAGGAGGGAATTATCATGGTTTATTGTCTATAAATATGGAAGTTGTCAATAATAAAAAGAAATTTTGAAAAGGATATGTCATGTTCTCTTAAGGCTACCAATTTATGGAGGTGGGAGAAAGGGGCATAATGGAGAGGAGCTGTTCTTCCTGTACTTGCAGAGCTCCAGGTAACAGGCAGGGGTGTGACCTGGAGGGTTTCCTGAGTCACTGAGCACCCTCATCACCTTCTTATTAAAAAGCAGGCTCTCTGGAGTCACACCCAGGCTCTCCTCCCATCAGAGGCTCCGGGGTGGGGCTTAGGGCTATATATGGGAAGAAATGGCTCAATGGGCCTTTATACATGTGTGTATGTGCACGCACGTGGAAACCAGAAGATAGTTGTGGGAATCTTCCTCATCTGTCCTTCTTGAGACAGAGTCTCTGATTAGTCTGGAGTTCACCAGTTGGTTGAGTTAGCTAGTTAGCAAGCACCAGAGATCCTCTTGTCTCTGCTGGGATGATGGGCATGTGCCACCACACCTAATATTCACATGGATACTGGGGAACAAATTCAAGTCCTCATGCTGGTGAGCCAATTACTTTACTGACTCCCAGCTTCCTGAAGGGGTTTTTATGAGCACCAATGTTTAGAACACCCCATATAGGTGAATAACATATAATAATAGCACTTAAAAGTCAGACAACTTCATCAAATCCTGTGGGTTTGATGTTTGTTCACTATAAAGGACAGGTAGAATATTTTTAATTTTTTTATGTAAAGAAACAGTCTCTAATCTAGGCTGACTTTGAAATCCCTATGTAGTAGTGGATGACCTTGGACTTCTGCTGCTCCTGCCTCCACCTCTCCAGCGCCAGCATTACAGACCTATGCCACCATGCCCGGTACTGAAGGAATGAATCCAGGGTCTTATTCACGCTACGTGAGTATTCTACAAATCGAGTTACATGCCTGGCTCCTCCTGGCTCATTTTTAAATGCTATACTTCAAGTGGCCTGTTTTTATTTGCCTGTGAATGCTCTTAGATTTCAGAAAAGCATGTGTCAGAATAGGAATGACCTCCACACCTGCTTTACTACAAAGATTTCCAATCCCTTTCCTGCGTATTGTAAATAGGTTTCCAACCCTCTTCATGTCTGTTGGAAATAGACTTCAAATCCTCTGCCTATTGCAAACAGATTTCCCAGTCTCTATGTGCTGACTTTCACCCCAACTGCACAACATGGAACACATTGCTGACTGACCGATCTTTCTGAAACACTCCAGTAATGTTATTTAATTGGCAAAATAAATAAATAAATTAACTAATTAAAAACCATCAATAGTCCCCTTCTCATCTCAAGGACAAAGATAATCTCTTTAGCTTGGATCCCTGACTCTTCACACTAGATCTGTTAATCTGTTCATTGACTTTCCGTACACTCAGCCAGATTCCAGTAAACCTAGACTACTCGACATCTTCATCCTGTGCTTTCCATCTCTAAAACCTCAGCCCAGAAAAACTTCCATCAGATAACTCCTTCCTCTCAATCCAGAAGAATTCTATCACACTTCTAGAGAACTAAGTGCTTTTTCTACATGAAACTTGTTTATCTCCCAACTGTCTGTGTGCCATCCAGAGCCTACAGTACTTTTCAGGCTTTTTTTGGGGGGGGATTGGGGGTCTTGGAGTATGATCATGGTACCTTTTATTTTTCCATAATGATTTTTTTAAAAATATTTCTTTATTTACAAGCAGAGACAGATAGAATAGAGACAGAGAGAATAGGCATGCCAGTGCCTCTAGCTGCTGCAAATGAACTCCAAATGCATGCGCCACATTGTGCATCTGGCTTTATGTGGGTGCTGGGGAATCGAGTCTGGGTCATTAAGGCATTGCAGGAAACTGCTTGAACTGGTGAGCCATCTCTCTAGCCTCCATTACGATATTTCAAATCAATTTTTAGATTAGCATAGAAAGTAATGGATTTTATCATGGCATCTTTATACACATGAGTCATTATACTTTGTTCTCGTCCATGCCCTTCCCACACCGCCTTGATCGCATCCCCTCTGACTGGTTCTCTTCCTTCACGCTAGCCCCCTTCTGCTTTATTATCACATACTCCCCACTACCCTTTGGAGCCCCACCTTCCTTAAGATATCTTCCTCCGTCCTCGTTGCCTTTCTAGTTTTGAGAGGAATACATACACATGTATAAACACACACTCTGTAGGATTTTAAATACAGGTTTTGCATTAAGGGAAAATGTACATTTTCTGTCCCTTTGACTCTGGTTTATTTCACTTAACATGATTTAAGGTTCTATCCACTTTCTTGCATATTCATTTTTCTTTATTCATGCATAAGAGTCCACTGTGTATATGGACCACACCTAGACAGGTTCCATTTCGTAGTTATGAAGGGAACAATACACATAGATGTGCAGTTATCTCTTGTGGTATACTGATTGGGATATATACCCATGAGTGCTATAGCTGGGCTATATGGTAGTTCTCCCTCTCTCTCTCTCTCTCTCTCTCTCTCTCTCTCTATATATATATATATATATATATATATATATATATATATTTTTTTTTTTTTTTTTGAGATAGGGTCTCACTCTAGCCCAGGCTGACCTGGAATTCACTATGCAGTCTCAAGAAGGCCTTGAACTCACAGCGATCCTCCTACCTCTGCCTCCTGGGATTAAAGGCGTGCACCACCACGCCTGGCTTCCTTTATATTTTTTGAGGAACCTCCACACTGATTTCTGGTATGTAAGTTTACATTCCTGCCAACAATGAGTCCTGTTTCCCAGATCCTCTCCAGCATTTGCCCTCACTTGGTTTCTGGAAGATGGTAATTTTGACCAGAGTGAGGTAGAATTGCAAGACAGCTTTAATTTGCATTTTTCTGATGATGAAGGATGTTGAACAAGTTTTCAAGTATTTGTTGGCTCTCTGTATTTCTTCTTTTGAGACCCTTTTCAGTACATTAACCCATTTATTAATTTGATGATTTAGTTTTCTGTGTTTAATTTTTTGCAGTTCTTCATATATCATAAACATTAATACTTTGATTGAGGCAAAGATTTCCCATCCTGTAGGTTTCTCTTCACTTTCATGATTATTTCTTTTGCTGTGCAGAAACTTTTTAATCCTGTAATCCCGTCTGGCCCTTCTTGGTATTATTTCCTGTGCTGTTAGAGTCTCTTCCAGAAACCCCCTGCCTATGCCAACACTGTGAGGTGTTTTCTCTGTGTTTTCCTCTGCCAGTTTAAAGTTTGAGGGCTTACATTAAGGTCTATGATCAATTCTGGATTATCTTCATACAAAGTGAGTGGCATGGATCTAATTTCACTACTCCACATATGGACATCTTTCATTAAGGTCTATGATCAATTCTGGATTATTTTCATGCAAAGTGAGTGACGTGGATCTAATTTCACTCTTCAATATACGGACATCTTTCATTAAGGTCCTTGATCAATTCTGGATTATTTTCATACAAAGTGAGTGACATGGATCTAATTTCACTCTTCCACATGCAGACATCTACTCCTTCCAGCGCCCTTGGCTAAAGAGCCTCTCTTTTCTCCAGTGTACATTTTTGACAACTTTGTCAAAAATCAGGTGGCTGTGGCCATGTGGTTCATTTTGTGTCCTCCATTCTTTCTATTATTTCTTCTCATCTCTTTTCTTGGACTGAAGCTCTGCCCCCACACAGAGCCTGGAATTCTGTTTATGTAAATACTTGTCTACTAACCTTGAAGTCACTGGGGAAGGAGTGTGCCAGCTCACTCCGCTGTGCCCCTCCCAAGTGGACTAACACGAGGAGGGCGTGCAGAAGACTCTCCCGTAGTGCTGTCCCGTGGAACTCGCTGCTACGACGGGGTCCACATTGGTGACGTGGACGGTGCAGTGTGAATCCACAGGAGTGCTACTGGGCACTTGAGGTGTGCCTGAGGTGACTAAGGCTCTCTGAATTAGAATTTTAAAAAATGACTGGATTTTAATCATTCAAAAGTTACACAAGGGGCTGGAGAGATGGAGAGCGGTTAAGCGTTCGCCTGTGAAGCCTATGGACCCCGGTTCGAGGCTCGGTTCCCCAGGTCCCACGTTAGCCAGATGCACAAGGGGGCGCATGCGTCTGGAGTTCGTTTGCAGTGGCTGGAAGCCCTGGCCCGCCCATTCTCTCTCTCTCCCTCTATCTGTCTTTCTCTCTGTGTCTGTCACTCTCAAATAAATAAATAAATAAATAATGAACAAAAAAATTAAAAAAAAAAGTTACACAAGGTAGTAGGCATGGTTGGGCAGGGCAGATGGGGGAATGTAGCTGATGGAAGAAGCAGCCCTAGCTGTGGAGAACTTGCCAACTTCGCTGTACCTTGGGCTTGCCTGGCCCTGGGCCCCATGCCTTCTGCATCCTTATCTGGCACCACTTGGCCCTGGTGCACTTTGTGCTGGACCCATGTCCTCCCCTCAGGCAGGCTGCCTCGCTCAGGCTGTGACGTGCCTGCTCTTGCTGCGAGTGTCACCTGCAGGGTTTTCCGCTCAGGAGATCACTCAGCTGGCCTTTTGCCAATTCAAAGGTCACTTTCTCAGAGAAGGCCTCCCCGACAGGCCATATAAGCGGGGAACCTCTCTCCTTCTCCCACTCCATTTCCCACACTGTCTTTAGAACACACACAAACTATAATGATCTACTTTACCTTATTTTTTCTTCACTGTCGTATATGTCTTAATTAAAGGTAAGAGTCTTGAGTAAAGAAAGACTCAAAAACAATGTGTAATAAAGTCAGTGGGAGAAAGCTTAATGAGAAACACTGTGTTGTATAATCTCTGACCTCACTTGCCATTAGAGAATCTGCTTCTCTCTTTCAGATGGATGCAGATCTTGAGGAAAGAATTGGCCCATCGCACCTCACCAGGGCCCCAGCTGAAACCGTAGAGTAACTGGGGAAATGAACAAGAGTGCTGCTTTCTTGGTGAACCTGGTACCAGCACAAGGGTGAAGGAGATCAACACAGAGAACACTCAACTCCTACCAAACCAGAGATCCTGAGACACAGAGGCTCCCATGTCCTCATCACTGAAGTAGACCTGAAACAAACTCAACAGGGAAATTCACAGAAGGGGGGGGGGGTGGAAAGATTGTTAGAGCCACATGTTGGGAAATTATGCACAGATACATCACCTCTTCCCCACAACTGATGGCTAACCACACAATACACAACTCACAGTCCCCAAGGGCATAAGTGGCAACCCCAATGAGGAGGGTCCCCTCAGAGGGAGGACAGGGTGGAAGGTAAGGATGGTGCCAACATGTGAGGTTTGCACACTGAGTGTGTCCATAAATAATAACGAAAAAAAATAAAAAGACATTCTAAGCAAAAAAAAAAAAAAAAATCTCCCCGCAAGGAACTAGTTAGTGGTAAGGAAGAAAGCAAGAACTTTATTGCTGAAGAGAAATAGCAAAGCCCATCAAGCTTCCGCTTCACTCACTGTTGGCTTCACCATGTGTAGTGCGGACCATAAGCACTGCCAGTAATGACACTTTGACATCAGATGCCCTTTGACATATGCATTGTGAAGAACATTACTTCAGTAGTCCCCTTCCAACAATGCAGGACCTCTGTACAACCAGGAAAATGTACCAAGAAAACCCAAGTTAGTCCACAAGGACATGAGGCCCTGACCAACACACACACTGAGGTTATTTATCCCTCTGTCCCCAGAACACCCAGCACCCACGCCACATGTTTTTGTGTTTAATTGAGTTTGATTTCACTAAAGCAGTCACTAAGTTGTAGTGAATTCAATGGTTGGGTGAATGCATGTAATACTCTCCCAGGAGCGTCCTCCAGCTTTAGGTGGGTAGGTTAATAACTCTGGCTGCTGACTAGAACTGGCTCAGACTAAGTTTTGGGCCCTGAGGGCTGGCTGAAGTGGGTCTCTATGGGCTTCTAGAACTTGGAACAAGATTAATTCCATGAAATATAGCCCATCCTAGATGACCGACACAAGATAATTTATTTTCAACTGCAAGGTATATACAATTTTGTGTTGTGCTGTTCTCCAAATACAAGAGAAAAAGGACTCAAAATTTAGAGTCTTTTCAGAAAAAAAAAACATAAGACTACATTGGTAAATATTATTTTAATTTCCTACATCAGCTGTTAATTTTGTGCCTCATATCTAGTTATAGATATATTATATAGGTTGATACAGCTATTTTAGAAATGAGGAAACTGAGGCTCAGATAAGTTAAAACACTGACCCTAGTCTATATATTCAGTAGTAAAATAAGAAACTCAAACTCAGCTCTCTATTATTTTCAAAGGGCCCTAGACATTATCTATTGTCACCCTACACTTCCTTGCTCAGACTTCCATGCTTCTAATCACAGACCTCTGCAGGTGACGCAGAACAGGCTTTCCGAGGGAGGTGCCCTGGCTGTGTCCTTGCTCAGGCAATGCTGAAGCAGGTGTCTGCAGCCGTGCGCCGACGCTCTCAGCAGACGGGGACTTGCGCTTGCTGACGTGTTGTAGCTGAGCTACCAGTGAATGCATTTGCCCTCCCTAAGCCTGGTGTGTGTGACCTGTCAGTGGACGGGGATAGCAAAGCCCGTGGTGATCCCAGCAACCAGTAAGATAGGCACTAGTCTAGCCTCTTGCTTGGAGACTCCTGTTGTCCTACAAGACATGGGTTGATATGGGAGATTCGGGCTGCAATCTGTGCCATTCTAACTATGTCAATCTCATGGTCTTCTCTCTTTTGTTGCTTCCACTTCAGTCTCTTTTGTCTGTGTGTCTCTCTCTCTCACTCTCAGGTTTCAAACAAGATCTGCTTTGTCAGCTCTACAATCAAAACAATCTAGCTTAATGCAGAAAATGCACACATGTCAGGTCCCCTGGGGAACCTTAGTGCAGATGCAAGAAAGAAGAGGTCAAAGACCCGTTGACTGAGCAGGAGGAGTACGAGAAACAGAAGTCAAAAGCCTCTCTTTGTGACTGTGGAACATGAAGTTCCAGGGCTGGAGAGATGACTCCGTGGTTAAGGCGCTTGTCTGTGAAGCCCAAGGACCCATGTTCCAGATCTCATGTAAGCCAGACACACAAAGGTGAGGAAGCACGAGGTCGCACATGCCCACTAGGTGATGGAAACATCTGGAGTTTGATTGCAGTGCTGAGACCCTGCTGCACCAACTCTTTCTTTCTCTCTCTCTAAAGAAATTAGAAATAAAAACTTAAAAAATATATTTTAAAAGAGAACATGAAGTTCTGAACTATGCTCTTAGCCAGAAAATGATGTTGTGAGGATGGCCTCTCCATCCTTGGATGGCTCCTAGAAATGTGAACAGATGTGACCAGGCTCTCTTCTTAAACAGGCCTTCTTGGCTGTAATTTTCACAAAGGCTCCACATCCCTAGCACTGTATGATACAAGGAACACAGCAAAAAGTCCAAGGCTCAAGAGCTCTTGATTAGAGCTGAGCCTCCACTGATTACAACAGCATGATGTTCAGTAAGTCACCCATCAGTTTTGAGGCTCAGTTTCCTCACAGCCGTGGGGGGCTCCACTGTACACCCATTCAGATGGCTACTCTACAGCAGGCAGCAACACCCGGAAAATAATGAGTGTCGGTAAGCTGCGGAGGAACTAGAAACTATGGATTGCTGGTGGAAAGGTAAAATGGCATAGTGGCTATGAAAACCAGCCTGGTATTCTTCAAAAAGTTAAAAGTAGAACTGCCACGTGATACAGCAACTCCATGCCTGGTGTATACTCACAAGAACAAAAACCAGGGATTCAAACAGATATTTGTACCCTCCTGCTCACAGCAGCATTACTAGCATTCATTACAGTAACTCCTGCGTCTGCTGGTAGATGAAAGGTTAAATGAAATGAGTATGTTACAAGAGGATATTATTGAGCCTTAAAAATGAAAGCAATTATGACTTGTGTTCTAGTGTCTACGAACATTGAAGACATTATACTAAGTAAAGCAAGACAGTCACAGAAAGCCAAATTCCTGTTAGATGTGATGTCTGGAGTAGTCAAAATCTGGAGACTGAGAGTGGCGTGAGTGTGGCTGGGCTTGAGGGAGAGGGCTGAGGAGCTATTCACCACCTAGCGCAGTTTGTCCTAGGCGATGAGAAGAGTCTGGGGAGAGAGTGGTTAGGGTTGCCCAGTGAGGTGAATGGACCCGTCATTGAGCTGTGCACTTGCAGTGATTAAAATGTGAAATTTTATGTCATGCACACTTAAGCCGCTATAAAAACAGGATTATTTGGGGTGTCAAATTAGATGTCACATATTTAGTATAATTCCAGGAACACAGTACATGCTTTATACATATTAAATTCTTTCTCTGCACCGAGAATAGCACGTGCAATGTTCTTTCTGCCTTTTTAGTCAGGAGGTTATAACGGAGCAGTGGACATGCATGTGGAGACATTTCTTTACAAAGGTGACCATACTGTAAGAAGGGAGGTGTTAGTCACATGTCCCCCTGGAGACCCTGGCCACAGGTCACCCTGGAGACCCTGCATTCCTCCATCATGTGCTTTAAAGAGTCAACATGTTGAAGCCAACTGAGAGCAGAAAGGGCTGCTGAAGGGCCATCATAAATTTCTCCTGAGTTTGAAATGGAAGGGGCAGATACAGTTCTGGGCTTTAAGCTTGAAGGAAGGAGTATTTGTGACGGCTGACTGCTTGTCAACCTGGTCGGATGAAGCAGTGCTCCCAGGAGGTGGGAAGCGCACCTCCAGTTGACTTGCCAGTGGGTTACCCTTTGATGGCTTGGTAGTAAGATGGTATTATCGGAATGCGATGAAAGGGGGGGGAGGCCAGCTGGGGCCACCAGGTCACGAGGTCCGGATCTGTAAGGGCTGTACATTACCCCAGCTCTGTGCTGTTCCCTTTCTCTGCTCCTGGCCTCTGGTGACATGAACTGCTTCCGTGCTTTAGTCACATGTCCGTGACAGCAGAAGGAAAGCTCACCGTGTCTCTTTCCCTACAGAACCCATCAAGCAATCAGGCGTTTCAACAGCAGCTTACTACATGGGCGCTGGGATCGCGGTCGCCTGGCTGAGTGGAGTTTCTGCCGCTGCCACCCGCCCACGCCTAGTGGGTTTTCAGAAACACGGGAAGAGGGGAACGAGAGGACGTGTCCCTAGGCAAGGAGCTAGAGGAGGGTCCGTGTCAGGTGGACGGGACTCCAGGGAAGAAAGCCAGCCAGTGTCCTTCTCTAAGCTCCTTTCAAACACAACGTCCAGTACGAGGCCTCTGCCTATGGAAAGGTTGTTGCCTGCACGTCTCAGGTGGTCCTCTTTCAAGCCCTGAGTCTTCACCCTACATCCCGACAGGCTGGGACTCTGCCATTTTCTACATCTGTCCTTCTCAGATGTCTTCAAATACTCTGGACTCAGAAATCTGGGCTCAATGAATTGCTTCAAACCCAACACACTAAAATATAGAAAGGAAATGCAAGCAAAAATAACTGGTTTCTCAACAACCTGCCCTGTATCAGAGACCACACTAGGTCCTTTGGATAAACGATTTCATTCGGTTCCGGTAACAACTCTTTGACACTGGCATGCTATTCCTACCCCATGACTGAAGAGCCCAAGATTAGCGAGGCGTTGGCCAGCCTGCTGAAGGTACTTTACACACTGTACAACTAAGGGTGTTCTCTAAGGCTGCTCTCAAAAAAAGAGCCTCTGTTGGAAACTCGGCACCATGTACAGCTTGCAGGGAACAAGAGTCAAAGAACAGGGCTGGAGAGATTGCTTAGTGGTTAAGGCATTTGCCTGAAAAGCCTAAGGACTCAGGTTCGATTCCCCAGGACTCACATAAGCCAGATGCACAAGGTGGCACATGCGTCTGGAGTTCATCTGCGGTGGCTGGAGGCCCTAGCATGCCCATTCTCTCTCTCTCTGCCTCTTTTTCTCTCTCAAATAAATAAATTAATTTTTAAAACAGAGTCAAAGAACCACCAGTGGAGACATACAATCTACTTTTAAAGTCCATAATAATTGATCATGTGGCCCCCACAATGTTTCTATATACACATTGTGTATGTATGGATGCATATATTTGAAGTTGGTAACTCTTTTAGGTCCATTTATGTAACTTAGGGAACATCCTAGGAAAATCATTGATAAATTGACTAACTTGTTTTAAAATGGACCAGGAAAATGTCTACTCAATCACATGCAGCTATTTAACTACACACACGCTGTGTTGTTCTGTTGCATTGGACTTTTAAACATTCCATTAAAGGTTTGTAGTGATTTATCATCTGTCCTTCCCAACACGCTGGGTTAGATAGAACGACGAATCATTACTCCTTGAATTTTCCATCCTTCTTTTGAGGAACTCCATATGCTTTATAGATACTACACGAATCTTGCAAATGCCTTAAAAACAATTTTGAAGCTTGAAATTTTCTTTGACCTACACAGGCTGCATTGGAAAATAGCCTACTGCCCCCTGTGGATTGAACTAGGAGACTTCAACGGTGTCTATTGCAAGCAGACCTGGGTGACAGTGGCTTCATTTCACAGATGGTGACCAAGCAACTGAACCATAGCTGAAGCATCCATTAAGGTCTAGGTCCCCTGGTGCTGGAGAAAATTGTCAATAATAATAAAGGTTGCCGACAGCACTGAGTGGTTACCGTGAGTGAGAGGCTGCGCCAGGCAGAAGGCACAGCTACTCTTCAGCCACTTCCTCCCTTGTTTGGAGTCCTCTCTTCGTGCTCCTAATTACCCACTGAATGTGTCCATCAACCCAAGAACACATGCCTCCACCTCCCCGGATCAGCCCCAGTCCTGCAAGGCCATGGTTTTCCATCTTAATGAGCAAAAGAGTCACTTGGGAACTGTTCAAAATTTAAGTTCCTAGCAGTCAATATAGTTTCATCTTTAGTAGGTCTGAATTTATATTTTTAAAAGGTTTTTGTAAATATTTTATTTATTTGACAAAGAGAGAGAGAGAGAGAGAGAGAGAGAGAGAGAGAGAGAGAGAGAGAGAGAGAGAGCCTTTAGCCACTGCAAACAAACTCCAGACGCATAAGCCCTCTTGTGCATCTGGCTAACGTGGGTACTGGGGAATAGAAACTGTGTCCTTTGGCTTTGCAGGCAAATGCCTTAATCGTTAAGCCATCCCTCCAGCCCCTGAATGTATATTTTAAACCATCGTCACTTCTGATACCTCTGATGGAGGGAGGCATCATGAGGTTCTAGTTTGATAGTCATTGATGTTGGGCATTGATGGCTGTTCTCATTCTCCACAGAACCTTTCCCCTTCATTCACTCCTTAGCATTTACTTACAAGTTAGGAAGCTGAAAAATCTTTCTTTTGTTTTTAAATTTTATTTATTTACTTGAGAGAGGGAAAGAAAGTGAGCGAGTGAGAGAAAACAAGGTAGACAGAGAGAGAGAATGGATTGCCAGGGCCTTCGGCTACTGCAAATGAACTCCAGATGGATGAGCCACCTTGTGCATCTGGCTTATGTGGGTCCTGGGAACATTGAACTTTGGTCCCTTGGCTTTGGAGGCAAGTGCCCTAACTGCAAAGCCATCTTTTCAGCCCTGAAATATCTTCTTTGTATCATGCTTTCATAACTTTGACAATCATCTGAAGCACATGACAGTCACCCACCAGGGAGCTGTGGAGACAGACCTGGCAGGTCAGCCGGCACTGCTCTTCCCCTGTTTATCTTCTCACAGTATGGGCCCAATGTGCTCAGAGGTTGGGCTAGGAAGTCTTTGAATCTTGGGAGTATGAGTCCATTCAACTTTAGGAGAAGATTTTCTTTCTGATTGGTCCAGATGTATATTGTGATTGGCTAAGGCTGGACATGTTCTAGCCAATGAGACATAACAAATTGTCTGGGAGCAATGTCATTTTAAATTCCCTCTAACTTTTCAGAAGTTGAAAATCAGTTTTGGTGGTGAGTACTCTTGGTCTTTCTTTCTTTCTGAAACCTAATGATGAATGGGTATCTTGTGACTTTGAAACAACAAAAATTATGATAAAAGTCCAAATATTCAATGTAGCAGAATGCAAGGATAAAAAGAGCTAAGGGGGCTGGAGAGATGGCTTAGTGGTTAAGTGCTTGCCTGTAAACCCTAAGGACCCCGGTTCGAGGCTTGGTTCCCCAGGTCCCACATTAGCCAGATGCACAAGGGGCCCACGTGTCTGGAGTTCGTTTGCAGTGGCTGGAAGCCCTGGCGCGCCCATTCTCTCTCTCTCCCTCTATCTGTCTTTCTCTCTGTGTCTGTTGCTCTCAAATAAATAAAAAATGAACAAAAAATATTTTAAAAAGAGCTAAGGTTTCCGTAAATAATAAGCTTTTGGAAAAGTAAAAATTAAACAGTGACATATATTTGAACTTGTCTTGATAGGGGTGTGTGTGTGTGTGTGTGTGTATGTGTGTGTGCATGTGTGTTTGGTAATGGGGATGGAACCCACAGACCTGCACATGCTCGATGAGTTCTCTACCACTGAGTGACACATACTCAGCCATGAATTTGTTTTTACACAAGAAAAATAAATCTGTCCATCTAGGTAACCATTACTCAGATTTTCTCTGTTATTTGTGGCTGTAAACATTCCTAACTGATATAGAAGTGAAAGTCCCTAATTGTTTTGTAGAAAACACATCAGAGATTAAGTGATCTGCTCAAAATCTCTCAGCAAGTAGATAATGGACTTGAACCAGTACTGATGGCTCTAGTGCTGATCCAGGTGCTCTGGAGCCCTAGGTCTGCAATGAAGGGCGGCAGCAATCGCCATGCAAGGGAGGAGCAGGACCCAGGGTTAGGGTCTGGTGTCCTCGTCTTACTTCAACTGGAGGAAGTCTGGTTGGCCTATTTTTCTAAATCAAGCCTTCATGTAATATGTAATTTAAACACAATGTGTTGGTGATTTGAAAAAGTTTGAAGTGGGCTGGAGAGATGGCGTAGCGGTTGAGCGCTTGCCTGTGAAGCCTAAGGACCCCGGTTCAAGGCTCGGTTCCCCAGGTCCCACGTTAGCCAGATGCACAAGGGGGCGCACGCGTCTGGAGTTCGTTTGCAGAGGCTGGAAGCCCTGGCGCGCCCATTCTGTCTCTCTCCCTCTATCTGTCTTTCTCTCTGTGTCTGTCGCTCTCAAATAAATAAATTAAAAAAAAAATTTAAAAAAAAAAAGAAAAAAAAAAAGAAAAAGTTTGAAGTAACACAGCATTGTGCCACACTGCTCACCTCTTACGTGAAAGTCATTATTGGTACAAAGAAAACTACACTCCATTGTTCTCATTCCACTTGTTCCTCAGGGAGGGAGATGGGGCAGATGCGTAAGCCATGTTGAGAAGTACAAGAGCTAAGCTAGAGCTTTTATTTATTTATTTATATTTATTTTTATTTTTATTTTTATTTTTGAGAGAGAGAGAGAGAGAGAATTGGTGTGCCAGGGCCTCAGCCACTGAAATTGAACTTCAGGTGCTTGCACCACCTATTGGGCATGTGTGACATTGTGCTTGCCTCACCTTTACATGTCTGGCTTAGGTGGGATCTGGAGAGTTTAACCTAGGTCCTTAGGCTTCACAGGCAAGTGCCTAAACTGTTAACCCATCTCTCCAGCCATAGAGCTTTTTTTTTTTTTTTTTGAAAGCAATGGCTACTTTGTTATACAATATATTCCTGAAAACAGTGTTATAAAATCATTATAAAAGATTCTATTTTCCTCATGGGAAGTAAATCATAAAAAGGGTTATGTTCATATCCAAAAACTTAGGGTCCAATTAATTATAAATATAGACAATTACAAGGCACAAAAGCAAAATGCAAAATCATTTGAAGTAGTAAAAGGATGATTCAAGTTCTATAAAAATGGAAAGAAATATATTGAAAATATTATAGGACATTTGAGCTTAGTGTATAATTAAAGTTGTCATGTAATATATAAACATTAAATCTATGCCATAAATCTGATCTAAAACTGACATGCTAACAATAGTAAACCCCAAACAGGATGAATGATAATTTTTATTTGCTTCTTTTAGACTTTAGGTGGATTTTAGCAGGAAAATTTAGATGTCCATTTCTTTTATACATGTGCAATATCCAAAAGAATTGACATTTATTTAGTTTCTTGTTTTGAATCAATTCTTGCAGCTGGAAGAGGTATTCCAAATATTCCATTACTTGAAATACCAGGGAAAATGATGACTCTTGTTCAGAGATCCACAATAGTGGTATGGTATTTCTCATTCTGGAAAAAAAGCTCTAATGTGAGAGCTTGCTGCTGCTCTTAGTTTATTCAAGATCCTCCCGGAGTCTTCTCCTCTGTCTCATGAGGATTAACAGCTACAGGGACTGTTCTTCTGTCATAAATTAGGCAACTGGAAGTCTATATAAAATGTTGGGTTAAAGCCACTGGACAACAGATGGAGAAAAGTGTGGGTTGTTGAGAAAAGGGAAATAAAAGAAATGAGCCTAGTAATTTTCTTGGGTTATTGTCTGGAAGCATTCTCTCAGTGTGCATTGTAGTGAGAGTAAAACCAAGCAGAGTGTGGTGAGCGTGACCGTCTTAGCATGTGGCAGTTGGGGGAGAAGGGCTGGGCTGTGTTCCTGCAGAGGGCTCACCTTGAGTGTTTCACTGAATAATAGTTCATGTAAGCATAAGGCTTGGAGTCAAGGCTCTGAGTCATCTGTATCCCAAGTAGTCAAAGCAGACAGACGAGTTCATTGATGAGTCATTCAGCAGAGCCCTTAGAGAGTCACACTTTAACAGTGGGGTTAAAGCTATACCAGATTATAGACCATCATGAACTTGATACAGCCATTTAGAAGTAATCCTTGACAGAATCAAACTGATCAGCAAGTTACTTAACAGCAAGCACAACAAAGTCCATGAGAACATGGCAAATTTAAGTCCCTAAAGTGCAAAATTACAATGTTCAGGATCCGACTGAAAGCAGCCAGACTTTCAGAGACAAGAAAATCTCACCCAGAAGAAGAAAATCAATCAATGTAGATAGATCCAGAAGTGATATAGATAATAGAATTAGCAGTTATCTTAAGACAGCTATTAGAAACCTTATAGATATGTTCAAAGAAGTACAGCAGGGGCAAGCACACCTGTTCTGTACAGAGCTAGGGTAGAGGTATATGAATATTTTAAGTTTATTCTGGCTGTTCATTCTCCTCTTCTGTTGTGGCAGGAAAGCAGCCATGATAATATATTGGCAGGGGCCATGGTTGTGTTCAAGTAAGACTGCATTTATATAACAAGTAGTAAACCAATTGCATATGTATAGTAGTTTATTGGTCCTGGATATAAAGGAAGACAGAAACATATGAAGAAGGAAATGAAAAATTGAAAAATATCCAAATGAAAATTCTTAATATGGAAAGTAAAAATGTTGGAACTACGAGTAGATTGGACACTATAAGGTGATGAATTTCAACAAAAGCCAGTTCCTCCCACCCCTGTGAACATTTGGTAATGTTTGGACATGATTTTTTTTGTTACTACTAAAGGTGCCATTGGTCTCTAGCAGGTAGAACCAAGAATGCTTCTGAACATATTTTTTTTCCATTCACAGAAGAATTCCCCTGACAAAGAACTACCGAACTCCAAATGTTAATGGTGCCATTGTGGAGAAACCCTGATGCAGGGAAAAGACTGGTGCATTTGAAGCACGTTAACAGAGACTCTTAACTATGAAGTTCAGAGACAGGAAGACTGAAAATTGATAGTGCTTCCGTATCACCATCAAATAGTCTAATCTAAAATGTGTAAGTTACATATCCAGAAATGAGTGGTAATTTTGAAGAAATAATAGTAGAAAGATCCCTAAATTTGTTTAAGACTATAAATCCTGAGAAAACCTTTTAAAAACAATCATACCATATAAAATTGTGTAACTATAGTGAAAAAGGTATTTATGGCATCCAGATAAATAAGATATATAAAATATATAAGAATTAGAACATATTTGTTTTCAGAAATCATGCAGGGTAGAAGACAATAGACCAATATTTTTAAGGTACCAAAAGAAAAAAAAAAATCACTAACTTAGAATTCTATATTTGGTGAAAACATATAAAATAAGAAAGAAGGTTTTTTTAATGAAAGCTTTCAGGATAAGAAATGCAAAAGTAAGTTCTTTAGACACAAAGAGTATCCCAGATGGAAAATGGGATTGACAGAAAGGAATGCAATGTTTTAGAAATGGAAATAAGTAAATATTAGAAAATACCATTTGTCTTGTTTCAAAAATCCATTTAAATGAATTACCTGCTTAAAGCAACAATAGTGACAGTGTAGTGCACTATAGTTTTATAACCTGTAAAGTTAGGATGCAGGACAACAGCACAAAGGATGGGAGACAGGAGATGAGGGGTTAGAAGTGGTTTTTAAAAAGGATTTCATTACTACGTGTGAAGTAATACTAAAAGTAGATGGGAAGATATTGAAGGTGAATTCTAAAACCCTTTGAATATCAAAACATGAGAAATAGAGATAACAAACAGGTTGTTCTTAAATGAAATCACAAAAAATCAGTCAAGTAATTGAAAACCATTTGTGGCCCCAGGATTCTGGACATCATATGAACATGTCTTTTTCTTAGAAATTCATGCAAACATTTCAGATCTCAAAAAAAAAAAAAAAAATCCAAAATGACCTCTTTTTTTTTTTGTCTTTTGAGGTAGGGTTTCACTCTAGCCCAGACTAATCTAAAACTCTCTCTGTAGTTCCAAGCTGGCCTTGAACTCAAGAGGTCCTTCTACCTCTGCCTCCTGAGTGCTGTGATTAAAGGTGTCAGCCACCACACCTGGCCACAATGACTATAAGTGTTGAGTTTATAGTTTCCAAAATTTGTTGTTATGTTGAAAAAGTTCACAGAAATGACACACACACATATGCACTCACACACACACACACACACACACACACACACGCACACACACACAGACTAAGATCTAGTCACTAAGCTTTATCTGGAGAATAAGTGCAAGCATGTCTTCTAGTTCAGTTTTCAAACACATGCAAACATACGACCATGGTACAAATTAATTTTAAGCTCAATATCTATAACTAAAAATGACCTTCTGCCATGTGGAAGTCATGAAAAAGGGATCTTTGTGTTTTTCTTTAATTGTTCCTATGATTCAAGCTGCCAAGATGGTACTGTTTTTCTACTCCATCGCAGTCCTGTTCCTACCCATCTACATTGTTCTGTTGTATTTCTACCCACTTTAATCCCAGCATGACATGCACATGTTTATACTTTTAGTAAATATTTTTACCCCCTGCAAGCACTTTTTAAAAACTCTATACATTTATTATTTTTTGACTCATGGATTCTCAATTTTGAAGAGGCTGGAAACCACGGAACCACTGTGATAGAATAGTGGGCTGGATCTTGAGAGAAGCTTCTCATAATCAACAAGCAACTACCGATAACTTCTCTGCGCTGTGACAATATGAAGGCTCTTGTAAGTTAGTTGGAGGAAAGCCAAGCATTTGTTTCGAGGCTCACTGACTAAAGCTATTTCAATTAATAACACATCAATCATTCAATTAACTTGTCTGGCAGTTACTTCTCTGTCTGTTTGGATTACTGAAGCCACCAGATCACATATTTTGTTATTTGAGTTTGCATTTGATTGGATATGTCATTTTTGATAGTTTATTATGATAGTTTTAGTGGGCATCTGTAATTTTGTATGAGATGTGATCAGTAATTCGTGTTTAGGTGAGGGTTTTTCACATCTTCATTTAACCTGACTCTGGTGGGGCTGTCAATAAATTCACCTTCTCACCCTCTAAACTTGGAAATATGCATTTTTCTTGCATATATAATAGTTGATTCAGCTGGGCCCATGGTCCAAGATGGGCCAATCATTTTTCTTTTGAGAGAATGATAGATGATTGTTGACTATTTCTCTGGGATCATACATACTGAGAATCATATGTAACCAGAGATTTCAGATTTCAGCCCTAAGGTTTGTTTTAAATTATTTATTTGTTTTTAAGCATAGAGAGAGAGAGAAGAGAGAGAATGGGTTGCTGCACTTGAACTCCAGATGCACCCACCACTTTGTGCATCTGGCTTTACGTGGGTACTGGGGAATCAAACCAGGTCATTAGGCTATGCAGACAAGTACCTTAATTGCTGCACCATCTCTCCAGCCCAGCATCAGGGAGATTAGGTGACAGGAAAAAGCAAAAACAGGCAAGTAGAGTTGGGGACTAGAAACAGAGTCCTCTAATAGTCATTAACAGATTGCTTAATTAATATATATATTAAATACTATGTATTTAGAACAGTTATTAGTCTTGGGAATATGGTAGTGAGAAGCCCTCATGGTGTTGATATTTGTGAACTTTTTATTTAGTTAATTTATTGATGTTTTATACAAAGGCTGCCCACATAGACCTGCTCTCTCCTCGTGAATCCTGCTGAGGGTCTTTGGTGGGGGTTCTGGTGTTCCTTGTGAGGACCAAGAGTTCTCAGTCAGCCTCTGTCCAGAGAGGGAAGCATGGGGCCTAGGCTAGTCCCACCCACCCTGAGGATCTTTCAACCTTTCTGCACCCTTCTCAGTAGGGTTCCCAAACTCTTGGTTGGCAAGATAGAGATCTAATTCAGTGTTGCTTTTCTCTGTACACTCTAGATCTCTGTTTTAATGAGGTTTGAATGACCACAGTGTGTGTCCCCATTTTATTTTAAGGGAACTTTTGAACCCCTTTGTACAGCAGAATCACATTACTACTAGACCACTGTGGTCCAACTCTGAAATGTCCCCAAGAGGCTCATGTGTTGAATGTGTGTGCCCTGCCTAGAGGTGCCGGTCTAGATCATTGTGGAACCTTGAGGAGGCGAGGCCTGGCTGGAAGAAGTAGGTCACTGATGATGGACCTTGAAGGGTACGCCCGCCCTGCTTCCCGCCTGTGTGCTCTGCTTCCTGGACCACCGCCAGGAAGGTGTGTTGCTCAGGAACTCCACGCCACCTTGCCTGCCATGGCGGGCTGGCATCTGTCTCAAACCATAAGCCAAACACACCTTTCCTTCTTTGCTCCTAGCAAGTACTTTGGTCACAGCAGCATAAAAGTAATGAACAAGTAGACTTTCAGTTACATAAGACAATTAATATCCCTTTAAGAACAAATTAATTTCACTTAGATTGCTGTCATTTGAGAGTCCAAGGACATTCTTTGTTATTCTGGATTAAAAAGCTAAGAGAGTGATTTAAAAAGATGAGCCTGGCTTAATACCAGAGCTCAGTATCTGCTCATGTGTTCTGGTTAAAAGCCTATTCAAAAACAAAAGGAGATTATCCGTCCAACTTCCCAAAATTTGGGTGAGACCCTTTGGGAACTCTGAGACCCCATTCAGGGGGTCCTAAAGGGCAAAGTCATTTTCAATATATCACTAAGACATTAATTGTTTCCTCCACATATGTTATTTCAATTATATATTTTCCAGAGGCTCTATGACTTCAATTAAACCAGATGTTAGAGGGATTTCTGAAAATGTACAACAAATGTCACTCAGAAGTGATGGTCCCTGCCCTCTGAGCCCAGTTCACTGAAGACACTACAGGTTCTGCTTGCCCTTCTCGCAGGGCTCCACCCTGAGGACCCTTGCGCCATGGTGAGAAGCCTGAATTAAGTCGTTTGGAGAGACTCTGGTGATGATCAAGGAGAGAGACCAGCATCAAGAAGAGATGACAGAGGTTTTCAAGGAGAGACCAGCAGCCTCTGCTCTGCCAACCCTTCCGTGCCATGATGTAGTTTCTTCTCAACACCGTATGCTGACATAAAGCCTTTCCTTCCACTGGATCCTTCTGGTAATATGCTTTTTGAATTCTTTTAAAATTTTTCTCCAACAATGTGAAGGTGACTACGGCCACTTGGCTGCAGAACTAGAAGACTAAAACTAAAGAATGCCAGCTCGTCTCAATATATTTATATATTCAATATAGTCCAAATACGAATCTCAGCAGATTGTTCAAGCAGAAATTTATGAGGTGATTCCAAATGCAAGGGGCTAAGCAGGGCAAAGACATTCTTGAAGAAGAATGAAGCTGGAGCGGTGACAGAACCAGACACCAAAACATGTTACAAGGCACATTAATTAAAGCAGAGGGCACCGGTGCAAGGATAGACAATCGTGACCTACCAGACGGAGTCCGGAAAGAAGCAGCCAGCCCTGCCTCCTTACGGGAAAGCTGCCGCTGAGGCACCGGGGACAGGCCAGGCTTTTCAGGGTAGAGCGCGGGCTCCGAGAGACGCGTCAATGGACAGAGGACCCTCGCCTCTCCTTTGCGCTACACAGAATGGCCCATCCCAAGTGAATTATAGACCGAAGCATGACAGAAAAAGCAATAAGGCTTCCAGAAGATAACCCAGGAGGACAAATCTATGAAAATGAGGTA